>NW_028230447.1:9201746-9513777 GCF_043228905.1 Azolla caroliniana
CCTTCTCCGGCTCTCCGGGAGCCTTCGGCGTAGTGCGATCGCTGCCGATTTCCCTTGTGGGTATGTCCGGAGCCGTTTCCGGAACCGGTTCTCTCCGAATCGGCGCGCTTCTTCCAGCACTCACTTTCCCTGTGGCCTTTCTTGCCACAGTACCAGCACTCCGCGATGGCCTTCCCTTGCCGGTTCTCATCGCTTCGACTCCCCCTGTTTCCGGAGGGTCCGGAGTTGCTGTCGGCATCACTTCGGTGCCTTCTTCCTTGATCTCGTCGGCCGCTTCCATTGCGTACCGACTCGCCTCGTCCACCACGACCACGGGGCCTTTCTCCATCCGTGTACAACATCTTGTTGTTGGTGTGCGTGCTCGTCGACGCACCCTCGTGGTTCTCCTGTACTAGGAGCATCGACTGTAAGTCGAAAAAGGACGACGTATTCTCCCGGGTACTCACAATCGTTCGGAACGCTCCGAACTTCGATGCCAAACCTCCGAGACAGATCTGGACCATCTCGCTCTCCTCGATGTTAACCTCTATGGAGGAGAGGGAGTCGCAGATATCCTTGATCTTCGAGGTATAGTCCGCCACCGACAAGTCGCATTGTCGTAGGTTGCTCAACTCCTGTCGGAGCTGAAGCTTCTTGGCTGTGGTGCTCGCGGAGAAAATCTTCTTCAGATTTTCCCACGCACCCTTCGACGTCTTTGCATCCCGAACATAGGTCAATAGTTGTTCGCCCACACACGACGTGAAGCAGTATAATACCCTGCTCGCCGATTGCTCCCACGACGGGAAGTCTCTGTGTGTCGATTCGGGTGCCGTGTCATTAGCTCCTTCGACATAACTTTAGTAGCCGTGCCCTACCTACGCACCGGTCTGCGTACGGGTTTACGCATTCGGCCTAACCAATCGGGCCCAACTGATCCGGTCCTCGGCTTCTTCAGCCGATCCGGCCGATGTTGAGCTTGTCTCTCAACACCAAGTACGTTCACTCTGACTATAACCAAGCCAATCGACCAAATAATAAAGTTTGTTGTGAACAAAATTGGAGTCGAGGACGACAACAACTTCATACTCCGGGCTAACGTCTAACTCAAGCGGGGGCGGCGGTGGTGTAACACGATCGGGAATAGTGTTTGCTTTATAAGGTTCAAGAAGAGAACTATGGAAGACCGGATGTATCTGAAGATGCGGAGGAAGATCAAGATGAAATGTGACATCATTAACCTTATCGGTAATAAGGAAAGGACCGAGTCGTCGATAATCCAACTTGTCGCACGATCGAGTAGTCTTGATGTGACAGCGTAAGAGCCATACTCTATCTCCGATGGAAAAAGAGGAGGGAAGCTGATGACGATCCACATAAGTTTTCTGTGTGTGTTGAGCATGATGAAAATGAGTAGAGAGATCCATCTAGATCTTGCGTAGCCTCTCCAAATGATCCTCAGCACAAGGATTGGTAGGTAGCTCCGGGTTGTCGATCACAGAGAAACGAGGATGAGAACCAGTATATGCGTAAAATGGGGAGACCCGAGTCAAGGAATGAATAGCGTTATTATAAGAAAACTCCACAAAGTGGAGAATATCAGCCGAATCGTCCTGCTAATAACTCAAAAAACAGTTACGGAGGTATTGTTCCAGCGTTTGATTTGTTCGTTCCACCTACCCATCAGTCTGTGGATGGTAGCCGAAGGAGAGGTTACAAGAGACCTTGAGGATCTTGAAGAGATGCTTCCAAAATTTGGAGACAAATTGAGGTCCTTCGTCACTGATAATACTATCTAGGAGGCCATGGTGCCGAAATACCTCACGCCTAACAAGGGTGGCGGTTTCCGCACTAGTGATGGCCTTAATACACGGCACAAAATGTGCCATCTTAGTATATCGATCAATGACGGTTAAGATAGCATCGAAACCCTTCGAGACCGGCAGACCTGTGATAAAATCAAGACAAATAGACTGCCACGGCTTACTTGGAATCAATAAGGGTTCCAACAAGCCATATGGATGATGTCGTGGCATCTTTGCTCGGCAGCAAGCATCACAGGCCCGAACATAGTCGTCGACAAAACGTCGCATATGGGGCCGCCAAAAGGATCGTTGAACTAGATCCAACGTCTTTGTACTACCGAAATGTCCCGCTGTATGGGTGTCGTGACAATTTTGGACGATTTGAAGGTGATAGGAGCAATCGGGAACATGTATGAGCTTCTTAAAGAACAATAAACCATAATGATATTCGAATTGTCGGTAGTCCATACGTGGTTGTTGAGAGTGGGAACAGGATGCCCAAGAGGTATCAATGTGCGCTAGAATGGCTTGAGAAAAACTGTCCGTCTTCAGGTAAGTACGTATGGCATCGATAATCCGGGAATCTAGTGGAGTGTGAAAAATCTGCGTTGTGTGCAAACGTGTTGGTCCCAAGATTATCTGCTTTTGATTATCAAATGTTGGATCACCAAGACGAGGTGCAAGATATGAACGCCACGATAGTGCATCTACTTTTCCTTGCTGCTTCCCTGGTCAATATGTGATTTTGAAGTCAAAACGTGCGAGGAATTGGGCCCACCAAGTTTGCCGTCGATTTAGTACACGAGCGTTCTGGAAATAAGCAAGGTTTTTGTGATCACTGAAGACAATGACTTGATGTGGAGAGCCCTCTAAGAAGTGCCGCCATTGCACAAATGAATCCACGATGGCTAATAACTCCTTGTCATGTATCTCGTAGTTGATTTTCGTGGGATCAAATTTGCGCGAATGGAAAGCCACTGGATGTAACTCTTCTTTATCTCCTTGTTGAGAAAGGATGCTACTGAGGGAGAAATCCGATGCGTCGGCCTCCATGATGAATGGTTTGTTTGTATCCACATGAGCTAGAATAGGAGCTAATGTAAAGTCTTTCTTAAATGCCTAAAAGCCATGTCCACTTCATTGGACCAAAGAAATGCCTGTCCCTTCTTCGTAATTTGTGTGAGAGGTAAAATAATCTTCAAGTAATCTTGTATAAACATGTGGTAGAAGTTAGCAAAACTTAGGAAACATTGTACATCTCGTAACGAATGTGGAGTTTGCCACTCTAGCACAGTTTTGACTTTAACTGGATCCATGGAGATGCCCTTTGAGGAGATGACGTAGCCTAGAAATTCCACTTTCTTGTAGTCAAAGCTACATTTTTCTAGTTTGGCATAAAGACCATTCTCTCGGAGTCGTTTTAGTACTAATAGTACATGGGAATCATGCTCTTCCGGGGTCTTCGAATAACTCAATAGATCATCCAAATAGATGATCAAACAGATATCCAAGAGGTCTCTGAATATATCATTTGCCATGTGCTGGAAGACTGCAGGCACATTGGTTAGACTGAACGGCATAACAGTATACTCGAAATGCCCATACCGCGTGTGAAAGGCAGTTTTCCATGCATCTCCCGGTCGGATCTGCATGAGGTTATACGCTCCTCGTAGATCGATTTTTGTAAAAAACTTGGCACCATTTACTCGCTCTAAAAGACTTGATATAAGAGGAAGTGCATACCTATTCCTGATGGTGACCTTATTCAAGCCACGGTGTCGTAGTGTGAATCACACACTACGTGAAATATGTAAAACACTATATCCGATTTAGAGTACGTATAATAAATAAAAATAAAATATTAAAAATATTTATTACGTGCATAGGGCAGGATTTTGACAAACCCCAACCTTACCACTATACTAGCATACTATGAATTTTAAAGTTATACTAAACTTTATCCCATGTAAATATTCTAGATTTGCATGGTACAAAAAGTTATTCATGCATACACACTCGAGTTAAAAAGGAAAAAGATGCACATGCAGTGTGCATGAGAACTAAAGTTAGGAAAAGCATGATGCTTGCATGTGATAAACTTAGACTCTTCCAACACTATATAAGGAAGAGAGGAAGATGTATAGAGGTTGTTGATTTTTTTTTAGAGGATTGATTAATATAAAATATTCGTGGGATTCACAATTTTACCATCTAATTCTCTCTTACAATCTAATTACCCATTAATACATTATACTCGTGGGATTCACGAGTTTCACATCTTCTTCTTACAATCTCTTCCTAACTAACATTATCTCATATTCTTCTTTCTCCTAGTCCAAAACCCCAACAGTTCCCACCCGACTCACACAAACAATCCGGCACCGAAAGGCACAACACGGGTAATCAACGACGAGACGAAGTGATCCATCTTTCTTCTTGACAAAGAAGATGGGTGCACTGGCCGGAGATTTCGAATGACGAATAACCCCTCTTGCCAAGTTCTCCTCTATGTAGGCTCGAAGGACTTCTAACTCCATTGGTGACAAGTTGTAAATTGGTCCCCATGGTGGCTCTGTTCCTAGTTGTAAATCGATGGGACAATCATAGGGACGATGATGAGGAAGAGTACCGGCTTTTACCTTGTCAAATGCATCGGCATAAGGATGATATTTTGACGGAAGTTGCACTAAGGATTCCTTCTTAATATTGTTGGAAGGATGTACTAATGTTGCAAATAGAAACATTGCCTCCTTGTGTCCTTCTTTGCGTAGTTGATGGCGTGAAATGGTCGAAACTCGATGAGTAGATTCTTGGGGTTGTCAATACCGGACTTCTCTTGTTCTCCAATCTATGTCCGGATTATGTAATTCAAACCAAGGTAATCCTAGGACAATGGGATGCTCTGGACTACTAATTATATTAAATGATACCACACACACAAAACTACCTAGGACAACCTGAATGGGTTCTGACTCTTCTACAATATTCCCAAAAGCAATGGGACGACCATCAATGACTACTACAGATGTGGGGCAATGAAGTTTTCTTAAGAATATCTGAGAAGGTTGGGCAAAATTTCGATCCATGAAACAGGAATTGGCTCCGGAATCTAAAAGTGCTACGACGTGTATTGGAGGGGTACTTTTAGTACTAACCATGACTTGGGCTAAGAACACATTGCTAACTTTCTTTGAGGGAATGGAACCACTAATGGGTTGTACAGATCTAGGGCTGTCCAACCAAACGAATCCTATTTTGGCTGGACCCAGTCGTTTAACTCTTCTTCTAATTGGATTTCAAATTTGTTTGAGATACTTGGGCTATTAGTATTATTAATACTATTAGACACTCCTAAGGGAAGAATTGATTCGGGTTTAGTACAGGCTACGATTTGATTTACCTGTCTTCTTGGCCTATGGGGACAGTTGATTGCGATATGCCCTAGTCCGCCACAATAAAGACATAATCGATTTGCACGTCAGCGTTGCTTTTCTTCTTCTGATAACAGGCCACGTCGACGCACGGTGTTGATCTCCATCTGTGTCGGAGTATTTTCTTGAGATACGTCTCGTGAAAATGGTTTAGCTGCGACTGAGACATATGTGGGCTCTGGCCTAGGGCGTGGTATTTGTAATTGACATTCAGAACGCCATTCGAAAAGGCGGTTGTCGCATCGGACAGCTCGACTGATTGCCTCTGTACGAGACTTTGGTTCTTCGGGGAAGGTTAGGAGTAAATCTTTGACATCGTTTCGCAGGCCGTAGCGAAATTGCTCCATTAGTGCTTGATCATCCCAAGGGATATTTGAGGCGAGTAGAAGGAAATCCATCGCATAGGCAGAGGCTGGACGATCACCTTGACGCAATCGTCGGATTTTGTTGATCGTCGTCCTGATGCTATCTGTATCTCCAAAGCATGCTTTAAACTCGCTAATAAAGTCTTCAAAGTTATTATGCAAGGGCAATTGTTTTTCTAGAATCAGAGCGAACCATGCCAAGGATGAGCCGCTAAGCAACGTGCCTATTAGGTCAATTCTGGATGCATTAGTGGGGTATCGGGAAGGATGCATTTGAATGACTAAGCGTACCTGATTAAGAGATCCCTTGAATTGTGATCGCGTTCCATCGAATTTCACAGGAAGTCCAATCTTGGGCTCTTTATGAAATCCTTGGGGACTTGTTCCTTGTTGTTGCAATGCTACGATGGTTGCTTCGAGTTGTTGTACACGTAACGCTAACTCCCCATGTTGTTGTTGCAATTCCCCATGTTATTGTTGCGTTTGTTGTTTGTCTAGAGCAATTTGTTGAAGATCCCCTAACAATCGTTGGTTTTCTTGTTCCAAGGCAACAAATTTTTCTTTTAGACCTTGTAGCTCGAAGAAAACAGATTGATATTCTTGGGCGCTAACAATAGCCATAGTATTGAAAAAAAAAGGGGTAAGAGGATGAGGGAAATTGAAAAGAAGACTAGAGAGAAATTGGTTCAAACTGTCAAGAATAGTACTAAAACAGAGAGAGAATTAGTACTGGAGAAGGGAAGTACTATTAGTACTAAGAGGACGGGACTGCGTACGACTCCCGAGAGAGAGGAAAGAGAAGAGGAGAGAGAGAAAGAAAGAAAGAAAGATATATTAACGTCTTCTAAGTGGGAGAGAGAGAGAGAGAGATGATGATATATTATATAAAGAGTAAGTACAAGAGGGCTATGAGGCTTAAGACTGGCGTTGAACCAATTTGGTTCAACATAATGCCTTGTTCCTCCTTTTATAGTGTTCTCAGGAGGAGTCCTGAATCTTCTAGAATGTTCTAGAGAAATCTGGAATATACATTAATTTCCTATAATAAAACTTAAATGAAAATAATAGCGTACATATTACAATAGATGGTATATATGGTTAAGAGCTCGACCCATATAAGATAAGGTCATGGGTTCGAGACTTGCCATATCATGACACATGGGTAGCATCCGGAACGAAGTCATGAAGTTAAGCAAAGGGAGCCTAATTGTGGCACGAGTCCAAAGGACGAGCACATTGTACTTAATGCACGCTCGATTATGTCGGTCGAAAACGAATGTGGCAGCTGACGCCGACAGTGTTGGCGAGTTGGAGACTTTCCAAAGAAGACCTCATACAAGAGGTGTAGAACATGCAACTGGAGAAATGCACCGACTGTTTAGCAGACAAGCAGAACAAAACCTCCATTCGAACCCAAACCTCGACTAGGAAGAAAATGCCGCTAAAACTCGTGCATACCGATGTATGCTACGTGAACGGAACGTCACATGTTGGTTCACAATACTCTTTGGACTTCATTGAAGACTGTAGTTGGAAGTTGTGGGCTTCTGTCCTAAAGACCATGGACCAGGTATTGTCGGTCTTTAAAGAGTTCCAAGTGAGAGTCGAACAAGAGACCAGTCGACAACTGAAAGCGGTTCGAGCCAACAATGGAGGAGAGTACCGAGGACAATTCGAACAATACTATCAGTCGAAGGGAATCCGACTCGAGTGCACTGTGACGAAGACATCAGAACTCAATGGGTTGGCCGAGAGGATGAACCGCATCATTATGGAGAGGGTCCGAAGTATGCTAGCACATGCTAAGTTGTCCAATTTTCGGTTGCACGTTCATAACAACTGTGTTGAGCGAGCAAGCTCAACCGGATCCGGATCGGTATCCAGAATAGAGAACCGGCTCGGTGTCCGGATGATATCCGGAACAAGGAGCCGGATCGGATTGAGACCGGTAGGCCGTTAGAGGCCTACGGATCTAGCCTAGTATGTAGGCATATTTTTGGGAGTCAGTGACAGTCACTCGTATGAGCATTGAAGTACTTCTGTCAGTCCTTTATGGACTTGTATAAAAGTTCTCTCTGAGCACATTCTATGTACAGAGAGGATTATTATTTTAGAGTAGAGTTTTACGTTCTACTCTCTCTTTGTCTCTCCCGTGTATGCTAAATATTCTCAAGCTTCCATTGAACCTATGTTTTCTATTCTCTGTGCTGCCCGGCTAAACCGGTTTTGTCAAGCTTCCGCACGCTAACTTTTACATAATATCAGTGCGCGAGGGTTGAGACTCCTCTGCAGCCCACAAACGCTTTCGAAGACAAACCCTAACACCCAGTAAAGAACAGTAGAGTACCGAAATGGACAGATATATGACAAGTTCGCTTCCCACAAAAAAGCTTGACCGGAGCAACTATGCACCAGTACCTGATGGGACATGGATATTGGAGCTATGTGGAAGGAAGGAGCGTGGTAGCACCGGATCCGGCACACAAAGACTTCCCGGCATGGGAGCAAGGAGCGAGTTGAGTATTGTACTGCCTTGCATCCGGTGTGCACGATCAAATGCTTAGCTACATCAAGGATGCAAAAACGCCAAAGGAGGCCTGGGAAAATATATGGAATATTTTCGCCGCAAGTACCACAGCCCATAAGTTGCAGCTCAGGCAAGAGCTGAACAACATCCGACAGAGAGATATGTCGGTTACAGACAACACCACCATGATTAAGGAGATCTGCGATGCACTCGGATCCATCAATGTAATGGTGGAAGAAGACGAGATGGTCCAGATCTGTCTTGGTGGTCTAGCACAACGGTACGGGCCAATCCGGATGGCCACTTGCACCCGGGCGAAGCCACCATCCTTCTTCAACTTACAATCCATGTTGATGATCAAAGAAAACCACGCGAGTGGGTCGATGTTACTGATTAGGAACACTGTCTACTCTCAGTCCTTCGAGGAAGACTTCAAGGTGATTGTGGTGCAAGGAATTGATCCGTAGGTGCACGAAGCGTAACAGGTTTACAAAGCAAAGTGTATCGTCTGGACGTGAAGGGAGACGGCTACAACCGAATCTCACTAGTGTGTGACCTGACATACACACTTACCCTGCCCTTACTAGCCCATACTTACCAATAGAGTACTACACTGAATCAGTAGATGACTTACACAGATATAGGAATCAGAGAAGATATTACTATTTTACAAAAGGTAGCTCCCTAATTACACGCTAGCTCTTTACAGAGGATTTCCGCGCTTTATATACACAGGGCTTTTAGTCCGTTACGCTCCTAGCGGGAATCGTTACATGCATTTCTTTAACGCTTCTAATAATATATTCTACTCATCTAAGCGTTATGTCCAGCGGGCTCTTTAGTCCGGGGCTCTGCCCTGTCCACTTCTTCCGTAGCGTTGACAGACGTAGTGGTCACCTCCGGTGGGTTGTTCAAATTGGGCTGAGGCTCATCTTGTTCGGCGGAATCATTGTCTGGTATTGCAATTGTCTCCATCCTCTATTGTTTGTTGTTGACCTCCATTAGCCGGCGGAAAATGTCTTCCTGACTTTCCCCGAAATCTTCCAACAGCTACATGAGTTCTTCGGAGTCCTGGTTCGCTAGCGTGCGATAGTCCTACGCGAGGTCTTCGTGTACTGCTACAATACTTTCCTCATTGAGCTTGTTGAAGCCTCTACCTTCTTTTCGTCGATTCTCCCAGTCCGCCCGGTGGGTGTGCAATTCTATTGCTTGTGTTGCCCACACTGTCCAGCCTTTGTCCAATGCCGCTTTCAACTGTGCCGTAAACTGCTCGTGATTTGTTTAAATAAGGATGTGTACATTGTCCATTATTGTTTGGGAGCGGGTGTGCACTTCGTCTAGGGCTTTCTTGAGGTTTTCGATTTTATGCTTATTGGTCGTAACCGTTTCCTCATAGAGGCTCTTCATCTTCGTCCATATCTAGGATTCTTTCAGGTGTAGTTCCTCGAGCCGGCCCATTTCATTGTTCAGGCAAACTTCTACCCAATGCTTCAATTCTCGTTCCCACACGAGCTGCTCGTCGTACCATGCTTTCTTCCTTTCCAATAACTCTCGGAGTCCCGTGATAACGACTTCTGTCTTTTGGGCTTCCTCACGCAGCTTCCTGTTTTCTTCTTTTGTGTGGGTAGGCGCAGCTGTCTTCGCCTCGAGCTTATCCTCCAGTGCTTTCACCGCCCTTCGTCCTTTTGCCGAGACATCCTTTTCTCTATCTAATGATTGGCGCAATTCCACGCGGAGGCGATCAATCTTTGACTTGGCTAACAACGTAGCTCTTTTTGCTTTTGCGGCGATGGCGGTTTGTGCTTCGGCCTCCTCCCATAAAGTCATCATTGTGTCATCGCTGGATGTCAGTCCAGGGTTTTGCTGCGTAGTAGTTTTGCTGCGCTCTTGGGCCTTTTGTAGTTGGGTTTGAAGCAGCTTGATTGTTTTCCAAACATTCTTATTTTTAATAGCCATATCTTTGTCTCCCATACTGACTGTGGCCAACTCCCTATGTACTTCGACGAAGCCCGTATTCAATGGAGGTAATTCAATGCCCATGTGGCGAATCCCTACGTTCCGTTGTCTGCCTATCTTTGCGAGGGGTCCCTCATCTTCGCTTTCCACCGTTCTCGTCAGTGCACGCTCAATCATTTGTTGTTCTGCGTGCTCCTCGGCCATTCTCTAGGATACCTTGATCTATTGTGTCGCGAAAAATTCCATGAGTTCGTAAGTCGTCCCAAACTGTAACAGCGCGCCGAACTCATGGGTTGTATCCGTTGTGAGCATTCTTTTGCCATGCTGCAACTGAGCTATAATGATCGGATGTGGTTCTCGGATTATCTCCAATGTAGTTAGGTGCTCCGTAGGGGCGGAAGTGTCGACTGGTGCAGCTGTGTCTTTGACCAGTCCGCAGCCATCCTTCTGATCTAATCTTCTCCGTTTTGGCCTGTGCCTTCTGTTTCGGCATCCCGTACGCGTTGACGTGCACGCAACCGACCTCAAGTAAGAACTTGGCTATTTCCGAAAGAATGGGTTCGGGATGTCTTTCATTCTATATGTCTTGGCTGATACGGAGTATTCCCCAAAATATTCTTCTAGGGTTTTTGTAGGGGGAATGTCGAAGGGTTTCTCCCCCATTGTAGATAGGTCCAATTTTTTCCGAATGGTGGCGTTTGTCACAGTGTCCAAGTTGAACTTTTTGACAATGTCGAGAGCATCAGGGTGTGTTGGTGCCTCGGCTACCCGGATGTACCCCTCAAAACCCTTTTCTAGGAGCCACCTACATAAAGCTGTAGAGACAGGAACCGGTATTGTGGGTGGAGGAGGCTCGTATAGAATAGGTGAAGCTCTCAAACTACGGTGATCGTGGAATCTGTAGTATGGTGGGGAGCGAGGAGGGCGAGGAGAGTTAGTCTGTTTTCTTTAGTGTGCAGAAAACCTTCTCTTTCCCTCTTTTTGTGATCTAGGGTTTATTGGCCTGGCTGACATCGTGGTGCCATGTGTGCTTGAAGTTTCTGCATGCATAAACACCTTTTAATAGTTGTGACTATCTTCTCTTTCTTTTTTTTTCTTTTCTTTTTAACGGTAAAGTACAATATTACTGTTACATTTTACGGCGTGAAATGAGTACGGGGGCATAGGTCCCAAATAAGGTTTTAATCGGAACCCATTCGCTTTTTGCCGAAGTATAACTCTAGCGAGGGCACCCAATTGAAAGGTGCCATTTTCCGCTCCAACTATCCAATACGGCCTTGTCCAGCGGAACCGTAACTTACCTGGCATTTGACCCATGCGTGTTTGAAAGACTAATACGGCCTTCCCAATTGCATAGCATTTCTCCCGTGTGCCCCGATGTCAATCCACGAATGCTTTACGCCGTCGCTGCTCTTGCTCAAGTATGGCCATACTATGGACCCGAGCCTCGCCTAATTCGAGAAGTTGTTTTAGTCGTATTTGCTCGGACTTGGCTTCTGACAGTCGGTCTCGTACTTGAATTCTCAAACTGGGCACCTCGAATTCGATGGGCATTACGGCTTCTAACCCAAATGCTAGCCGGAAAGGTGTGGACTGTACGCTAGTTTTGTAACTCGTCCGATATGCCCAGAAGGCGTTGTGCAGCTTGGTATCCCAGTCTATTCTATTCTCATTCACGATCTTTTTCATTATGTTCTGTAAGCTCTTGTTCATGGACTCCTCTAACCCATTTTTTTGTGGGTAATATGGCGTGCTCTTCTTATGCACTACGGTGTAATGGTGTGTTAGCTCGTAGATGACCGAATTTGGAAAGTGGCTCCCTTGATCACTAATGAGCTCGATTGGGCAACCAAAATGACACCAAATGTATTTGTAAAGAAATGTTGTCGTGGATGTCGCCATATTGTCCCGTAACGCTTTTGCTTCTACCCACTTAGTGTTGTAATCCATGGCTACGAGGATGTACTTATTGCCAGTCCGTGGCATTGCTGGCATAAAGGGACCGACAAAATCCAGACCCCACTTCTGGAATGGATCCAGCGGAAGAACCGGTTGGTGCAGCATCCGTGTGAGCTCCATAGGTTGCCCCAACCATTGACACATATCACACTCCCTATAGTTTTGATACGTGTCTTTCTAGGTAGTTGGCCTCCATAGGCCTGCTTGCCATATTTTTCGGATCGTAACATCGCCTGCGTAATGTCCCCCGGCCGTACCACAATGAGCTTCGCACTGAACGACTTTCTTTTCATCCTGGCGTATCCTGCGTCGCCAGATCCCATCGTTGCCCTTGTGGTAAAGTACTCCTTCGGCCAAGCAAAAGTTACAAATACGGACAGCTAGGCATTTCTTTTCAACTGTCCTTAGCTGCAAACGTGGCAATCCCATGGTCAGAAAGTACGTCATTTCCACCAGCCAATGATCCGGAAAATTCATTTCTGCCTATGATGCCCTAGTCACAATCCTCAGAATATCAACGTCGGGAAAGTCATAATCGTCCCTCACCGCATTATCGCCATTATCCACTCTAAAATCATCTGTGGCATGCTTCGTGCCTGGCCGATGCTGAATTGCGGAATCGAACTCTTGGAGTAGTAGCATCCATCTGGCCAACTTCCCTATCAGTGCCTGTTTCTCAACTAGATACAGTAACGTCCCGTGATCAACATGAAACGTAAATCTGCGCCCTAGCAAATAATGTCGGAATTTGTTGATGCTATATATCATCCCCAAAGCTTCACGCTCGGTTGTGGAGTAGTTCCTCTCGGCAGTTGATAGTTTACGACTGGCGTAATAGACCGGTCTAGACCAACTCCGCTCTGTGAGTTGCATTAATGCGTTGCCTATTGCTATATCTGAAGCATCCACAAAGATATGAAAAGGTTTAGTCCAATTTGGTGGTTGTACGACCGGTGCTTGGGTTAACATTATCTTGAGTGCATCGTAAGCTTTCTCTTCTATTATTGTCCACTTGAAGGGCGTTCGATGTACGGCGGTGTGTAATGGGGTTGCAAAATCCGCCAAGTCATGTAATATGCGGCTATGCCAGCGTATTTGACCCAGGAAGCGGCTGAGGGCTTTAACATTAGTTGGAGTCTTTGCTTCAATGATCGCCGTGATTTTTTTCGAATCCACCGCTATCCTTTCCTTGCTTACGATGTGTCTGAGAAGTGCCCCACTAGTGACGTTGAATGCACATTTTGTCAAGATTCGAACTCTTGACACGACCATGTTATAATCTACTATTATGAGTTAACCAAGATATCTAGTACTAGTTATGTATGTAATTGGTCCTTATTATTTTGCTAGCATCATGTGCATAGTTGCTCCCTTGTAGTATTTACACTTGGCACATGCATGCATACCTACATGCTCTATTGTAGATTCACATGCGTGCAACAAGTATGCATGCCATGTAGTATAAATAGAGGAGTTCACCTTGAAGGAATTCAAGGTGAACAACACCAGTTATGGAGTCTTTCCTTTAGTACTATCTTCTTTCTTGTCCATTTGGTTATCTTCTTCGTTGTCTCTTGAGTTTATGATCCGTGACAGTTTGTTCACCTTCCCATCCTCATAGCTCTCCCTCTCATAAGCCATAGCTATGTCCGACTCAACTAGTGAGTTAGGCCAAATAATGGTAGCCTTACGACAACTACAGCTTGAAAATGAAGCTCTTCGAAATTCTTTACAAGAACTTCAAGTCGGTACCTCCCTATCCTCACAACCCCCAAACCCTAGTCTCCCACAACAACCTAGCCTAGAGCCCGATCTTCTACCAACATCTAGCCTAGCTTCGTCACAGTTTCTTGAGCCTAAGGTTAGCCTCCCAGAAAAATTTGATGGAACGAGGTCGCGTTTCCGAGGGTTCATCAACCAAGTTCGACTTATCATTCGGCTACAACCTCAACGTTATGGAGATGGTCTTCGACAAGTCGGCCTTGTGGGCACCCTTCTCTCCGGTCCGGCCCAAGCTTGGTTTGCACCATTGGTAGAAACCTCATCACCTTTATTGGAGGACTTTCCCGCCTTCCTCGCCGAGTTAGAGGCCACATTTGGAGAGACGGACCGACGACGTACAACTCTTAACAAGATTTATGCACTCGAACAAGGTTCACGTGCAGCTTCGGTCTATGCTTCCGAATTTCGACAACTAGCATGCGACGTCAATTGGGATGATCAAGCTTTAGCTGATAACTTTCGGCGCGGTCTTCGAAGCAATGTCAAGAATCTTCACTTAAACTTTCCGGAGCGCACCTCGTTATCCCAAGCGATTTCACAAGCAGTCCATTGTGACAATCGTCTTTTCGAATTTCACCAAGAAGAGCGTCGGACTTGGGTTCCACCTCATTCACTTCCACGCCACGCCCCGATCATACAACCCCAAGCATCCTCACACTCGCCTACTTCGGCAGATGCTCCTGTCCCCATGGAAATTGATCAAGCTCGATTTCAGCCATTGACTGATGCTGAACGACAATTTCGGCGGGCTAATGGCTTGTGCATGTATTGTGGCGCCTCCAGTCATGTCGTTCGCCATTGTCCTAGGAGTACTCGCCCACAATTCCATAGAGCTACCGGACCCCAACATCCGGAAAACGACATCGTTCGGTTGCAGTAGGAGCCATGCAACTGGACATCTCCCGTCGCCCACATTCTCTTGGTTCCATTGCCGGACCATCAGGCAATTTCACATTGGAGGTATGGCTTTCGTTTAACTCTAGTTCCATTCAGTCTGTTGCTTTACTTGATTTTGGGGTATCTTCTTGCTTCATCGACGTCGCGTTTGCCCAAGCACATGGCGTACCTGTCGTTGGCCTCTCAAAACCCATTCTAGTTGAAGCCATCGACGGGTGCGTCCTCTCGTCAGGTGCAATTACTCAAGCTACAATCCCATTAAGGCTTCGGGTGGGCTCATACCAAGAGGAGCTCACCTTTTACCTCATCGCATCTCCTCGACATCCGATCATCTTAGGACTAACGTGGTTGGAGGCGCACAATCCAATAGTGGATTGGTGCAACCGCTCGATCACATTTAGCAAGCCAAGATGCTCGTGCTAAAGTATGAAGGTAAATTCAATTTCCTATCCTTCGGAGACGGTCGACTCCGAATTGACTACCCCATCATCCGTCCAGGATGGGTTTGTTTGGCGCGCCATTTCTAACACACTCCATGTTATTCCCGAAAAATACCAACACTTCTCCGACGTATTTGAAAAATGTAATGCTAATCGGTTGCCTGAACACCGGCTCTACGACTGTCTGATTGATCTTCAAGAAGGTGCGTGTCCACCCTTTGGTCCTCTATATGCGTTGTCTGCACCAGAGTTGAAGGCCCTTCGTGTGTATCTTGATGAGAACCTCGAGAAAGGCTTTATTCAACCTTCTAAGTCACCAGCCGAGGCCCCCATTTTATTTGTGAAGAAGAAGGACGGCTCTCTACGCTTATGCGTCGACTACCGAGGTCTCAACAAATTCACTGTGCGCAACCGCTATCCGCTACCTCTGATCCCCGAACTCCTTGATCGGCTCCGAGTTGCGCGTGTCTTCTCCAAAGTTGATCTGCGTGGCGCGTACAATCTAGTACGCATCAAGCTGGGGGATGAATGGAAAACCGCATTTCGAACACGGTATGGGCATTTCGAATACAAGGTAATGCCTTTTGGTCTTACTAACGCTCCCGCCGTTTTTCAACATATGATGAACGATATTTTCCGGGAATATCTTGATCTTTTTGTTGTCATTTACCTCGATGATATTCTCATTTTCTCGCCAAACATGGAGGAGCACACTTGCCAAGTCCGATTAGTTCTGGCCAAACTTCGCGAGCATGGCCTTTATGCCAAAGGCGAGAAATGCGAGTTCGACCGTACCTCGATCGAATTTCTGGGCTACATCATCTCGCCCACTGGCATCACCATGGATATGAAGAAGGTCTCTATCATTCAGGCGTGGGCGACTCCAAGGCGACTTAAAGATGTGCAATCCTTCCTCGGCTTCGCGAATTTTTACCGTCGCTTCATGAAGGGGTTTTCCACCCTAGCACAACCTCTTATCGCTCTCACCCATAAAGGCACTCCATTTTTATGGACCTCGGAGGCACAAAATGCGTTCGACTCACTCAAACATGCATTCATCACTACCCCGGTGCTGCTACATGCCGACCCCACAAAACCCTTCCAAGTCGAAACCGATGCCTCTGACTTTGCCATTGGCGCCATCTTATCCCAAGCAGACGACAACAACCTAATGCACCCAGTGGCTTACTATTCCCGAAAATTTACGGCATCCGAAATCAATTATCCCATTTACGACAAGGAGCTTGCTGCTATCATTACTGCCTTTGAAGAATGGCGACCCTACTTGGCCGGCGCACAACATCGTGTCCAGGTAGTGACTGATCATAAAAATTTAGTTTATTTTTCCACCACTCGTACTTTGAATCGAAGGCAGGCCCGTTAGTCTACATTTCTCGCCGACTACGATTTTGAGATCGTATTTCGACCTGGTGGCCAACATGGGAAGGCTGATGCCCTTTCTCGCCGAGCTGACCTTGAACTCCGCCCTGGGGATGTTGCTTATGCTCAACAATCTAGACGTTTGTTGAAACCCGACCAATTGCATCTGTTTGCCACTTGTATGTTGCAGGATGATTCTTTACTCCAACAAATCACTGATGCATCCAAGACCGATGTGTTCGCCAACGAGATTCGAGATAGTTTGCAGAACCCCTCCAAGGCGACCAAAAGGAAGGATCTTGACACCTTCACCATACAAGAGGGTTTGTTGTTCCGAGATCATCTCTTTTATGTCCCAGAGGGCCCATGTCGCACCCGGGTGTTGCGGGAATGCCACGATGACCCACTTGCAGGTCATTTCGGGGTCGCGAAAACCCTCGAGCTAATCTTTCGGGGGTATTGGTGGCCACAACCATGGAAGCTGGTCAAAGAATACATAAAGAGTTGTGAGGTTTGTGCTCGCTCCAAAGCCATTCATCATCGGCCATACGGCTTACTACAGCCGCTTCCATGTCCTCGTCATCCTTGGGCCTCTATCTCTATGGACCTGATAACTGATCTACCCTTGGTCAATAGCTATGACTCGGTGTTGGTCATTGTCGATCGGTTTACGAAGATGGCTCACTTCACTCCATGCTCCAAAACCATTTCCGGAGAAGGAATGGTGCATCTCCTACTCAACAATGTAGTACGCTTGCATGGACTCCCCGATGATGTCATCTCGGATCGCGGACCCCAGTTTGTCTCTCACTTCTGGCAGCGCCTGCTACAAACTTTAGGCATCTCTGTCAAGTTGTCCTCTGCTTATCACCCCCAAACTGACGGGCAAACGGAGCGTGTCAACCAAATCCTTGAGCAGTATCTTCGGTGCTCGGTTAGTTACCAACAAGATGATTGGGTCAACTTACTTTCGCTCGCAGAATTCGCCTACAATAATTCTCTCCATGCATCGACTAGCGTCACTCCCTTCTTTGCCAACTACGGTTTACATCCTCGCTTCAACATTTCCCTTCCTACCACTTCCGTGAACCCTTCGGCGGAGGATCGTGCCCGCATTTTGGAAGAAGTACATCATGATTTATCCTTGGAGCTTAGTCTTGCTAATGAACGATACAAGAAGCAGGCTGATCGCCATCGATCTTCCACTCCACACTTTGTCGTTGGAGACATGGTCTGGTTGTTACGTCGACACATCTCTACTACTCGTCCATGTGCGAAACTTGATTACAAGAAGTTGGGACCATTCCGTATCATCGAGTGCATCAATCCCGTCGCCTTCCGGCTCGCCCTTCCATCCCACTTCCGGATTCACGATGTTTTTCATGTCTCCCTCCTCGAACCCCATTATGCTTCACAACTCCCAGGACGTCAAGCCCCACCACCACCACCTGTGCAATTGACGACAGGGGTGGAATACGAGGTCGACCAAATCCTTGACTCACGTTGGCACCGTCGACACTTGCAATACCTCGTCCTATGGCGGGGTTACCCCATGTCTGAGGCCACATGGGAACCATCGGCAAATTTACAAAATGCCCCAGAGGTCGTCCAAGATTTTCATCACCGGTATCCCCACAAACCAGCGGCCGATTTGGGAAGGCGGCGGCGTAAGAAGGGGGATAATGTCAAGATTCGAACTCTTGACACGACCATGTTATAATCTACTATTATGAGTTAACCAAGATATCTAGTACTAGTTATGTATGTAATTGGTCCTTATTATTTTGCTAGCATCATGTGCATAGTTGTTCCCTTGTAGTATTTACACTTGGCACATGCATGCATACCTACATGCTCTATTGTAGATTCACATGCGTGCAACAAGTATGCATGCCATGTAGTATAAATAGAGGAGTTCACCTTGAAGGAATTCAAGGTGAACAACACCAGTTATGGAGTCTTTCCTTTAGTACTATCTTCTTTCTTGTCCATTTGGTTATCTTCTTCGTTGTCTCTTGAGTTTATGATCCGTGACACATTTGGCCGGATTAAGGCTGAGGCGTGACGTATGACAATGCTCCAAATAGACTCGGAGATGGCCCAAATGTTCGCCTCGTGTTCCATATACCGCGAAATCGTCGAGAAAGACTTGCATAAAGGTGGGTATGTACTCCCCAAAAATCTCCGTAATTGTTCGCTAGAACGTGGTAGGCGCCGTCTTTACCCCAAACATCATGACCATAGTGACAAAAACACCCCACTCCATGATGAACGTCATCTTCTCTTGGTTGTCAGGGTGCATGCGTACCTGATTGTACCCACTAAAACCATCTAGAAAACTGTACATGTCATGACCCGCGACCGCGTCTAGTACACTATGTCAAAAGTCGTTCGAGCTTTTCTTGGGAGTGTGGTGTGGGTTACTTCGGTGTCGTAGTGCCTAGTGCTCGAACTGAAGGGTAAGGGGAACGCATCTGTTATCGTTATGGCGTTAAGCTTACGATAATCCACGCAAATGCGGATTTTACCATTTTTCTTTGGTACCACGACTATCAAGCTAAGCCACGTGGCCTGCTTCACCGACCGAATAAACCCTGCTTTTAGAAGTTTGTCAATCTCTTCTTTTACACGAACCACGTAATTCGGGTTCATCCGATAGCGACACTGTTGCACTGGTTTTGCATCGGTGGACAAGTTGATCTTGTGTTGATGGAATTTTGGATCCAACCCCTGCATGTCCTCATGTGACCATGCAAAAACATCCTTATATTCCTTGAGTAGCTCGATCATTGTCGTCTTCTCACTTGGGACCAAGTCCTTCACAATTGAGAGTAGTCGAGGTTCTGCCGTGGTTCCGATATTGACTTCTTCTAATGACGAAGCTGTGACTCGCCGCGAGATTTCCATTTCTCTCTCAAACGTTGCGCGTGCTCTACTTAACTCCATTAGCAACTCTGGGTTTTGTTCGTATTCAGCTTCCTATAGCGTATTAGGTGGGATGTATTCCGCAACGGTTTCTATTACGTCAATTTCGAATAATGGAATGATTTGCGGGTGGTCCTCTAGGTACGCCTCAAGATCTGTATCATCTACTCCTTCCATCATATTTATATCTTCTGCGTATAATGGCGTTATGCCTTTGGTTGGCACCGCCATTTCCTGAGTGGGCACGCGAACTTCGCTTCGGCCTCGCCGGAAGCTGATATAATTATGCTGCCAATTCTGTTTGATGTTGGCTAAGTGTAGCCAAGGTCTGCCAAGCAATATTGGGTATGCTTCCGGAGCGTCTAGGGTGAGCACTACCGCAGAGATGTCGAAGCGATGGCCGCCAACAACAATGCCTAGTTTCTGAATTAACCCTAGGGGTTTGACAGAGCGGGTGTCTGGCATGCGAAGCCAAAAAGGGCATGCTTCCCATTCTGTAATTCCTAGTCATGTGCATGTACTCGTACTGATGACATTAACACCGGATCCCCCATCAATGATACATCCCGAGATTTCTTGTCCTTGAAGTACCAACTTAGTGGCTGGATTGTGAGGATCTACGACTATTGGGCCAATACTAGACGCTGTAAAATTTGCTGAGACATCTACTCCGGTGGTGCCCCTTATGTGAATTTCCACGACCTGCCAGAATCGTGGCACTAGTCGGAGGAGCTTTTCCATGGTCATTGTTATCTCACAGTCCGTCGATGCTTGCTATATGGGATTCGGCGAGGATGTATTTTCTTTCATTGGCAAACTGTCGTCTGTGGACTCGTACTTCATACGCTCCGCGTTTGCCCCATTTGCTTTATCTACTTAGGCCTGGGCTGCCTTGCGTATCTCATCTTGTTCTGCCCAGTCTGCATTCTTCGCCTGTTGCTGGACTTCTGTCGTGATGGTATTCATAGTTTCCTCCTTTCCCTTTCAACGTGGGCACTACATCGCGTAATGACCGGGCTATTGACATATGGAACATAGTACGCTAGATTCGGCTCTTTCCACTTCCGGAGGTGTATTAGTTTCCGTCTATACTACTTGTTTCTCCCGGTTATGCTGGAGTCGCCTGTTATTCCGGGGTTGTTGACGGTATTCTTGACAACGGTCGTCCTTTGAACTTTCGTCATAACGGCATTGGTCCTTATGTTGTCGATTGTGTCGGTTTGGATGGCCCCCGTTGAATCCTCGACGATTGTTTGTAGGCCGTCGATTGTCATAACGATTACCCCCCCCCCCCCCCCCCCCCCCTGCGATTATAACGGTTGGTACTCCGGTATTCTTCCTCTTCCTAATCTTCTTCATCAGAGTACGGGTCGATGTTATGGTTTTTACGATACTGGCGCTCCATTCGCTCATTCCGGTCTGTATACCGGGGATGTTCCTCCTGTCGAGATTGATGTTGTGGCTCCATACGCCGTACTACATGTATGGGCCTGTTGAGCATATTATATTCGCATTGGTCCACCGTGTGTGCCCGTGAATGGCAAATTGGGCAACGTAGTCGCATGTTACATTCGACCGTGGAATGTCTAGAGTTTAAACAGACCATACACTGAATGGCCTGGCGAAATTGATGTTCCTTGTCCTGAGGCAATGCTTGCCGTAGCGATGCCATGCACAGTCCCTCATCTTCTTCCTCTAATTCGAGCTATAATGCTCGCTCGATGACCATGTCGGCCGTCTCCCCTTTCACACTGTGCGTGTTCAGCGTCGCCCAGAGAAGTTGTCTTAGAGCTGCCAAGAACGTTTCCTTGGCCTCTTCGTCTTCTGGGGCCCATGTAAGGTTCTGTTGTAGGCTCTGGAAACGTAGACTGAAATCCGCTACGGATTCTGTGGGAAGTTGCTTGATGGTATAGAACTGCCCAATTATTTCATGTTGTGGCACCCTCTGATGAAAAAAACACAAGAACGCCGATTGCAGCTGGTTGAAGGTTGTGATTGCTGCCAAATCCATCTGGGAATGCTAGCACGCAGTTCGACCGTCCAAACTTAACCCGAACTCAGCGATCTTCGAAGCGTGATCTTCCACGTCTAGAAACCGTTACGCTAGATGATTAGCATTCCAAAAATGGAGGAATAGCCGGATGTGGCTAGTAGCGTCTGTTTCTCCGTTTAAGCGGGGGTATGAGAAAGTCATTCTAGACGTTGTGTTGACAATCGGCAGGGGAAGACTCCTGCTTTCGTGATGTGGACTATTGTGGCATTTAATCGCACTACCTTGGTCGTGTGGCGACAGGGCTTTGTGGTCGACGTCACGCTCATCTGTGAGCGTGGAGTATACTATGTACTCCTGAAAGGAGCAGTTGTGCTCTTCGATCTGGCGAGTGATAAACCTCGTTAGTGGTCGATCTTGTCGGGTCAACTCTTTGGCTTGTCTACGACTAGTCATCGATACCTTGTTGCTTGTTTGTGTTGAACCACACACCCACCATGCATGCCAAAAGTGTTACCGATTAGGAACACTGTCTACTCTCAGTCCTTCGAGGTAGACTTCAAGGTGATTGTGGTGCAAGGAATAGATCCGTAGCTACGAGAGTGTAATAGGCTTACAAAGCAAAGCATATCATCTGCACGTGAAGGGAGACGGCTACAACTGAATCTCAACAGTGCATGATCTCACATACACACTTACCCTATGCTTACTAGCCCACAATTACCAACAGAGTACTACACCGAATCAATAAATGACTTACATAGACACGGGAATTAGAGAAGATAGTACTGTATTACAAAAGGTAGCTCCCTAATTACACGCTAGTACTATATTACAGAAGGTAGCGCTTTTAGTCCATTATGCTCCTTGTAGGAACCATTACATGCGTTTCTTTAACGCTTCTAATAATATATTCTACTCGTCTAAGTGTTAGGTCCGCCAGACAACAGTCAAGGACCAATCAATCGGACAGCCGGATGTTGTACACGGAGGCGGATCAACCTCGTGGGCGTGGAGGACGAGGTGGGTCGGCATGCAATGGAGGCGGCTGGCAAGAGCACAACCGAAGGCACAAAGACAGTGCCGACAGCAGTTTTGGACCCTCCACAAGTAGGGGGAGTCAAGTCGGAGCCGGAAACCGGTAGTCCAAAACTGACACGGAATGTTGGTACTATGGCAAGAAAGGCCATAGAGAGAACGAGTACTAGAAGAAGCATGCCGATTCAGATAAATCCGGATCCGGCAAAACTCGCACTACCTAGAAGGATCAAAAGGATCTAGAACTGGGAAGACCGGAAATGGGCCAACCTTCATCATGAAGCACAAGGCGAACTCCATGAATAAGATCACTTCTAGATTGGAGGAAGTATGGTATGGTGATTCCAGAGCGACAAACCACATGATGAGCCACGAAGAGTGGTTCTTGTTTATGGAGAAACCGGAACAACCGGAAATCGTCGAAACTGGAGACAACGCCCCTCACCCGATTGTGTATGTCAAAGAAGTCCCTTTAAGCCATGTTGGACAAAAGGGAAAGCTGATGAAAGTATTACACGTTCCGACAATCACAAAGAACCTAGTGTCGGTCAGACAAATCGTCGACCAGGGAAGGCAGGTGCGGTTTACGCACCTCGGGTGCTTCATCGAGGAAGAAGGTCGGATAATCGCGCAAGGGCATAAGGAAGGGAGGATGTTCATCCTCAACACAAATGACGTCAGCACCGCCATGTTTTCCAAAGGACAGAAGATTGAATCGGACATCAATCTCTGGCATAAGCAGATCGGCCATGTCAACTACCGGAGGCTTCAAGATCTGCAATTGAAACCAGTTGTGTTCGGATTGCCGAAGTTTAGTGGCCGGAAGGCCCAAATATGTGAAGCTTGCCAACTCAGGAAGCAACATTGGCTTCCATTCCCCACCGAATGAAACCAGAGTCGTAACAAGCTCAATCTAATCCATTCGGATGTATGGGGACCGGCATACAATGTTAGTCTTGGAGGGAGTCGGTATTTCGTCTCCTTGATCAACGACTACATCAAGTGCCCGCATTTCTTCCTCCATAGCAGCACACCAATTTGCGTCTAGTGATGTGCCATGTACTCATTGTATCCGTACCTCTGGATGGGGTTCTTTTGGCGGATTGAGCGGCGTAACTTTTCATTAGACGGTTTGAGGCCCTTCTTGGTTCGTTCGGACTTCCTTTCTGAAGATCCACCTTCTTCCTTTCCGGGGTCAGATTCGTTCCAATCCGACCCTTCACTGCCAGTATCGTATTCCGGCATCCTTCTTCTTCCCCTTCTCTTTGCGTGTGAACCGTCTCCTCGGTTCCTTGCGCAGCGAGAGCATGGCAGAGTTTCCACTATTCGCCAGTTCTTCATCCAACTGGTCATCTCAACTCAGCCGCTCATTCGGTCCACTTAGCTAGAATGAGATCGGAATCTCATCTAGAGTACCGAATCCTTGATCTTCTTCTTGAACCTCTCCAGGTTCACTAGCCTCATCCTCCAGAATTGGGTCTTCATCGGGAGTTGGAGTCAGTAGGGAGTACCATGATGCCGACTCATCAAACTCGACATCTCGACTTACTCGTACCTGTTTCATTCGAGGGTTATAACACTTATACCCATTTTGATCATGCAAGTAGTCGACGAGTATGCACTTCTCCGATTTCGGATCTAGCTTCCTCCGCTTATCATCCGGTACATCCACATATGCTATGGTACTGAATATCCGAAGGTGTCTCAAATTCAGCTTCCGCCCGAAAGACAGCTCATGTGATGACAACATGTCCCCGATCCGGTTTTGGATGTAGACGGTCATCCGAACCACCTCAACCCATTAGAATTTGGGCATGCTCTTCTCCTCCAGCATTGCCCTTACTGCTTCGACAATCGACTGGTTCTTTCTTTCGGACACACCGTTTTGTTCGAGTGGATATCAGGTGTTGAATTCTCTCCGAATTCCTTTTTGATGCAGATAACTGTTGAAATGGCCGGAAAAGTATGCTTTTCCGCCACCCGACCGCAAGCACTTTCTCTTCCTCTCCATTTCCCTTTCAACTAAGCTTTGGAGGTTTCGGAAGCAGTCGAAGACTTCACTTTTCTTCTTGATGAGGTAGATCCATGTGTGCCAGATGTAGTCGTTGATGAAGGAGACAAAATACCGACTCCCTCCAAGACTAACATTCTGGAATATACATTAATTTCCTATAATAAAATGTAAATGAAAATAATATTCTAAGTATTACAATAGATGATATAATGGTCAAGAGCTAGACCCATATAAGCTAAGGTCATGGGTTCGAGTCTTGCCATATCATGACACTATCCCCCCTTTAAAATGACGAGTGTCACGAGTCGTTTTGGATGGAGGACCCGGTTTGTGTGGATATTGACGATGGAAGTTTTCAAGAAGCGCACAAGCATTGGTCAGATTTGTTAGGAAACAGATCCCTCCGGATGGGATAGGAGTACCCGGCAACAGAAGACCCAGTGAGAGCCAGATGTGGAGTACCTGGTGCGAACCGGATGACGAGTGCCCAGCAAGAGCCGGATAGTGAAGGCCCGGTGAGAACCGGATGACGAGTGCCCGACAAGAGCCGGATGATGCAGGCCTGGTGAGGAGTGCTCACCGGATGAAGGGACATATTCGTAGATATGTTTCTGAGAGTCCATTGGAGCTATATTTGTAAATAGCCGAAAAGTCATATTCGTATAAATATGACTTAGGGCAAACTTAGTGAGTAGTAGTTGTCATTCTTGTTGGTGCAAGATTTGAGTGCAACCATGTACAGAGAGTGAGAGACGAAGAGGACATTGTCTCTGTTGTAACCGTCGCCTGTGGCGAAGACAGTGAACAAGAGGTCGTTGCCTCTGTGTTCATCTATTGTATATTATAACATAGTGATAGTTTGCAGTCTCTAGACTGCGGTGGTTTTTCCCGTGTTTGGGTTTTCCACGTAAACATCCTGTGTACTCTTCTCTTTACTGTATCGTGCGTACATTACCCGTTTTTCTGTGTTTGATCCTAGACTCGGTTATGGCCGAGCGTTGTCTTTCGGGAGCGTGTAGTCCTGTCAAAGTGGTATCAGAGCGAAACGACACTGAAAATGGACGATTCGTTGGGAGGCATGTTCAAGCTCACTGGCTCCAACTATTCAGTGTGGAAGTCGAAGATGAGGGACATGCTCGTGGTTAAAGATCTTTGGTTGCCGGTTCAGTTCGGGGACAAGAGACTAGACAAAATTGATGCCATGATATGGGAGGTAATGCACATGAAGACAACGGCGTACATATGGTGCTTCATCGACATGAGTTTATACAACAACTTCAATGAAGAGAGCAAGGCTCATGAGCTCTGGGAGAAGATCGGCATTATGTTTCAGAACAAAAATGTAGTTAATCAAGTTTTGATATTTCGGAAGCAAGTAAGACCCTGGTACCAAGATGGCTCCAGTATGGCGGAGCACATGAATGCCTTCCAAGGGCTGATCCACCAGGCAACATCATTGGAAGCACCTCTCGCCGATGAGGTACTAGCACTACTCCTGCTCGGTTCCCTCCTAGATAGCTGGGAGACGTTGGTTGTCACTTTGGGCAACGCCGGGCCAGAAGGAAAATGGTTATCCCTAGCAAGAGTGAAGTCGAGCTTGCTAGATGAGGAGGCGCGTCGAAAAGATAAGGATACGAGCTCCGATTCCAAAGCGCTCCTTACCGAATCGGAACATGGAAGACAAAGGAATCGTAGTCCCCAAAACTGGGAGAAGTCGGGGACACGGTCAAAGTCAAGGGAGAGGCCTACCTACTTCTATTGCGGCAAGCCGGGACACTTCCAGAAAAACTGTCGGCATTTCCAAAAAGACAAGGAAACCGATGGTACCGATTCGAAGTAGATGCCGGACCGGAACGGTAAAGACCGGAGGGGGCCGGACCGGAAGGGAACAACGACAATCGTGGCAAGTGAAGGAGAGTTGATGCTCATCACCGAGGAGAGTGAGTTGAACCTTGCTGGCGACGAGATGACCTGGGTGGTCGACTCCGGATCGTCATTCCACCTTACCCCGGACCGTAAATGCTTATCATCCTACAAAACCGGTGATCACGGCTATGTCCGGATGGGGAATGAAGGTACATGCCGAATTGTCGGCATAGGAGACGTGTGGTTGACAACCCCAACCGGATGCAAGCTGCTACTGAAGGATGTCCAATACGTTCTGAAGGTTCGTCTGAACCTGATATCAGTCGATTAGCTAGATGATGAAGGCTACACAGGTAGCATCCGGAACGATGTCATGAAGTTCAACAAAGGGAGCCTGATTGTGGCTCAAGCCCGGAAGGTCAACACGTTGTACCTGATGAATGCTCGGTTATGCTTGGAGGAAGTGAACGTGGCATCCGACACTACCGGTGAGCTATGGCACAAAAGGTTGTGTCACATGAGCGAGAAGGGAATGAAGAGGCTTGCAGATGACAACCTCATTCCAGTGAAGAACGTGCACTTGGAGAAGTGCACTGATTGTCTGGCTGGTAAGCAAAACTGGACCTCCTTCCGACCAAGGCCACCGATGAGACGTAATGCACCACTAGAGTTGGTGCATACTGATGTATGTCAGGTGGACACGAAGTCACATGCAGGATCGCAGTACTTCGTGACGTTCATAGATAACCACAGTCGGAAGCTGTGGGCCACACCATTGAAGATGAAGGATCAGGTGCTATCCGTCTTCAAAGACCTCCACGCGAGAGTGGAAAGATAAATCGGCCGGAAGATGAAGGCGGTTCGAGCGGATAACGGAGGTGAATATCAGGGGCAATTCGAGGAGTATTGTCGCTCGAAGGGAATCCGGCTAGAATTTACCGTGCCGAAGAAGCCGGAATTAAACGGGTTGGCCGAGAGGATGAACCGGACCATAATGGAGAGGGTCCGGAGTATGCTGGCGCATGCAAAATTACCCAAGAAGTTTTGGGCTGAGGCACTATCGACGGCGACATATGTGATAAACAGATCACCCTCAGTACCCTTGGATGGAGACACGCCACAGAGAGTCTGGACCGGTAAGGAAGTGTCCTACCGGCATCTGATGGTATTCGGGTGTCTCGCGTACGTGCATGTTGCTAAGGACCGGAGAGGAAAGTTGGATCCAAAGACCCGGCCATCCATATTCCTCGGATACAGCAATGATGAGTTCGGCTACCGAGTGTGGGATCCGGTTGACAAGAAGGTATTCCGGAGTCAAGATATTATCTTCATGGAGGACAAGACGCTCGTCCACTGGGAGTTGGAGAAGAAGATAATGAACTCTGAGTCAACCGGTAAGGATCGATTCTACGATGAGTAGACCCAACCGGCAAGAGACCGGTTAGCACTCGATGAACCAGACGATGACGGTAAGGAGACAAGACAGGCCGAAGAAGAAGGAATAGGTGAAACCGGAACCGGCCAAGATCCTGAATCGGATTCGGATGAAGAATAAATAAAGGAGCCGGTTGCCGAAGGTCAAAGACGGAGATATCCTCTCAGAGAGAGAAGGGCCCACCGAAGATTTCCAGATGCAGAGCATGTGCTTCTGACCGATGAGGGGGAGCCAGAAAGCTTCGAAGAAGCGAAGGAAGACACCCATAGCCACAAATGGTTAAGTGCCATGCAGGATGAGATGGATTCCCTACATGAGAACCATACGTATGAATTGGTGGAGTTGCCGAAAGGAAAGCAGGCACTCCGAAACAAGTGGGTGTACAAGTTGAAACCGGGAGATGCCGACAACCCCCAGAGATACAAAGCCAAGATCGTGGTGAAGGGGTTCCAGTAGAAGAAGGGCGTGGACTTCGACGAGATATTTGCCCCGGTAGTAAAGATGACCTCCATCCGGACGGTGTTGAGTATAGCGGCAAGCATAGACCTCGAGGTAGAGCAGCTGGACGTGAAGACGACATTCCTTCACGGTGACCTCGAAGAGGAGATCTACATGCAGCAACCAGAAGGATTCGTGGAGAAAGGGAAGGAGCACCTGGTATGCCGGTTGAAGAAGAGCCTGTACGGACTGAAGCAGGCTCCCCAACAATGGTACCAGAAGTTTGACTCTTTCATGATCGATCAAGGGTACCACAAGACGCAAGCCGATCACTGCATGTTTGTGAAGAAGTTCGAAGGAGGTGACTTCTTGATACTCCTTCTGTACGTGGACGACATGTTGATCGTCGGATGAGACCAAGCAAAATTCGGATGCTGAAGAAGGCTCTCAATTGAACTTTCGCAATGAAAGACTTGGGTCCGGCAAGAAAGATCCTGGGGATGTATATCATCCGGGACCGGCCAAAGAAGCAAGTGCGGTTGTCACAGGAGAAGTACGTCACAAAGGTGCTTCAGCGGTTCAACATGTCAGACGCGAAACCGGTCGGATCGACACTTTCGGCAAACTACAGATTATCCGGTAAACAAAGCCCGAAGACAAAAGCAGAGAAGGCGGATATGATGAAGGTGCCATATGCCTCTACCGTCGGGAGCTTAATGTACGCAATGGTGTGTACTCGACCAGATATTGGATACGCAGTCGAAGTGGTGAGCCGGTTTATGAGCAATCCCGGCAAGGAGCACTGGAACGCGGTCAAATGGATACTCCAGTACTGGAAGGGAACTTCAAATATGTGTCTCCGATTTGGCTACAGTAAAACTCAACTTGACGGTTTTACCGGTTCGGATATGTCGGCTGATGTGGATACCAGCCAGTCTACATCCATGTATGTAATGACATATGCAGGGGGAGTTGTTTCGTGGCAGTCGAGGCTGCAGAAGATGGTTGCGTTGTCAACCACGGAGGCGGAGTACATGGCGGATGTGGAAGCCGGCAAGGAAATATTATGGATGAAGGACTTCATCGGTGAGCTCGGTATCCGCCAAGATGAATACCAACTCTATTGCGACAGTTAAAGTGCCATCCACCTTGCTAAGAACGCAACGTACCATTCCAGGATGAAGCACGTCCAACGTAGGTATCACTGGATCCGGGAGCGAGTAGAAGATTGAGAGTTCGCGCTGACGAAGATCCACACAGCCGAGAACGGGTCAGATATGCTGACCAAAGTACTGATACCCGACAAGCTAGATGCATGTCGGAAGCGGATCGGACTAGTAAGACATCCCATCCCGGAGTGAAAGGTGAGTTTGTTAGGAAACAGATCCCTCCAGATGGGATAGGAGTACCCGGCAACGGAAGACCCGGTGAGAACCGGATGTGGAGTACCCGACAAGAGCCGGATGGTGAAGACCCGGTGAGAACCGGATGATGAGTGCCCAACAAGAGCCGGATAGTGAAGGCCCGGTGAGAACCGGATGACGAGTGCCCGACAAGAGCCGGATGATGCAGGCCCGGTGAGGAGTGCTCACCGGATGAAGGGACATATTCGTAAATATGTTTCTGAGAGTCCATTGGAGCTATATTTGTAAATAGCCGAAAAGTCATATTCGTATAAATATGACTTAGGGCAAACTTAGTGAGTAGTAGTTGTCATTCTTGTTAGTGCAAGATTTGAGTGCAACCATGTACAGAGAGTGAGAGGCGAAGAGGACGTTGTCTCTGTTGTAACCGCCGCCTGTGGCAAAGACAGTGAACAAAGAGGTCATTGCCTCTGTGTTCATCTATTGTATATTATAACATAGTGATAGTTTGCAGTCTCTAGACTGCCATGGTTTTTCCCGTGTTTGGGTTTTCCACGTAAACATCCTATGTACTCTTCTCTTTACTATGTTGTGCGTACATTACCCGTTTTTTTGTGGTTGATCCTAGACTCGGTTGTGGCCGAGTGTTGTCTTTTGGGAGCGTGGAGTCCTGTCAAGATTCTCGATCAGTTCCCAAGTACGTTCGCTGGGACTATAGCCTAGCCAATCGACTAGATAGTAGAGCTTGTTGTGAACAATCTCGGAATCAAGGATGGTGGCAACCTCGTACTGTCGTCCATCTTCAAGTTCGATCAGGGGTGTAGGTTGTATAATATGTCCTGGGATGGTGCTCTCGTGATAGGGTTCGAGGAGAGAACTATGAAACACCGGATGTATCCGAAGTTGAGGAGGTAGATTAAGAAGAAAAGCGACATCATTAATCTTTCCGATAATACGGAAAGGACCTAATCGCCGATAATCCAACTTCTCACATGGGCGAGTAGTCTTGATGTGTCGTCATAGCAGCCACACCCGATCTCCAATGTTAAAGCTAGATGGAAGTTGATGACGATCTGCGTAGACCTTGTGTGTTTGTTGAGCTTGTTGGAGATGAGTAGATAAATCCGCTTGTATCTTGCATAACTGCTCCAAACGATCCTCCGCGCAAGTATTTGTGGACACCTCTAGGGTTTCAAGTACACTCCATAGAGGGTAACATCCTGTATAAGCATAAAATGGCGTAACTTTAGTCGATGCGTGGATAGAGTTATTATAGGCAAATTCGGCGAAGTGGAGAATATCTGCCCAGTTATCCTGTTGATAGCTAAGAAAGCACCGCAGTTACTGCTTCAGCATTTGATTTGTTCGTTCGTCTTGGCCGTCGGTTTGTAGGTGGTAGTCGGAGGAGAGGTTACAAGTGACCTTGAGCATTTTAAAAAGGTTCTTCCAGATATTTGACACGAACTGGGGTCCACGGTCGCTGACGATACTATCGGGATGTCCATGATGCCGACATACTTCACGGATGACAATTTCGGCAGTATCTTCACTGGAGATTTCCTTAGTATATGGCAAGAAATGAGCCATCTTCGTATATCGATCTACCACTGTTAGAATCGCATTTAACCCCTTAGAGGCTGGAAGATCTGTGATGAAGTCTAGAGCAATGGATTGCCATGGCTTGCTTGGAATTGGTAATGGTTCTAATAAACCATATGGATGATGCCTTGGCATTTTCGCTCTGCAGCATGTATCACAAGTCAGAACAAAATCTTCAACAAATTGTCGCATAAGAGGCCACCAGAATGATCGTTGTACTAAATCTAATGTTTTAGTACTACCAAAACACCTAGCTATATATGTGTCATGACAGTTTTGTACTACTCGAAGGCGGAAAGAACCCTTAGGAACATACAAAAGTTCTTTAAAGAAGAGTAATCCATCATGGTATTGGAAGTGTCGATAATCCATACCTGGTGGTTGCGACTGTGAACACGACGCTCGAGAGGGATCAATTTGTGCTAGTATAGCTTGGGCGAAAGCATCTGTCTTCAGGTCCGCACGTATGATATTGATAACGTGAGAATCCATGGGCATGCCAAAAACCTGTGTTGCTTGCAGTCGTGCAGGTCCCAAGATTACTTGCTTTTGGTTATCGAAAGCTGGCTCGCCAGGACGCAGTGTTAGATACGAATGCCGTGATAATGCATCTGCCTTCCCTTGGTGCTTCCCTGGACGATATGTAATTTTGAAGTCGAAACGCGTGAGGAAGTGGGCCCACCGAGCTTGACGTCGATTTAACACACGAGCATCCTGAAAGTAGGCAAGGTTTTTATGGTCACTGAATACGGTGACTTGATGAGAGGATCCCTCTAAAAAATCCCTCCATTGGATAAATGAGTCCACTATTGCCAATAGCTCCTTATCATGAATTTCGTAGTTGATTTCGGCGGTGTCAAACTTGCGTGAGTGAAAAGCCACAGGATGTAGCTTCTCATCATTACCCCGTTGTGACAGAATGCTCCCCAATGCGAAATCCGATGCGTCAACTTCGATAATGAATGGTTTTTCCGGATCCACATGAGCTAGAATTGGAGCCGATGTAAATGCCTTTTTAAGACTCTCGAAAGCCATATCTGCTTCTTCAGACCAAACAAACGATTGTCCCTTCCTGGTAAGTTGTGTGACAGGCAGAACGAGCTTTGAGTAATCTTGTATAAACTTCCGGTAAAAATTGGCAAAGCCTTAAAAAGCCTTGCAAATCCCGCACCGAGCGTGGAGTCTGCCATTCTACCACTGTCTTGACCTTAGCTGGATCCATGGAGATGCCTTCTGATGAAATGATGTAGCCGAGAAATTCCACCTGGTTGCACCCGAAACTACATTTTTCTAGCTTTGCGTAAAGACCATGTTCTCGAAGTCGTTTTAGTACTAAGAGTACAGGAAAATCGTGCTCTTCTTCGGTCTTTGAATAAACCAGTAGATCATCCAAGTAGATGATCAGACACACATCCAAGAGATCTCGGAATATATCATTTTCCATGTGCTGGAAGACTGTTGGCGCATTAGTGAGGCCGAACGGCATGACCGTATACTCGAAGTGCCCATATCTAGTGCGGAACGCGGTCTTCCATTCATCTCTTGGTTGGATCCGTATGAGGTTATAGCCCCCCCCCCCCCCCCGTAAGTCGATCTTTGTGAAGAACCTGGCACCATTGATCCGTTCTAAAAGACTTGAGATAAGGGGAAGTGCATACCTATTGCGGATTGTAACTTTATTCAAGCCACGGTAATCTACCACCAGACGAAGTGAGCCATCCTTTTTCTTGACGAAGAAAATGGGTGCGTCGGCTAGAGATTTCGAATATCGAATGAATCCATTCTCCAAATTCTCCTCTATATAGGCTCGAAGTACTTCTAGTTCGGTTGGTGACAAATTGTAGATCGGTCCCCATGGTGGCCCTTTCCCCGGTTGTGAATCGATGGGGAAATCATATGGTCGATGGTGAGGAAGCATATTGGCTCGTACTTTATCGAATACATCGGCATAATGATGATACTTCTTTGGATGTTGAACGGTGGACTCCTCTTTAATGGTGTCAGAGGGTTTTAGTGATATTGTGAAGAGAAACATTTCTTCCTTACGTCCTTCTTCCCACAACTGATGTAGTGAAATGGTGGCAATCTTCTGAGTAGATCCTTGGGTTTGTCGACACCGGATTTCTCTTGTTCTCCAATCTATGTCTAGGTTATGTAACTCGAACCATGGTAATCCCAAAACGATGGGATGTTCTAGGACAATATTAACGGGTTCTGACTCTTCTATGATATTTCCGGAAGTAATGGGACGACCAGCAATGACGACTACAGAGGCTAGACACGGGAGTTTTCTAAGAGATATCTGATGAGCTTGGGCAAAATTCCTATCCATAAAGCAAGAATTAGCTCCGGAGTCTAGAAGTGCTAAGACGTGTACTGGAGGGGTACTTTTAGTACTAACTGTTACTTGGGCTACGAACACATTGCTAACTTGCTTAGAGGGAATGGAACCACAAATGGGTTGCATAGATCTAGGGCTGTCCAACCAAAAGGCTCCTATTTTGGTTGGACTTAGTCGTTTAACTCTTCTTCTAACTGATTAAGGACATCAAATTTGTTCGCTAGATCTAGGCTATTAGTACTATTAGTACTATCAGATATCCCTACTGTAATAGGCTCAGCTTTAGTACAATTAGAACTAGCAACTATTTGGTTTACCTGTCTTCTTGGCCTATGGGGACAATTTATTGCAATGTGTCCTGGTCCACCGCAGTAGTGACATAGTCAATTTGTTCGGCGTCACTGATTTTCTTCTTCGAATAATGGCCCTCGATGACATGTAGTGTCAATCTCCATCGGAGTCGGAGTATTCACTAGAGGCGCATTATAAAACTCCCTCGGTAAAGGTTTTGCTACCATTGAGGCGTAGGTGGGCTCTGATCTTGCCCTCAGCATCTGTAGTTGTCGTTCCAAACGTCGCTCAAAGAGGCGGTTGTCATATCTCACTGCGCGACTGATTGCTTCTGTTAAGGACTTCGTTGACATTGTTGTGTAAACCATAACAAAATTGCTCCATCAACGGTTGATCATCCCAAGGGATGTCAGCGGCGAGTAGGCGGAAATCTGTAGTGTATGCGGAGGCTGGACGGTCTCCTTAGCATAATCGCCGGATTTTGTTGATTGCGGTCCTTATGCTATCAGTATCTCCAAAGCATGCTTTAAACTCACCTATAAACTCTTCAAAGTTGTTGAGTAATGGAGACTCCTTTTCCAACAGTGGAGCGAACCATGCCAACGTTGAGCCACTTAACAACGTCCCTACTAAACCCACTCGTGATGCATCGATAGGATATCGAGAAGGATGCATTTGAATAACTAAGTGTACCTGATTAAGGAACCGTCTAAACTACGATCGTGTTCCATCGAACTTCGTGGGAAGGCCAATCTTGGGTTCCTTCTGAATCCCTTGTGTTCTAGGGCCTTGTTGTTGCATCGCTATGATGGTTGCTTCGAGTTGTTGGACGCGTAATGCAAGTTCTCCATGTTGTTGTTGCGTTTGCTGCTTTTCTAAGCAGATTTGTTGAAGATCCCCCAGCAACCGTTGATTTTCTTGTTCCAAAGCAAGGAACTTCTCTTTCAAGCATTGAAACTCTGAGAAAACAGATTGATATTCCTGAGCGCTAACAGTGGCCATGGGATGAAAAGAAAAGAGGAATAAGAGATTAGTATCAAGGCAGAGAGACAGAAAGGAAAATTGGTTCAAACTATCAGGAATAGTACTAAACAAAGAGAGGATTAGTACTAAATGTTATTGCTAGGGCCGACAACAGCCTAACACAGGGTGTCCACTTAAGACACGTCACCAAAGGGTGGTACGGCAGAAGGACTTACGGCACAACTCTTACTTAGACCTTAATCGATTACTTAGCCATCCGTAATTAACACGCGTAAGATATAACAATGAATATAGAACGGTAATCAACACTGGAAGATTAAGACAATAAGCTTTATTAATTATCCGCTCCTGATTACATTGTAACCGGGCCTTTATATAGGTCTCCGGTGCGAAATACAAAACGGTGCCAACCGGGCACCTTTACAGAATCATTCCGGATCCGGATCGGCATACCGATTCCGGTCCGTCCATCCACATCTTCTTATATAATAATATGTATATATTAAGACTACTAATTACAACAGTTCCCGAATAACTATTCCTTTCACACTCTGGTTTGGACCTCCTTAAGCCTTCTTTGCCGGCCGGTAACACATGGCACGCCCGTGGGACAATATCTTGTACGTCGAACCCACTATCCGGCCCTTTCACGCTTCATCCAAAATGTCCAGAATGCTTTGCTCCAAAATTTCCAATGGCTCGTCGGGAATTTGTTGTTGCTCCTGTGGCTGTTACTGTTGTTCCGTTTGTGGTTGTGGCTGCTGCTCCGTTTGTCGCTCTGGCACCAGCGTTTCCGTCGTTGGTTCCTCCGTCGGAGTTGTCTGTAGATGACTGACCCTGGCCTGTTCCCCCTCCGGTCTTTGCACCGGCGACGGTTCCTCATCACTAAGGTTGACCGTTGCCGCCTTTCGCGCTTTTTCTTCCCGGAGCCGGGACCGCTCATAGCTTTCGAACTGGATTTGAGCCTCCATCCGATCATCGTCCAGTTGAGCTACGAGCTGCCGGACCTGCACCAATTGTTCATCCGCCAGGGCTGTGAAATCTTCCGCCAGCTCATCCCTGATGGTGGTGAAGTCCTCCGAGGTCAGCATATAGCAGTCGTCGCCCTCCTTTCGCCGGTTTTCAACGTCCGCCCTAAGAAATTGGAGTTCCGCCGTATTCTGCGCCCATTTTACCCACCAACACACAGAGTTGTCATCAATCAAGCTTTTGATCTTAGTGAGCCATGACCGGAGGATGCACTGGATCCGTTTGGCTCCCATCTGTGATTTATTTTCTGCGGCTTGTCGCTCCTCCTTCAATTGCTTGATGATCCGAACCGTGTCTGCCTCCTGCTCCCTATAATGCGACAATTGAGTTTGATAGGTTGTTTGCAACCTCTGTAGTACCATTGTCGCTCTTTCCTTGTCTTCATGGTTCTGTTTGTGGAGCTCCATTCTGTCATTCGCCGCTTCCTCCAATAGCCCGGAACTTTCCGCTCATTCTTCGGCGAGTGCCGTTGTGACCCTATCAACCTCCTGCCGGAGCTCGGCCATCTGTTCCTGTTGTTGCTTATGCTCTGTCTCCAGCTGCTTGTAGTCCCGATGCAGATGATCGAAATCATCGGTCTTCTGCTTCAGTCGTTGGTTGATCTGACGGCGCGTTGTCGTAGTGTATTTCGTACACTACGTGAAAAACTTATAAAGTACCGATTTAATAAATATGAATAAATAGTAGAAAATATTAAAATATATATAACATGCATAGGGGCAGATTCGAACCTTGCACCTTCATGTTAATAATGTAATGTCTTACCATTACACTAGCATTTCATTAGTGTTCAAAAATAGATGTTCCACATAGAAAGCTTAGTTCACCTAGGATAAACTTTAGTCAAAAGAAAACGCATGCTAAAAGAAAAAGCTACGCATGCACATCTAGCGTGCATGAACGCTATAGTTGATAAAAAACGCACAAGTTAGAAAAAGCATGATCACTTTAGATAAAGCATATAGTCTATCTATAGGAAAAGCATGGAGTCTATAGTTAGAAAAAAAAAAGCATGGACTCCCTCATCACTACATAAGAATGGGGAGCACAATGTAATAGGTGTGTGAAATATTTGGAAATTGGATATATTTCCGAAAACACCAACCGATTAATATAATCGTGGGATTCACGAAAATAATATAATCTATACTTGTGGGATTCACAAGTTTCTTATATCTTTCTTTCAATCTAAATACATATTCTTATCTAAATATTGATTAATTGAATACAATACACTCGTGGGATTCACGAAATTTCTATCTCTCTTTCTAATAATCTATTCATTACTAGCCTCATCTCATATTCTTCTTTCTCCTAGTTCAAAACCTCAGTGGTTCCCACCCGACTCACGCAATGATTCGGAGCCGAAAGGCACGACAGCGCATGGTCCTCCCTGTCCTTCTGTTCACGGAGCTCTTCCTTCAGCCTCTCTATTTCCGTCTCCGCCATCCGCCGCAGCTTGTCTTTTTCCTGCAACACTTTCTCTTTTTCCTCCTTCAGCCGGTCGTAAGCATGATGTCCTTTACGCAAGTTTTCCTCTGTCCGGCAAAGGTTCTCAACAGTCTTTCTTAATTCTTCTTCGGCCGCCTTCTTTAAGTCGCGTTCGCGGCTCCGTAATGCTTCCTGTGCGGCGAGCTCATCTCGTAATTCCGCAAGCTCTTGGGCTTGCGTCGCCTCTTTCTCCGGGACAGTTTGTGTCTCCGGGGTCTTATTCTTCTGTACATCAACCGGAGTCACCAGTGCTTGGACCTGTGTTGCGGTTAAGGCCATTTTGGCCATATCTCCTGTGATCCGATCCAAGTCTTGTTCTAGGCACCGGATCCTTGACCAGGCCGTCTCCAGTTCATCGGTTGTGACGAGCAACCGTTCCATTTGCGCTCTTTCCTCCGCCTCTATGCATCCGACTATTCCGGCAATTTGGTCTCCTATCCACTGGAGCCATTGGCTGCCAGTGCACTATTGTTGCACTTGCACAGAGAGTTGGCTGATGGGTTCACTCGCCAGTGGCTGGTCCCGCCTTTCTGCGTCAAGCTGCGCTTCTGGTTTTGCCAGCTGACCACTTTGTCGTTCCGGCTCTGAGTGTGTTTCGGCTAGTCGCCCCTTGTCTGCTTGTTCTTGGCCGGCTGGGGCGGTTGGCCTTGGGTGACGGGGCTTGCCAGTGCTGCCTATTGTGCCAGGACTTCTGTGACCGGTTCCATCCGAACCGGTTCCAGTGCCTCCCTTGGCGTGGGTTGCTCAGTGTGAGTTGCGGGCGTTCCATCCTTCTGTGGGTCCGAATGCTTCCCGGCTGATTCAGCGGTGCTCTTCACCGGCCTCCACTGGAGGTGCTCCGTGGGTTCTTCCTCCATTTCTTCCGCCGGAGTCCCGACATTCATTCTTGCCGCCAAGGTGTCCGTTTCCTGTTGCCCCGGTCGGTGGACTGGGCTCTTCAAGGGCCGTGCCGGTGTCTCCTCGTGCATGTCCGTTGGTCGCTTCCGGTTGGCGCACTCCTTCGCCGCCTTCTCTGCTTCGGCAGTCTTTCCCCTAGTGGCCTTGGAGGCCAATAGTTGTTGCTGTTTCAAAGCAGGTTTGGGGGTGCCGTCCGTTGCTCTTCCCCGCTTCTTGGTTTGGACGGGCTCGACCGGTGGCGCCAACAGGGTGAGCCATTGTGTCACCACGTGCCATATTTTCTGGCCTTCCTTGCCGTCCTTTCCTCTTACTATATCAATCGCCTTACACAGCCTGTCGGCGATCAGCACCGGCCAATCCACCTTGACCCCTTCGTACGTCGTGATGATCAAGCCTGCTCGGTTCTGAGGCATGACGGGGGGTCAAGGGTACACGTGGCCAAACTCGTGGAGCACACGGGCAATTTCACGGAATAGCATATCTTCGCCGCTCTGTGTCCTATAGCCCTTGCTGGCTAGAGAGTACTCACCGAAATATTTGATGAGTTGCTCGGGGGTAGGATTGTCGATCGTGTAGATACCTCCCTCCGGAAGGCCTATTAACGCACGGATCGCCTCCTATGTGATCACCTCCGTGTCGATTTCTTTTATAATTTTCTCGGCCTCCTTGTATGGCGCCGCCTCCATGATCGTTAAGAAACCCTCCAAACCGTGCTACCGTAACCATTTCTTGGCGGCTTCAGACAGCGTTTGGAAGTCCATCTCTGCGTCGAGGTTGGAGAGCGTTGGCGAGGTTTGATGGTGGGGAGAGTGTGAGAGAGAAAGTTCTGAGGGAGGGGGTTCTCTGTGTGCGAGCTCTCTACGATTTATCTTCACGTGTCGCTCTGCGTCTGTTCTCCTTGGTTCGCGATAGGAGAAGGTCTCAATGCGTGGGGGTTTTTCTCTCTGCATCTTGGTGCCTTTTTCGAGCCTCCGCATGTGTAGGTCGTGTACTATAATAGCATTGCATGCCATGTGGCAGTGGTTTAATGTCCTATTCATAGCTCCTCGTACCTTTTCGACATGCCTCTTTACTCCTCGTGTGCACGGCCGTTTCCACCACTCCTTTCCATGATTTATTTGATTCGCTCCTTTATTCTCTTCTTCTTCTTTTTATGTTTTTTTTGTTTAACTTGTGTGGTTAGTTTTTCTCCGGTCCTGTCGAACCCTTGCCCGAAGCGTGCCACTTGCCAGCCTCTTGACGGTTTGTCGTCGTTCTGCTCTCCTCGGTTGCCGGCTCATGCTCCTCCTTACTGTCTTGGTGGTAGCCATCGTCTTCACCGATTGGCGTTATGGTTGGCCTGCCGGCGTCTGATTCAGTGGCGGCCTTTCGTTCAAATGGGTTCTTAGGCATGGGTCCTTTGTATGGTTTTAGTCTAAATCCGTTGACCCATTTGCCCAACACTTCTCCGGCAAGTGTCCCCAACTGGTAGGACCCATTGAACTCGCGTGTGATCCAGTACGGTCCGGTCCATCTAAACCGTAGTTTACCTGGCATTTTGCCCATACGGGTCTGGAACACGAGTACCGGCTTGCCGGTCTCGAACATCTTCTCGTTTCCCTTACGGTGCCGATCTACAAATGCTTTCCGTCTCCATTGTTCCAATTCCAGGTGCATAATGCTCGCCAGTCGGTGTTCTTCCAGTTCGCATAGAGCCTTTAACCGAATTGCCTCCGATTCCTTTTCGTTCAATCGTTCCCGAATCAGAATCCGTAAGCTTGGTACCTGGAACTCAACCGGCATGACTGCCTCCAATCCGAATGCTAACCGGAACGGTGTCGTCCGGATGTTTGTTTTGTACACTGTCCGGTAAACCCAGAGCGCACTGTGCAGCTTTGTGTCCCAATCTGTCCGATTTTCATTGACGATCTTTCGGAGGATATTCTGGAGCGTTTTGTTCGTCGACTTAGCTAACCCATTTTCTTGCGGATAGTACGGTGTGCTTCGTTTATGTACTACCGCATAGAACGTCGTCAAACTTTCTACCACCTGCCCAAGAAAGTGCCCTCCTTGGTCGCTTATCAGCTCTATAGGGCATCCGTACCGGCACCAAATGCATTCGTATAAGAATTTCGCCGTTGACGTCGCGGTGTTGTCTCGTAGGGCTTTCGCTTCCACCCACTTAGTGCAATAATCCGTCGCGAAGATCACGTACTGGTTGCCGGTTCTCATTGCCGGTGGTTTAAATGGCCCGACGAAATCCAGCCCCCATTTCTGGAATGGTTCTAGTGGTAGGACTAGCTGGTGTGGCATCCGAGCTTGTTTCGTTGGCTGACCCATTCGTTGGCATAGATCACACTCCTTCGCATACCAGACTGCATCTTTCAATGTGGTTGGCCACCATAGGCCACTTTGCCATACTTTCCTTGCCGTCGCATCTCCGGCATAATGGCCTCCGGCGACTCCGCAGTGTGCCTCCCATAGTATTACCTCCTTCTCGTCGCTGCGCACCGCTCGTCACCAGATACCGTCCGCACCTTTGTGGTATAGCGTGTCCTGTAATAAACAGAAGTGTCGGCTCTGTACTGCCAGGCGTTTTCTCTCGTCCCGGTTCATCTCCTCCGGAGGCAATCCGGCACTCAGAAACTGGTGCATATTAGTTAGCCACTTATCTTCTTGTGCCACCGTTTCATCTGTTGTCGTTTCCGTGGTGACTCAAAAAAGCTCTGCATCTGGAAACTCGTCCGGTACTCCGTCACCTGTCTCCCCGGAATCTAACCGGCCTAGATAATCTGCTACCGCATGCTGTATGTCGGGTCGGTGGAATATCTCGAATTCGAACTCTTGCAACAACAAAGTCCACAGGGCCAACTTACTGGTAAATGACGCTTTGGATACTAGGTAGAGGAGTGTTGAATGATCTACATGGAAGGAGAACTTTCTTCCCAATAAATAATGCCTGAATTTTGTTAAACTATAGATCATTCCTAAAGCTTCCCTTTCCGTGGTAGAATAATTTCGTTCCGCTTGGGATAGCTTCCGGCTCGCATAGTACACTGGCCGGTACCACCTTGGCTCGGTAAGCTGCATGAGCGCGCTGCCGATTGCGATATCGGAAGCAATCACGAACACATGAAACTCTTTACTCCAATCCGGAGGCTGAACTACCGGTCCTTGTGACAATAACAACTTTAGTGCCCGGTATGCCTTGTCTTCGATGTCGGTCCATTGGAACGATGTTCGATGTACTGCCGCATGCAGAGGTGTAGCTAGATCTGCCAAATATCGAAGCATACAGCTATGCCAGCGGATTTGTCCTAGGAAACGGCTCAATGCCTTTGCCGTTGCCGGTGCCGGTGCTTCCCGGATTGCTTTCACTTTGTCCGGATCTACGGCAATGCCTTCCTTGCTCACTATATGGCGTAGTAGCGTTCCGCTGGACACTCCAAATACACACTTTGCCGGGTTCAGGCTTAGCCGGTACGCCCTGCACTTCTCTAAACCTAGTCTGAGATGCTACAAATGATCTTCTTCTCTGCTATAGACGGCGAAGTCGTCAAGGAACACCTGCATAAAAGCCGGTATGTATTCGCCAAAGATCTCCATGATGATCCGTTGGAATGTTGCTGGTGCCGTTTTCAACCCGAACATCATCACCACCGCAACAAACACTCCCCATTCGGTGACGAAAGCCGTTTCCTCTTGATCCTTAGGGTGCATCCGGATCTGATTATACCCGTCGAATCCGTCTAAGAAACTGTAGACTTCATGGCCGGCGACGACATCCAAAACTCCATCTGTAAACGGAAGTGGAAATGCATCCGTTATCGTTGACGCATTGAGCTTCTGGTAGTCGACACAAACTCTAATTTTGCCGTTCTTTTTTGGTACGACTACGATCGAGCTCAGCCATGTAGATTTCTTTATGGGACGGATGAAGCTGACCCTCAGTAATTTGTCGATCTCCTCCTTGACTTTGGCGGCGTAGTTTGGGTTCATCCGGTACCGACGTTGTGCCACCGGCTTGGCGTCTTTGCTCAGATTATCTGGTGCTGATACAACTGAGGATCCAGGCCTCTCATATCCTCGCACGACCAGGCAGACGTCGTGAAACTCGTTGAGGAGTGTAATTATCGCCGTTTTGTTCTCTGCATTCATTTCTTTGGCGATGTGCACCGGTTTTGCCTCCTTCGTCGTTCCTAGATTTACCTCTTCTAATTGGAACGCTTTTACGCGCTGGGATACGGCCATTTCCCTTTCCAACGCCTCTTGCGCATGCCGTAACTCCCAGATTGCTTCTTTATCCTGTTCTGCTTCGGTTCCGTCCGGTTGCAGTAAGTAGGGTGATACCGCTTCCACGACGTCAATTTCGAATAGGGGTACAATCTTCGGGTTCTCCAGCAAGTACTGCTCTTCTTCTTCGTCTGCTAATCCTTCCAGCATATTGGCACACTCTGCATATAACGGTGTCAGATCCTTGCCAGTGCCCTTCCTTTGTTGTGTTGGTACCCGTACCTTCGCTTTTCCCCGCCGGAACGTAATCATATTCCTCCTCTAGTTCTGCTTGATATGTGCCGTTTTTAACCAAGGGCATCCCAACAATAATGGGTACGATCCTTGAGCCTACAACTGGAGAACTACGGCTGAGATTCGGAATGTGTGGCCCCCGATGGTTACTTCCAAGTTCTGTATTAATCCTGTCGGTCGCACCGAGCTAGTGTCAGCCATTCGGAGCCAGAACGGACATGGGTACCACTCTCGGATTCCAAGAGCATCGCATGTCCGGAGGCTGATTACATTAACGTCGGAGCCTCCGTCTATTATCGTGCCGGGGAGTTGTTTCCCTTTCACAATGGACGTAATTGCCGGACTGTTGGTGTCCACCACGGCCGGTCCTTCTTCCGGATTTGAGAAGAATGCCGAAGGCGGTGGTGTTCTGCCTGTCGTCATGCCGGACTTGAGTCCTTCTGTGAATCTTGGTACTAGCTGCAAGAGTCGTCCTAATGGCAGTGTGATCTGGCATTCCTGTAATACCTGCCATGTCACGTTTTCGGACTAACTGCCACCGACGAGCTCTTTGGTGTTCTCCTTCTATTGGGCGAGTTCTGCTACGTTTCACTCTTTTGCCTTTTTCACCCATTCCGTTGCCTGTTTCCGGATGGCCTCTTGTGTCTCCCATTCCGTAGTCTTCCCCTTCGACCTTGTGGTGACCTGCTGGAGGTCTGCGACTTCGGCAACTACCATGTTTACTGCCGGTCGCTTATCATAGCTTTTTGCCAGACATTGATTACTATAATGTCCTTCTTGCCGACAGTAATAGCATTATGCTTTCCGGGTATTGCTGGATTCGACATTGTTTCCTATACCCGGTGGAGGACTTGTGGTAACCGTGGGGCTCTGGTCTGGTTGGTTGCTTGAGGCGCCTTTTTCCGGTTCACGTGGGTGGCTCCCATTTTTGAAATACCGTTTTTTATTAAAGTTCTTTTTGTTGCGGTACCCTTGCTGGGGTTGGTCGTCATACCTCCCGTAATCTTCCCGTCATTGGTGATACCCGGGGGAGTGATCCCGGTTGTGATGCTCGTACCGTCCATTGTAATCTCGGTACTTGTCATATCTCTTGTACCGGTCGTAGTTGTCTCGTTGATTGTCGTACCGGACATCTTGTGCCGGTCGATATCGCTCCTCTTGTCACCAGTGTTCGTCTTCTTCGTCTCGGCTGCTACGTAGCTCGATTTGCCGAACTGGTGGAGCTTGCCGATTCAATAAGTTATATTCGCACCAGTCCATCATGTGGCTCGTAGATTGGCAGAGTAAGCAGTGTGTCCGCATGGTGCACTCCAGTGACGAGTGTCCGGAATTCAAGCAGGTCGTGCATTGGATTGCTTGCCAAAAACAGAGATCCTCATCGGTTGGTAATGCTCGTTGGAGGGCTCCCATTGTTAGCGAAGAGCTCGTTTTTTCCATTTCTCTAACCCGGTCAATGACCTGGTCGACGGTGCTTGTGCGAAAGTCAATGACCGTGCATACCGTTCGTAGAGGTTCCCGGAGCGTGGCTAAACATATAGCCTGCGTTTCTTCCTCTGGAGGTGCGCGGGTAAGCTGGTTGTGCATCCGTTGAAACCGGATTACAAACTGCGAGATGCTCTCCCCGGGATCCTACCGAATTGTATAAAATAAGCCCACCATTTCTTGTTGATCCACCTCCTTCTGGAAGAAGTGCAAGAATTTGTCTTTTAGGTTCACAAAGGTGGTGATGGTGCTATGATCCTGCATTCGGTGCCATCTGGCGGCTGGTCCTTCTAATGTTACGCCGAATTCGGCTATCTTGGATCATTCCTCTTCTGTCGTGGTTAGCCATTGTGACACATGGTTCGCTTCCCATGTTTGTTCAAACGCGTGAACATGAGCCTCCGCGTCCGGGTCATCCCGATACTTGGAGTACTAGAACGGCATATCGTCGTCCGGTGTCGGTGGTCTTTCCTGTTGTTCCACCGGCATCTGAGGTCTTTGCCGGTCTTCCTTTGGTGTTGCCGGCTCGACTTCGGGTGTTGGAAGTTTTTGCCGGTGCACTTTCGTCTTCGGAGGTTGCTCCACGACGACTATCGGAGGTTCTCGGTCTGCCAACTCTGGTTCCGGTGTCGGTAAGGTATCTGACTCCTTGTCCTCCGGTCCTCTTGGGGTGTCGTTACTGCTACGATAGTTCGTATGCGCGCTGTAACCCCCTTCCGAATCCGATTCCAGTGCTAAAAATGCTTCGGATTCGCCGCCTCTTCCGGCCAAGGCCTGGAAAAGGGTTTCCGCTTCCCGGAGGCTGTTTAAGCTGCTTCCTTCATCCGGGTAGGCGTTTTGTTGCAGACGGAGCGACTCCTCTGCCACTTTCCGGATCACTTTGGAAAATGATCGATCCGTTCAGATTTCTTCCGCTGCTTGCTGAAAAACCTCTCACCGCCGTGTCCGTTCAGCAAGTCTTCGTGCTCTCTCCGTAACCGGGTCGTCTGTTGGCCTAGTCATCCATTCTTGCCGCTGTTCACTGCGATAATGCAGGAATCGTGGTCGCCAAAAATTATGTTATTGCTAGGGCCGGACAACAGCCTAACACAGGGTGTCCATTTAAGACACGTCACCAAAGGGTGGTACGGCAGAATGACTTACGGAAAAACTCTTACTTAGACCTTAATCGATTACTTAGCCATCCGTAATTAACACGCATAAGATATAACAATGAATACAAAACGGTGCCAACTGGCACCTTTACAGAATCGTTCCGGATCCGGATCAGCATACCGATTCCGGTCCGTCCGTCCACATCTTCTTATATAATAATATGTATATATTAAGACTACTAATTACAATAGTTCCCAAAAAACTATTCTTTTCACACTCTGGTTTGGACCTCCTTAAGCCTTCTTTGCCGGCCGGTAACACTAAACAGAGAGAGAATTAATACTAGAGAAGGGAAGTACTATTAGTACTAAGAGGACGGGACTGCGTAAGACTCCCAAGAGAGGAAGAGAGAAGAGGAGAGAGAGGGATAGTGAGGACGAGAGAGAGAGAGAGAGAGATGATGATAACAGATTATATATTATAAGAAGAGTAAGTAGAAAAGGGCTATGAGACTAAAGACTGGCGTTGAACCAATTTGGTTCAACATAATGCCTAGTGCCCTCTTTTATAGTGTTCTCAGGAGTAATCCTGAAGCTTCTAGAATGTTCCAGAGAAATCTGGAATATACATTAATTTCTTATAATAAAATGTAAATGAAAATAATATCCTACGTATTACAATAGATGATATAATGGTCAAGAGCTCGACCCATACAAGCTAAGGTCATGTGTTCGAGTCTTGCCATATCATGACAGTTAGTGGCAAAGGTATACGCATAGACCTACGGAATAGACTATGAGGAGACCTTCTCTCCGGTAGACAAGATGACAACGGTTCGTGTGGTACTGGTTGTTGCTCCTGCAAGGGAATGGCATCTTCACCAAATGGACGTGAAGAATGCGTTTCTTCAAGCTGACCTTGAAGAACGGGTCTATATGATCCAACCCCCCGGATTCCAATTGGAGATGAACAAGTCAGTAGTATGCCGACTCAAGAGGTCGCGTAAGATGGGGTTTGCGGCTTCAAAGTCCAACTCGTCAATATTCATCCGGAAAGGTCCGGTTTGTATCTAGCTATATGTTGATGATTTAGTCATCACCAGACCCGGACTAGATGAAATCGGTCGAGTGAAGTCCCATTTGTCGAATGCATTTGAAATCAAGAACCTGGAGGACCTTCATTATTTTCTTGGGATCAAGGTGATCCGGGCCCCCGATGGCATATTGCTCTCACATAGACACTATGTGTTGAATATGTTGTACAAGTTCGGCATGATGGAATGCCGACCCATCTCTACACCCTTGGACCGGAACCTGAAGCTACGTCCCGACTCCAGCCCGGTCTGCGATGAGATACGGTTCCGACAAATTGTCGAAAGCCTTATATACTTGATGACTGCCCGACCCGACATCAGTTATCCAGTTGGGGTGATCAGCCAGTTTATGCAGAACTCAACCATGGAGCACCTTCAGTGTGCGCATCGACTATTGCGATATGTGCGCGGCACGAAGGACCGAGGACTGTTATATCGACATGGTATAGCTAGGAAGTTGGTCGGGTATATCAATGCTGACTGGGCTGGTGATGCATCGGATCGCCGATCCATCTCCAATTACATGTTTTCTGTTCGTAGCGCGGCTATTGCATGGAGCAGCAAAAAGCAGCTAACAATGGCTCTGTCATTGAGGCTGAGTACCAGGGTGCTACCATTGCCACCTGTGAAGCCAACTGGCTTCGACAATTGCTGCAAGACCTCCGGATCGAGGTGTAGACCCCGATCCTGATTTATTGTTACAACGTTAGCAGCATACAGCTCGCCAAGAACCTTGTATTACATGCTTGGACAAAGCACATAGAAGTGCATTATCACTTTGTTCGTGAGCGGGTCCTGAGCGGTGAAGTTGAACTTCGGTATATTCACACGGATCGGCAGGTTGCCGACATTTTCATCAAGCCACTCGGATCGGACAAGTTGCACCATTTTTCGGAGATGCTCGACATTCAGCATCTCGATGTGCCGCACTTTAGGGGGCGAACAGGAACGGGAATGGATGGCACTGGACAAGCAACCGGAGAGGAAGAAAGAACCAAGGGGGGAGATGAGCAGATAAAGGAATCCGAGCTGACCGAAGGAGTCGGCACATCCGAACAAGTTGGTGCTGAGAAATTGTTCAGTCAAATCATAATAAGTGAATTGTGCTGAAATACGAATCACAAATATGCCAGAAAACAGGACAACAATGGTGCACAGAGATTTAACGTGGAAACCCGAAAACGGGAGAAAACCACGGGAACAGAGCTTCACTATAATAGTGGATATACAACACAGAATGTTACAACACTCCTTCGAGTGTATCAGCCACACAGGGCTCTTGGCGTCTGTTGTTACGCACATAGCTATGGCGCCGCTCTCACTCACTCTTTGTCTCACACACTCACACGCTACTTCTGTTCTACTCACACACGCACACGTTTTCCCTAAATGTATTTATACTAATACATTGTATGGGCTATTTACACATGTAGCCCCTACTACATATTATCACTATTATTAACATTACAATAATAATAATCAACCTATTAGAAAAAACGATCGACTCTATTTTCGACTCTTCAACTGTCAGCTATTTCCGAACAGTCAGTTCTTCCCTGTCTTCGACTGTCAGCTCTCCTTGGTCCGATCAGTCGGCTCCTCGTAGTTATCGACTATTAGCTACTCTTGGACAGTTGGCACCTCCTCCCACTGGAGGGAGATATTCCCAACAAACTCCCCCTTCACTCCTGTGGGAGGGAGTCAAACAATCCTGTCTTCTGTCGACAAACTCTAAGTCTGTCCATAGGTAGGTTCTTTGTGAACATGTCGGATCCATTGTCGTCAATATGGATCTTCACAAGAGAAAACTCTCCTTCTTCGACTGTCTCCCGCAAGCAATGATACCTTCTCTGTATGTGCTTGGTCCGGGAGTGGTATGCAGCATTCTTGGCAAGGTGTATGGCGCTTTGGCTATCACATTGAAGCAAGAACTCCTTTTTCTTCATCCCTAATTCATTGAGAAAATTTATCATCCAAATTAGCTCTTTGCCGGCCTCTACCGCTGCCATATACTCTTCCTCTGTAGTCGACAAGGCTACAGACTTCTGCAGTCGTGACTGCCATGACACTGCTCCCCCTGCATAGGTCATCACGTGCCCTAATGTGGATCGGCTCGAGTCGACATGTCCCGACATGTCCGAATCAGTAAAACCTTCTAGCACAGGTTTTCGGACACCATACCTTAGGCACACCCCCGAGGTGCCCTTTAAGTACTTGAGTATCCACTTCATTGCTGCCTAGTGTTCTCTTCCTAGATTACTCATATATTGGCTTACTGCTCCCACAACAAATGCTATGTCTGGTTTCGTACAGACCATAGCATACATTAGACAGGCAACAGTCGAGGCATATGGTACCTTCCTCATCTTGGCCTTCTCCTTCTCCCCTTTCGGGCACTTCTTCACATTCATCCTGCAATTTGTCAGTAACACCGAGCCGACTGGCTTTGCATCCGACATGTTGAATATTTCTAGGATCTTCGTCACATACTTTTGTTGTGACAACCATAGCACCTTTTGAGTTCTGTCTCGAACTATGTGCATTCCTAAGATCTGTTTAGCCAGTCCAAGGTCTTTCATGGCAAACAACGTGCTTAGAGCTTTCTTCAAGCTTCCGATCTTTTTTGTGTCTTGACCGACTATCAACATGTCAGCTACATATAACAAGAGAATCAAGATGTCTCCTTCTTCATACCTTTTGATGAACACACAGTGATCGGCATGTGTTTTCTGGAACCGGTGTTCTATCATGAAGGACTCGAACTTCTTGTAACATTGGCATTGAGCTTGTTTCAGACCGTACAAGCTTTTCTTCAGTCAACACACCAGGTTCTCTTTCCCTTTCTCCTCAAAGCCTTCTGGTTGTTACATGTAGATTTCTTCTTCTACTGCCCCGTGTAAGAATGCGGTTTTGACATCCAACTGTTCGATCTCCAGGTCCATAGTGGCTGCTATACTCAGAACAGTTCGAATGGATGTCATCTTCACGACTGGTACGAATATTTCGTCGAAGATGACGCCCTTTTTCTGTTGAAAACCCTTCACCACTATGCGGACTTTATACCTGGGCTCACTATCGGCTTCTCCAATCTTCACCTTGTAGACCCATTTATTCCTGAGTGCTCTCTTACATTTCGGCAGCTCTACTAGGTCGTAGGTGTAATTCTCATGCAAGGATTCCAACTCATCTTGCATCGCGCTCAACCATTTCTCTTTGTGCACGTCAGCAATGGCTTCTTCATAGCACTCCAGTTCACATTCATCAGTCAAGAGGATGTACTGACCGGCATATGTTGTCGGTGCTTTCCTTTCTCTGAGTGGGTATCTCCTTCCACTCGTTGTTGGCTCTCTTTCACATGTCTTTGCCAACTCTTCTCTTCGCTAGGGTTCTTGCACACCAATCGGCATCTCCAGGTTGGACGACTCCAACTCATACTCTTCAATTGACCTTAGCAACTCTGCCGACTCTGACTCAAAGTCGGTTGGTCTCTCCGAGTCGACCGACTCGGATTCGGCTGTGCCGACTGGCCGTCTCTGAACAGCCGATGTTGTTGTTTCACTTAACCTTAGATCAACGATAGTCGGGGTTGACTGCGGAGTCATATCGAACTTCTGTTGCTTCCAGTCTTCAATCGTCTTATCTTCAAGAAAGACTATGTCCCGACTTCTCATTACCTTCTTGTCGACCAAATCCCATAGCCTATAGCCGAACTCATCTTCCGAGTATCCCATGAATATGCATGCCTTCGACTTACTATCGAGCTTTGACCTCTGATCCTTTGGTACATGCATATACCCCAAACATCCGAACACCCTCAGGTGTTGGTAGGAGTCATCCTTCCATGTCCACAATCTCTATGGGACATCACCCTTTAATGGTACTCAGGGAGACCTGTTGATTAGATAAACAATTGTGTACATCGCCTCAGCCCAGTAGGATTTCGGCAGTTTCGCATGAGAGAGCATGCTCCTTACCCTCTCCATGATTGTTCAATTCATCCTCTCTGCAAGCCCGTTTAACTCTAGGGTCTTTGGCACTTTGTATTCAATCCGAATACCTTGGCACTTGTAGTATTCCTCGAATTTCCCTCTATACTCGCCACCGTTATCGGTTCGAACAGCCTTCAACTTCCAACCTGACTCTCGTTCAACTCAAGCCTAGAACTCCTTGGAAACCGACAAGACTTGATCCTTTGACTTCAGTACGAAGACCCATGTCTTCCGACTATAGTCATCGATGAACGTCACAAAGTATTGTCCACCTCGATGCGATGGAGCATCTACATAACACACATCCGTGTGTACCAGTTTCAGTGCAACCTCTCTTCTTCTTGGTGGTCTTGTGTGGAATGCTGATTTTTTCTGCTTTCCGACCAAGCAATCTGTTGAAAAACAGTGCTTGGCCACAACCGAGGAATAGGATTAACTCACAGAAAACGGGAAATACAAAATGCACGAAGATAATGGAGAGAAGAGTACACAGGATGTTTTACGTGGAAAACCCTAAATGGGAAAAAAAACCACGGGAGTCCTCAAACTCCAACGATCACTATAAACAGAGATGTACAATGGCGAAGCTACAAGGCAACAACCTTGGGCTCACTGTCTTCGCCACAGGCGGCGGTAATACACTGAGGCAACGACCTCTTTGTCTCTCTCTCTCTCTCTCTCTCTCTCTCGGCTGCTCTCACTTCCGCTCCCTCTAAATGAAAACAGAAAAAAAATGAGCAACAACATAAACCTGTTTGCCCTAAGTCATATTTATACGCATATGACTTTCGGGCTATTTACAAATATAGCCTCAAGGGCCCTTGGCAAACATATTCACAAATATGTCCCCGCATCCGGATCTCGCTCCGAGTACATTCATCATCCGGCTCCGTAGCCGGGGTCTTCATCATCCGGCTCCGTAGCCGGATACTCTTCATCCGGCTTCATGCCGGGTACTCCTCATCCTCTGGTTCCGTAACCGTAACCGGTCTTGCCGTCATTCATCTCCGGACATCCCATCCGGAGGGACCGAAATCCCAACAAACTCCCCCTTCACTTCGGCATGGGATGTCTCTCCAATCTGATCCTCATCCGGCATGCTTCCAGCTTGTCGGGTGTGAGCACCTTGGTCAGCATATCCGACCCGTTTTCGTCTGTGTGGATCTTCGTCAGCACGAACTCCTTGTCTTCTATCCTTTCCCGGATCCAGTGGTATCTACACTGGATGTGCTTCGTCCGGGAGTGATAGGCCGCATTCTTCGCAAGGTGGATGGCACTCTGACTGTCGCAGTAGAGTCGGTACTCCTCCTGCCGGATACCGAGCTCTCTAATGAAGTCCTTCATCCATATTATTTCCTTGCCGGCTTCAACAGCCGCCATGTACTCCGCCTCCGTAGTTGACAACACAACCGTCTTCTGCAGCCTCGACTGCCACGAAACAGCTCCCCCTGCATACGTCATCACATACCCTGATGTGGACCGGCTGGTATCTGCATCAGCCGACATATCCGAATCGGTAAAGCCGTCGAGTTTGGGCTTACCGGAGCCGAATCGGAGGCACACGTTTGCCGTGCCCTTCAGGTATCGGAGTATCCACTTGACCGCGTTCCAGTGCTCCTTGTCGGGATTGTTCATGTACCGGCTCACCACTCCGACTGCATATCCTATGTCCGGTCTGGTACACACCATTGCGTACATCAAGCTTCCGACGGCAGAGGCATATGGTACTTTCATCATGTCCTCCTTCTCAGCCTTTGTCTTGGGGCTTTGCTTGCTGGACAGCTTGCAGTTTGCCGGGAGGGTTGATCCGACCGGTCTTGCTTCCGACATGTTGAACCGGTGAAGCACCTTTGTTATGTACTTCTCCTGTGACAGCCACAGCTGCTTCTTCTTCCGGTCTCGGATGATGTGCATCCCTAGTATTTGCCTCGCCGGACCCAGGTCCTTCATTGAGAAGGTTCGGTGAAGTGCTTTCTTCAGCATCCGTATCTTGCCCTGGTCCCGTCCGACGATCAACATGTCGTCCACGTACAGGAGGAGTATTAGAAAGTCTCCTCCTTCGAACTTCTTCACAAACACGCAGTGATCGGACTGCGTTTTGTGGTACCCTTCGTTGGTCATGAAGGAGTCGAACTTCCGGTACCATTGTCGGGGAGCCTGCTTCAGTCCGTAAAGGCTCTTCTTCAACCGGCATACCAGGTGCTCCTTCCCTTTCTTCTCGAATCCTTCCGGTTGTTGCATGTAGATCTCTTCTTCGAGGTCACCGTGAAGGAATGTCGTCTTCACGTCCATATGTTCTACCTCGAGGTCCATGCTTGCCGCTATGCTCAGCACCGTCCGGATGGAGGTCATCTTCACTACCGGGGCAAATATCTCGTCGAAGTCGACGCCCTTCTTCTGCTGGAACCCCTTCACTACGATCCTGGCTTTGTATCTCGGGGGGTTTCCAGCATCTCCCGGTTTCAGCTTGAACACCCACTTGTTTCGAAGTGCCCGCTTACCTTTCGGCAACTCCACAAGTTCATATGTGTGGTTCTCATGCAGGGAATCCATCTCCTCCTGCATGGCACTTAACCACCTGCGGCTATGGTTGTCAAGCTTTGCTTCTTCAAAACTTTCCGACTCCCCCTCGTCGGTTAGCAGCACGTGCTCTGGTTCCGGAAATCTCCGGGGGGCCCTTCTCTCTCTTAGAGGATATCTCCGTTCCGGAGCTTCGGTAACCGGCTCCTCCGTTTCCTCTTCATCCGAATCCATTTCGGGGTCGGGGCCGGTTCCGGTATCAGTTTCATCTTCCTCGGCCGGTTCTGTTTCTTCACCGTCTTCGGCCGGATCCTCGAGTGCTAACCGGTCCCTTGCCGGTCGGGACTGCTTTTCGTAGAGTTGATCCTCACCGGTTGACTTGGAGCTCTTCATCTTCTTCTCCGACTCCCAGTCGGCGAGTGTCTTGTCCTCCATGAAGATGATATCTCGACTCCTGAATATCTTCTTGTCAACCGGGTCCCAAACTCGGTAGCCGAACTCATCGTCGCCGTAACCGAGGAATATGCATGGCCGGGTCTTTGGATCTAACTTTCCTCTCCGGTCCTTTGCCACATGCACGTTGTCGTGCCTTTCGGCTCCGGATCGTTGCGTGAGTCGGGTGGGAACCACAGAGGTCTTGGACTAGGAGAAAGAAGTTCGTGAGATAGAGATTAATTACGAGTAAATAGCAAAGAGAAAGATAAGAAACTCATGAATCACACGAGTATACTATATTAATTGGTACTTAGAGTGTTAAGAGAGAAGTAGATGTATAAATCGTGAATCCCACGAATAATTTTTGTATTGATTCATACTTAATCCAAATAATCAACAAAAACTACAATGTGCTCCCCATCCTTATATAGTGATGGGAGAGACTAAGCATAGCTACATGCTTTTTCTCATATGTTCATGCACACTAAATGTGCATGTGATGCTTTTCTAATCCTTACTTTTATTTGCTAAATATAGTGCTCATGCACGCTAGATGTGCATGAGTCACTTTTTAGTTGCTTGCGTTTTTCTATAAAATATTCACGCACTCTAAAAATGCATGATTTACCTTTTAATAAAGGTATGCATAAATACAGGTCTTATAAGTATTAAATCTATATTTAAAACACTTAAGATAAGTTAATGTAATGGTAAGGTTGGGGTTTGTCAACGTGGAGGTGCAGAGTTCGAATCACGCCCTGCGCAGTAGTGAGTATTTCCTTTTTTTTTTTACATTTATGTCTCTTTATCCGGCTCTTCCTTGCCGTTTTCTTCCTTGCCGGTATGCTGTTTTCCTCCTTGCCGGTATGCCGTTTTCTTCCGGTTCTCACCGAGCACTCCATTCTCTATCCGGAGGGACAAAAATATAATTTCCACATAGTGTGCAACCTACACTACGACAACGTATGCGAGACACCCGAACACCTTCAGATGCCGGTAGGACACTTCCTTACCGGTCCACACTCTCTGCGGCGTGTCTCCGTCCAAAGGTACTGAGGGTGATCTGTTTATCATGTATGTCGCCGTCGACATTGCCTCAGCCCAAAACCCCTTGGGTAATTTCGCATGCGCCAGCATAATCCGGACCCTCTCCATTATGGTCCGGTTCATCCTCTCGGCCAGCCCGTTTAGTTCCGGCGTCTTCGGCACAGTAAACTCGAGCCGGATTCCCTTCGAGCGACAGTACTCCTCGAACTGCCCCCGGTATTCCCCTCCGTTATTCACTCGTATCGCTTTCAGCTTCTTGCCGGATTCTCTTTCCACTCTCGCATGGAGTTCTTTGAAGACGGACAATACTTGGTCCTTTGTCTTCAACGGTGCCGTCCACAGCTTCCGGCTATGGTCATCTATGAATGTTGCGAAGTACTGAGCTCCGCCATGTGACTTCGCTTCTACTTGACACACATCAGTGTGTACCAACTCCAATGGTGCGCTACGTCTCGTCGGTGGCCTTGAGTGGAAGGAGGTCCGGTTTTGCTTACCGGCCAGACAGTCGGTACACTTCCCCAGGTGTACGTGCTTTACCGGTATCAGGTTGTCATCGGCAAGCCTCTTCATCCCCTTCTCACTCATGTGGCACAGTCTCTTGTGCCACAGCTCACCGGCAGTGTCGGCTGCCACGTTCAGCTCCTCCGGACATAGCCGGGAATTCATCAGGTACAGTGTATTGACCTTCCGGGCCCAAGCCACTATCAGGCTCCCTTTGCTGAACTTCATGACACCGTTCCGGATGCTACCCGTGTAGCCTTCATCATCTAGCCTCCCGGCCGAGATCAGGTTCAATCGGACCTCCGGAACGTGTCGTACATCCTTCAGCAGCATCTTGCATCCGGTTGATGTCATCAGCCACACGTCTCCTATGCCGGCAATCCGACATGTGCCTTCATTTCCCATCCGGACACAGCCGTGCTCACCGGCTGTGTAGGATGAGAAGTATTTCTTCTCCGGGGTCAGGTGGAACGACTCTCCGGAATCGACCACCCAGGTCATCTCTACACCCGGAAGGTTCAGCTCCCTCTCTTCGGTAATGAGCATTATCTCTTCTTCACTTGCCGCGAGTGCCGTCGTTCCTTTCCGGTCCTGCCCTCGCCGATCCGGACCTCTCTAGTCCGTGGCTCCCCGGTATGCACCGTTTCTCTCCGGTGACTTCTTCGAATCGGTGTCGTCGGCTCCGTTGTCCTTTCGGTAATGCCGACAATTCTTCCGGAAGTGCCCCGGCTTCCCACAGTGGAAGCATGTGGGTCTTCCTCTTGACTGCGACCGGGTCCCCGACTTCTCCCGTCTTTGCGGACTCCGGTTCCATTGTCTTCCCCGATCCGATTCGGTAAGCAGCATCTTCGGATCAGAAACCGGTTCTTTATCTCTCCGACGCGCTTCTTCGTTCAAAATGCTTGTCTTTACCGTTTGTAGAGACAAGTTATCTTCGGTGCAGAACGTGCTGAGAGTCACCACCAAGTTCTCCCAGCTTTCCGGCAATGTACACATCAGAATGATGGCTTGCATTGCATCCTCCAACGGGAACTTGATCGCCGCAAGCTGGTTCACGAATCCCATGAACGTGCTCACGTGTTCCACCATATTCTCGTCGTCCCGGTACTTGAGGTTCACTATCTTCCTCATCAGGGAGGTCCGGTTCAACGCATTCTTCCTCTCGTAGAGGCCCGACAGCTTCTTCCACATCTCATATGCGTTGGTGTCATTCGCCACATGTTATAGAACGCTTACATCGACATATTGCCGGATCGTCGCTACGGCTTTCCGGTTCAGGAGCTTCCACTCCGACTCTATTACCCCCTTGGGTATCTCAGCATTGTCGATCGGTTCATACAGGTCTCGGACGATGAGAAGGTCTTCCATCTTTATCTTCCAGTCGGCGTAGTTATGTGAGTTCAACACCATCATGCCCGGAGGCCCACTACCGCCGCCTTCCATTTTCTGTGTTAACCTCGCTCTGATACCAATTTGTTGAAAAACAGTGCTCGGCCACAACCGAGGAATAGGATTAACTCACAGAAAACGGGAAATACAAAATGCACGAAGATAATGGAGAGAAGAGTACACAGGATGTTTTACGTGGAAAACCCTAAATGGGAAAAAAAAACCACGGGAGTCCTCAAACTCCAACGATCACTATAAACAGAGATGTACAATGGCGAAGCTACAAGGCAACAACCTTGGGCTCACTGTCTTCGCCACAGGCGGCGGTAATACACTGAGGCAACGACCTCTTCGTCTCTCTCTCTCTCTCTCTCTCTCTCTCGGCTGCTCTCACTTCCGCTCCCTCTAAATGAAAACAGAAAAAAAATGAGCAACAACATAAACCTGTTTGCCCTAAGTCATATTTATACGCATATGACTTTCGGGCTATTTACAAATATAGCCTCAAGGGCCCTTGGCAAACATATTCACAAATATGTCCCCGCATCCGGATCTCGCTCCGGGTACATTCATCATCCGGCTCCGTAGCCGGGGTCTTCATCATCCGGCTCCGTAGCCGGATACTCTTCATCCGGCTTCATGCCGGGTACTCCTCATCCTCTGGTTCCGTAACCGTAACCGGTCTTGCCGTCATTCACCTCCGGACATCCCATCCGGAGGGACCGAAATCCCAACACAATCGACGAACTTCTTCAGGTGCACTCCCTTGACTTTTGGTAGAAGCTTTTGGTCGGCTAGCTGGTGCATTCCTTTCTCACTCATGTGTCCTAGCCTCTTATGCCATCTCTCTCCTGCTGAGTCGGCTTCCACATTTACATACGATTTGCACAGTCGGGCATGCATCATATATAATGTGTCTTCTTTCTGTGCTCGGGCCACTATAAGTTTTCCTCAATAGAACTTCCACTTGCCATTCCAAAAGCTACCACTATAGCCTTCGTCATCTAACCTTCCAGTCCATATCAGCTTCAATCTGATATTGGGCACGTGTCAAACATCCTTCAGAGTCAGTCGACACCCTATCGACGTCGTCAAGCGGACAGTTCCGACTCCGGCTATCTTGCATTCTCCATTATCACCCATTTTCTCATAAGCGTGATCTCCGACTATGTAAGTCGAGAAATACTCTCTCGACAGAGTTATGTGGAATGATATCCCGGAATCCATCACCCACATGCAATCCTCACTCGCAATATTTGCACTTGTCTGTTCACAAATGAGCAACAGTTCTTCATTGCTCGTAGCAATGGCCGAAGTGTTCTTTTGATAAAGAATCTTCTTGGTTTCGACATTGTTTCCGACACTCTTATCTCTTCTCATGTGTCGGCAATCCTTCTGAAAGTGTCTAGGTTTTCCACAATAGAAGCACAGAGGCTTACCTCTGGACTTCGATCTAGCGTGGAATTTGTCAGTTCATTGTGGACTTCTTCTTCGCTGGTCCCTTCCTCTTTCCGACTGCTGAGTCACATTCGACTCCGATTGGGACATGACTCCTTTGTCCTTCCTCCTTGCCTCCTCATTTAGGATGCTTGTCTTCACCGTTTGTAAAGACAAGTTCTCTTCTTGACAGGAGGTGCTGAGAGTAACCACCAGGTTCTCCCAGTTGTTCGGCAGTGTGCACATAAGCAAGATGGCCTACATTGCATCATCCAAGGGAAACTTGGTCGCGGCACGTTGATTTACATAGCCCATGAACGTGCTAATGTGTTCGACGATGCTCTCACTCTCTCTGTATTTCAACTTTACGATTTTTCTCATCAACGAGGTTTTATTGAGCGTGTTCTTCCTCTCATACAGCCATGATAGCGTCTACCACATCTGGTGGGCATTTGTGTCGTTCGCCACATGCTGAAGGACACTTACGTCGACGCACTGTCAGATGGTGGCCACTACCTTTCTGTTTAGAAGTTTCCAATCCAAATCCAATACCCCCCTAGGTATATCTGCTCTATCAATTGGCTCATAAAGGTCTGTCACGATGAGAAGGTCTTCCATCTTTATCTTCCAGTCTGCATAGTTCTCTGAGTTTAGAACTATCATACCTGGGAAACCGCTCACACCTCCTTCCATGCTTGCACCTCAAGCTTTGATACAAGTTGGTGTTGAGAAATCGTTTGGTCAAATCACAATAAGCGAACTATGCTGAAATACGAATCACAAATATGCCAAAAAACAGACAACAATGGTGCACAAAGATTTAACGTGGAAACCCTAAAACAGGAGAAAACCACGGGAATAGAGCTTCACTATGTATAGTGGATATACAACACAAAATGTTACAACACTCCTTCGAGTGTATCAACCACACAGGGCTCTTGGCGTTTGCTATACGCACACAGCTATGGCCTCACTCTCTGTCTCACACGCTCACACACTACTTCTGTTCTACTCACACACACACATTTTCCCTAAATATATTTATACTAATACATTGTATGGGCTATTTACACATGTCGCCCCTACTACATATTATCACTATTATTATCATTACAATAATAATAATCAACCTATTAGAAAAACCAGTCAACTCTATGTTTTACTCTTCAACTGTCGGCTATTTCCGAACAATCGGTTCTTCCCTGTCTTTGTTTGTCGGCTCTCCTTGGTCCGATCAGTCGACTCCTCGTAGTTATCGACTGTCAACTACTCTTGGATAGTCGACTCCTCCTCCCACTGTAGGGAAATATTCCCAATAGTCAGAGCAAGCGGTAGCGGCGGAAGAGTCAAGAAGGACAAAGCTGACCGGAAGAAGGGCAAGACCCGTACGTGGTCTGATGTGGTGTAGGGCCTAAAAACAGAAGACGAGTTGGAGACTACTAACTCAGACAAGAGCTAGAACGAATTGGAGGAAACCAATTTGGTTCGACAGTTGGATTCGGAAGAGTCGGATCAACTAAAGGCTAAGCAGACGAGAAGAAAGTGGAAGTCGACACCGATACGGAGGAACCGATGGGTTGACAAGCACCAGAGTCATAGTAGTGAAGGAGCTTAAATGGGCCTGTTGAGTAGAGAAACCGACCAAGGAGGTCGAGGTGCGTAGAACCGGACAGGTCGTGGGAAGCAGAACTAGACCAAACGAGGAGCGCAAGCAAGGTGGGAGGACGCTACAAGGAGTCGGACGGAAGAACTGGCTACCACAAAAACTGACGCCACGATCTGACCTCAAGTTGAGCTTGAGGTGGAGTGTTAAGCGAGCAAGCTCAACCAGATCTGGATCGGCTGAATAAGGGAAAGCCGGATCAGTATCTGGAACGGAGAACTGGATCGGTGTCCGAATGATATCCCAAACGAGGAGCCGGATCAGATTGAAACCGATAGGCCATTAGAGGCCTACGGATCCAGCCTAGTACGTAGGCATATTTGTGGGAATCAGTGAGAGTCGCTCATATGAGCATTGAAGTACCTGTCAGTACTTCTGTGAGTCCTTTATGGACTTGTATAAAAGTGCTCTCTGAGCACATTCTATGTACACAGAGGATTATTATTTTAGAATAGAGTTTTATGTTCTGCTTTCTCTCTATCTCTCCTGTGTATGCTAAATATTCTCAAGCTTCCATTGAACCTATGTTTTCTATTCTTTGTTGTTGCCTGGCTAAACCGGTTTTGTCAACCTTCCGCTCGCTAACTTTTACAAACTATTGTGTACATGATTAATAGATCACCTTCAGCACCCTTGGATGGAGACATGTCATACCGACACTTGAAGGTGTTCAGTTGTGTTGCTTATGTGTATGTAGCTAAGGATCAAAGAAGAAAATTGTATCCAAAGTCTCAGCCATGCATATTTCTCGGTTCCGGAGATGATGAATTCAGCTACCGACTATGGGACATCGTTACTAGAAGGTCATTCGGAGCCAAGACATAGTCTTCATGGAGGAGAAGACTATTGTCGACTAGGAGGAGTCGAACACATCCCCCCGAACAGTAGGAAACCAACGGTCGACTAAAAAACATGGAGAGTCGATCGAATTCAGACAACGAGTTGGGTTGGTCGGAGGCTAGTCGGGATTCCGAGTTGGATCCAATGAAGAAGAAGTAGACGACTCCAACCCAGACGAAGAACCAGTCAAAGGAGAAGAAGAAGATCCTAGTGAGCCAAATTAGGACAACAGAGGAAGAAAATACCCTCTGAGAGAGAAGCCCCCCCCGGAGATTTCTAGATAAAGAATATGCGCTACAAATCAACGAGGGGGAGCAGGAAAGCTTCAAGGTAGCAAAGAAAGACACCCACAACAGAGAGTGGCTAAGGATCATGTAGGACGAGATGGATTCCATGCATGAAAACCACACATATGAGTTGGTGGAATTGCCGAAATGAAAGAGGGCACTCTGAAACAAGTGGGTGTATAAGCTGAAGCCGAGAGATGGCAGGAATCCACACAGATATAAAGCCCGAATTATTGTAAAAAGCTTGCAACAGAAGAAGGGTGTCGATTTCGATAAAATATTTGCCCCAATGGTGAAAATGACCTCCATTCGAACAATGTTGAGCATAGCAGCTAGCATGGATCTAGAAGTCGAACTGATGGACATCAAGACAACATTTCTGTAGGGGGATTTAGAAGAAGAAATCTATATGCAACAACCAGAAGGATTCGCCAAGAAGGGGAAGGAGAACCTAGCATGTCAGTTGAGGAAGTGCCTATATGGACTGAAACAGGCCCTTCGACAATTGTACCGGAAGTTCAAATCCTTCGTGGCTGACCAAGGGTACCACAAAATGTTGGCTGACCACTGCATGTTTGTGAGGAAGTTCGACAATAGAAAAAAGTTTGTGAGGAAGGCCGACCACTGCATGTTTTTCAAAAGTAGAAAAAAGTAAAAACAAAAACAAAATGCAAGGCATGGAATTGAGGAGAAAGGTAGAGAAAAAACCTTGTAATTTCCTTGGCCAATTTCCAAATTAGAAAGGAAAGACGCATAAGAAAGCTAACATAGAGAGCTTTCCTATAATATCTTGCATTTCTAAATAGTGATAGAAATAAAACTCGACTCATATAAACAAAGCTTTTTTTAGGAGAAAACAAAAGGCAAGCCATAGAAAACCTATAAATAAGAGTTATTCTTAAGAAGAAGGGTAAATGGATGGGGATTTTAAGAAGAAAAGATTTATGTTCCCTCTCTCATACTCTTATACCCCGAAAGGGGAGATAGAAAAAAAAATGTAACAAAATAAGTCCATCTAGTGATAAAAAACTTTCCATGTTTCCTCTCTCATTCTCTCTTACTTTAACTTTGTTTATGTATAAGTATAATTAAGTGTTATTCATACTCTCTTATGCTAAGCATTATTACTTATAAGCATAATTAAGTACTATTCGATCTCGCATAGTCTCTTACTCAAAGATTTTCTTGTGCATAACTATAATTAAGTATTAATCAATCTCGCATACTATCTTACTCTTATTCAAGGAAAATATCTCGTCTTAAAACTTGAAGTGCATAAATCATTCAGCCCTAAATCCTTCCAGTCCAGAACCTCAGTGGTTTCGCCTCACAGTCTGCACTTACTAGCGGATTTTCACGACAATGTCACAAAGGTGCTCCAGAGATTTGGCATTGACAACGCAAAATTGGTCAGTTCGAGACTCCCGACAAACAACAAGTTATCTTCGACAAAGTGTCCAAAGACAAAGACAGAAAAAACTGAGATGATGAAGGTGCCTTATGCCTTAACAATCGGAAGCCTGATGTACGCAATGGTATGTACTAGGTCAGACATTGGATATGCAATCGGAGTTGTCAGCGAATAAATGAGCAACCCCGAAAGAGAGCACTAGATAGTAGTTAAGTGGATACTTCAGTACCTGAGAGGCACCTGGAGCATGTGTTTTCGATTCGGCTCAAGTAACCTTGTGTTAGAAGGTTTCACCGATTCAGACATGTCGGTTGATGTAGATACAAATCAGTTCACGTCCGAGTATGTGATAACATGTGCAGGGGGAGCCATCTCATGGCAGTCAAGGTTGTAGAAGGTCGTGGCATTGTCAACCACGGAAGCCAAGTACATGGCCGTTGTCGAAGCCGAAAAGGAAATGATATGGATGAAGGAGTTTGTCTGAGAGCGTGGAATTCGACAAGGTGAATTCTGACTCTACTGTGACAACCAAAGTGTCATCCACCTAGCGAAGAATGCAACCTACCACTCAAGGACCAAGCATATTCAAAGGAGATATCATTGGCTCTGAAGGGGAGTTTGCTCTGATGAAGATCCACACATTGGAGAACGGATCTGACATGTTGACAAAGGTGTTGGGTCAGATTAGTGCATTCCCATCCGAGGTGAAGGGGCAGTTTGTTGAGTTTCAGGTCCCCTCGGATGTGTTGAGTTCTAGATAGAGGTGTGTTCTGGATCAGATGACACCGATTTGAGAACCGGATGGAGTCAAGATAAGTATCCAGAAGAAGGTCAAAACTATAAATAGGTTTTGTATCAAGCTTATTTAGGCCAGCTATATACATAGCTCAAACATTATCTAAGTTTAAAGATAACTAGGGAAAACTGCTTGTAGGTGTGGGTTGTAGTTGAGTAGTCTTGTTCACTATGTAGTTAGTGCTAGTTGTTGGAAAAACCTGTGTGCAGCATGGGTGAGGTCGTTCGCTTTGCAGCAGAGCAGCCATAGCCACAAAGAGAGAGAGAGAGAGAGAGGTAGCGAGAACTTCTCTATTGTAACTGCCTGTCAAAGAAGTGTACGAGCTAAGGTCGGTGCCTTATGAGTTCGTTCGTTGTATATTGGCTGAGATCCTGTTTTTCAAATCAGTATCATCACATTTGGGAGTTCCTCATCAACAAGAAGCTTGAAATTTGAAAGATCAACACCAAGGTGAACATCGTTAATGGCCTAACCAAAACGTTGCCAGATTATTGCTTCAGGGCACTTAGAGTGCCAAATACAGACATATGATGGACTTACTATTCACATTACCCCATTGGACAAACTAGGTTAGGCTATTCTTATAAATAGCATAAAGGACAATTGCCCTAGTTTGGTTAATATATAACCAACTTTGTAACCCCTTTGTAGATTGATATCATTGTCATTCTTGAATAATACATGTTATATTTTATTTGTACGCAAACATGTTACCTTTATAGCCATTTGAAACATTACTTTGGGATGTTAAATTAACATTTTAATTTTAATCTAAGCTTCATTCCTTTGGGAGAAACATTATTTAGCATTGATTATTTCATTGTTTAGCATAGATTATTTTCTATTCCTTTCATTGTTTATCATAGCTTGATTATTGTTTACATTTGGGAGAAACATTACATTTGGAATGTTATATTAATTATGTTTTACTATGTCTAAGCTTGACTATTTTCATTGTTGATCATCGAATATTGCTCCATTTAAGAGAAATTGACAAAGAAATCATTGTGCAAACATAATCGCTAAGGATTAGATTGTGCAAAACATAATCACTAACTGTAGATATCATTAAACTTTAGTGCACATCCTCACAATGTTAGAACCTACTCATGTTGATAGTCTTGAATTTAACTACATTTTATATCTAGAGATCATCAACACGCCAACTTTGTCAAAAACTTTCCTAATCTAAGAATAGAGTTTCGAAACTTTAACTTGTGTGAAATGAGAAAACCATTGTGATATTTGTGTATTTATTACATTTGGTAACTCGAAATCATCAACTTTAAAAATGTTCAAAAAACTACACGTTTTAAATTTTTACCAACTTCTTAAATATTAATAAATCACTTGTGATGTTCTTGGATTTAATTACATTTCGTATCGGAAATCATCAACTTTAAAAGTATTATTCATTTAACTTAATGTTTAGATCTTTGTAACTTGTTAAATGTTAATAATTTAGCAAACTTTATATGGTTTGAAGAACATGTGATATTGGTGTATCAAATTTCTGTATATAGCCTAAAATTGTAGAATTATAAAAGAAATCTAAAAGTGGAATGTGCGATCCTGCCACTTGTGAACGTGAACGTGTTTGATGGTAATTTGCACAACTTCAAACACAACAAGCCCACAAATTAATAGAAGTGGTGATGTTTTTCGTAACGAAAAAGATGATGATTTCTATGCATGGTTGTAACATGTGTAGCATACCGTACGCGTACAATACGTATGCTACATATTTTATAAGTATTCTAAAAAAAAATTATAAGTTCTTAGAATATGTATTTATAGGTAAAATACGTTGAGTTTGAATACATTGAATACTTGAACACCACTGATGTTGAATGCAAAGATACTTGGAATTTTTCATAATTACCAATTATCTTTATTGCCCATGGGTAAATGGTTATCTCTGTTTCAATATTTACATAATTATTTTCTTTTTCTCTACTAAAAACAAAACCCTAAAAAATTAATTACAAATTTAGGCTTAGAAAAAATGACAGTTCCAAAAGGTTGAATACGTTTAGAATACGTGTGGGTATTCTAAAACATACTCTATCTATAAAATACGCGTTTTTTAACAACAATGTTTTAATGTCAAAAACAGGATAGGCGAAGTTAGGTTTTTCGAATTGATTCATAAAGGCTCGATTAACTCACTTAAGTTGGATAACATTTGAAAAAATAAATTTATTCATAGACCAAATAAATTATCTTAATAGCCCTACATGGTATTGTTAATAGCTCTTTGTGGGAAAACAAAAAGATCGAATAGATTGTGTGTGTGTGTGGGGGGGGGGGGGTGCGCTGCACGTTGAGGAAGGGAATGAGGGAGATGCATGCATGCGACAAACTCAACTCACTTGACTGAGTACGAAAGGAAAAAAAACGAAAAAAAAGCAAGGGAGAGGAGAGATTCCAAGAGAGATAGATTATATTATCATCTTCGAAGGTCAAAATATGACCTATGGGATGTAACAATTTCAAACCTTACGATTGTACGAACACATGATTCGCCAAAGATAGATAGATAGATAGATAGATAGATTATATTATCGTCTTCGGCGGTCAAATATGACCTATGAGACCAAAAAGAGAGAAATAGAGAGAGAGAGAGAGAGAAAGAGAGAGAGACGTTCATCTCCCTATATAGGCATATGATAGGAAGAGGGGACTAAGAAGTGTTGTAACTAAGTTGATTTTACATACAATTAATTAATATAATTGTGTGCTTTTACCAAGGGACCAAGAGAGAGAGAGAGAGAGAGAGAGAGATTCATTGACTTCTGCGAATGAAAGTTCGATCCGGAGTGAGAGAGAGGGAGAGAGGTGCATGCATGTGCGGCCACATGATTGCCACGTATGACTGCTTGGTGCCAGCCATGACTTGAAGGACAACGAGGGGGGAGTTGTTCCCCCATCCCCGCCCCCTTTTTATACAGCCCACCCAGCGAGCCATAGCCATAGGCCCATAGCCAAGAAAGCAGAGAGAGAGAGGAAGAGAGAGAGAGAGACGCTCCCACCCCATCACGTCATCTTCGATATCTCTATATATAATTAATCTCATATCTGATCTGCTTATCTATCTTTCTCCCCTTCCAAAGAAAGGGATTCAAGGGAAAAGGAGAAAAAGCTTTTAAGGCAGCTTGCTAATCCGAAATCCATTTTTAAACTACAGTTACCATGGCTGCTGCTGCTCCACGCAATGCTTTCTTCTTCTTCGTCTACTCCAACTACTCGCTGCTGCTGCTGCTATTGGCCGCCCTCTACCTCTCCTCATCTTCTTCTTCTCAGCACAACCTTGCGGCGGCGCAGACTGTGCCCAACGTGACTGACGTGCTGACGAAGGCCGGCAATTTCAACAATTTCCTGAAACTGGCGGGCGAGGCCAACGTGGCGCAAGCTCTGCAGAACTTCATCACCCCCGCCAACACGACGGGCGCGACGGCCTTCATCCCTGTGGACTCGGCCTTCACAGACGACATAGTGAAGGCATACGGGAATCTGAGCGCCGGGAATAAGAGCCTTGTCCTTTACTACCACGTCCTCCCCAAGTTCTACAACGCGACGGACGTGGTCAACCTCCGGAATGTGCCCACCCTCGCCACCGCCATCTCTAACTCCTCCTCCCCTAACGCTTTCCACCTCGTCGCTGTCAACCAGTCCAGCAGCACTGCTGTCATCACCGTCTATGGCAATCTCAACTCCGCTAACGTTACCAACACAACCGTGAACGCCAACGCCTTCCCCATCGCCATTCACCCTATCAACGCCGTCCTTCTCCCTACAGAAATCTTCGGTGCCCCTTCCCCTTCCCCTTCCCCTTCAACTTCCCCTTCCCCTTCCCCTTCAACTTCCCCTTCCCCTTCCCCTTCATCTTCATCTTCATCTTCACCTTCATCTTCACCTTCTTCCGGTAGCAACGGCACTAGCAAAGCACCTGCACCTTCTGCTTCCAGTACCAAAACAAGTGCACCTGCCCCTAACGGCACATCACACACGGCCCATGCTACCACCACTCTCTTCATCTCCCTCGCCCTCTCCCTCCTCCTCTCCTTCCACCTCATCTTCTTGGCATAGAATTTTTAACAACCATCCTGACTGAATGAGAACCACCCACCCACTCATGATGTCATCTCAAACCTTGCGTCCTTCGTTGATTGCTGTTTTTCTTCTTCTCTTCCTTTTCCCTTGTATGTTCTAAATTCCCTTCTTTTCATCTGATATTTCTCATTTTCACAATCTCAAAATTCCAAATCATTTGGACACATCTACAATCCCGCCCCCCCAAATCATTTTTGTGATCGAATAATCTATACATGGATTCCTATAATAATCCCATCATTTTTGTACCGTACACCATATACATATGGTGCGTTTGGAATAATCTAATCTATATGTACATGGATCCCTCCCTAATTGATTTTTATATACGTATGATGTTGTTAATGTTAATGTTAATGTATCTATGTATAGCTCATTGTGGGTCAACCGCCTCTTTAACTTATTATGATGGTAAAAAAGGAAAAGCAAAGAAAGAAAAATCACAAAACATCGTGGTAGTTTTGGAAGATACGTATTTTGAATTGTTTACACGTATGTCAACGTATTCAATTATCAATGCTCCTGGTTTGTATTTGGATCCCCTTTTTCTGATTCTTAAAAAAATAATGTTCTTGTCTCTTGTACATATTTCATTCATGTTGGTATGGGATGACAGATACATAATTATTGAGCTTGATGTTGGTTTGGGAAGGTGGTTGCAAATTTATGCTCTTTGCATTTTATTTTTTAAACATTGGATATTGTGTGATGCCTCAAACTCATCTACCTTTTTTTCCATTACATCTCAACACCTACTTTTGTAGTACACTCCAAGATACCTTTTGTTATCTTGGTACATTTATAGTTACTCCTCTAGTTACCTTTAACTAACCTTTTAACTAAACTATGGTATAACTTCCCTAACCCTCATTATCGTTACTTGGGTTAGGTGAGGGGTTTCGCCCTGTGGTTTGTTTTACCACACAATCGCATAGCTCCCCCCTTCGAGAAACCTATGTATGTCGGTTGTGCCATTGATCCGTTGTTGTGGGGGCTACATCTGTTGCGTTGCCATTACAGATCACATCTCGGTTGCTCGTGCTCGATGGCGGCCTTGGTTCGTCGTTGCTCCTGGCGGGGACTGAAGGGTTTTCTAATTCGTCATGGAGTGGACATCATGGTGAGTTGCATCTTCTTGTGATGCTTGAGTTGTGGTAGTATATGTGGAGTGGTTAACATACGGGTTAATCCACATCTCGTGAGCATAGGTCATCCGTCCATTAGCATGACGACAGAGAGTATAGGTGTTGGTCCTCATTGATCGGATGACAGTAAAAGGGCTGATCCATCTAGGCATCATTGATTCACCGAGTCCCCGTCGTCGGATCGGGAAAAGACTAGGACCTTTGCTCCCGTTGCGTACTCTATCGCTCGGCGGCCTTTATCTTAGCCCGCTTTTGTCGTCGTTTAGCTAGTTGTAGGTTCTTGTGTATGCTGAGCTAGAAGATATGTTCAATCTGTTGCAAGTATAGCCACCAATCCATTGCGTCGGTGCAACTATTTTTGTTGGCTAGGTCCACCTTGATGTCGGGGTGTAAACGGCGGTCTCGCCCATACTGATTTGAGTCGAGGCTTGCACCGAGGTGTTATACCCATGCATGATGAAGGCTAAGATCAACTCCCATGTTGTGTGTAATGGATTGATGAATGCAGTAAGTTGTTTAATGGTCTTGTTCATCCGTTCTTCTGGGGGTGAAATGGTGAGGTAAATATATGTTAAATGCCTAACTGTGTGGCTAATGCTTGCAATACCTCTCCACTAAACTGCAATCCTTTATATGATAGGATGCGACCTGGCCAGACATGTGGGAAAACAATCCGCTTCATCAGCTTTGTTGCTATGTTGACGACCCGTGCGTCCGGAATTGCGGTGGTTTCGGTATATTGCGCCAAGTATTCGGAGATAACTACGATATACGTGTTTCTTGCCCGCCATTCAGGAAAAGGGCCGATGATATCCCATCCTATTAACTCAAAGGGTTTAGAGACGATAATAGGTTGGAGTATGTTGAGAGACAAGCTCAACATCGGCCGGATCGGCTGAAGAAGCCGAGGACCGGATCGGTTGGGACCGATCGGTTAGGCCGAATGCGTAAACCGGTACGCAGACCGGTGCGTAGGTAGGGCCGGATCGGTGCGTAAACCGGGAGACCGTTAGGAAAGATATTTCGTGACGAATATATTTGGGAGTTAGTGTAGGAGCTCTTAATGAGCATTGAAGTATTGTCAGTACTTCTGTCAGTCCTTCTAGGACTTGTATAAAAGTGTTCATTGAACACACATATGTATAGAGTGTGGTGAATAGAGATTGAGTATTCATTGTTGAATATAGTTCGTGTGTTCTCTCTCTCTCACGCTCTCTATCTCTCCCGCGTACACTGAGTAAGCTCAAGCTCTCCATTAAACCTGAGTTTTCTTCCTTCTGTTCGGTCTTCATACTTTCTTCCGCACATTACTTTTACATGGTATCAGAGCACGAGGGTTGAGAACCTCTCTGCAGCCGACACAGCTTGACGAAGAAGAACAAGAAGAACGATGGATAGAGGCATGGCGAGCTCGCTTCCAACAGAGAAGCTCGACAGAACCAACTACGCGTCCTGGTCCTACAAGATGCACCAGTACATGCTCGGGCACGGCTATTGGAGTTATGTCGAAGGAGCTAATGATGCGGCACCCGAATCGACACACAGAGACTTCTCGTAGTGGGAGCAATCGGCATGCAGGGTATTATACTGCTTTGCGTCGTGTGTGGGAGAACAACTATTGAGCTATGTTCGGGATGCAAAAACGCCGAAGGGTGTGTGGGAAAATCTGAAGAAGATTTTCGCCGCGAGCACCACAGCCAGGAAGCTTCAGCTCCGACAGGAGTTGAGCAACCTACGACAACGCGACTTGTCGGTAGTGGACTTTACCTCGAAGATCAAGGATATCTGCGACTCCCTCGCCTCCATAGAGGTGAACATCGAGGAGAGCGAGATGGTCCAGATCTGTCTCGGAGGTTTGGCGTCGAAGTTCGGAGCGTTCCGAACGGCTGTGTGTACCTGGGAGAATACGCCGTCCTTTTTCGACTTACAGTCAATGCTCCTGGTAGAGGAGAACCACGCGGGTGCGTCTACAAGCATGCACATCGACAACAGAATGGTGTGCACGGAGAGAGATAGGCCTCGTGGACGTGGAGGACGAGGCAAGTTGGTGCGCAATGGAGGCGGCCGACAAGATCAAGGAAGAAGGCACCGAAGTGATGCCGACAGCAACTCTGGACCCTCTGGAAAAAGGGGGAGTCGAAGCGATGAGAACCGGCAAGGGAAGGCCATCGCGGAGTGCCGGTACTGTGGCAAGAAAGGCCATAGGGAAAGTGAGTGCTGGAAGAAGCGCGCCGATTCGGAGAGAACCGGTTACGGAAACGGTTCCGGACATACCGACAAGGGAAATCGGCAGCGATTGCACTACGCCGAAGACTCCGGGAGAGCCGGAGAAGGGTCTGCCTTCGTGACGAGACACGAAGCAAACTCAATGAAAAGGACCACCCCGAGATCGGACGAGGTGTGGTACGTAGATTCCGGCGCGTCAAACCACATGACGAGCCATAAGGAGTGGTTCGCGTACCTTGAAAAACCGATACAACCTGGAGTAGTCGCAACTGGAGACGACACTCCGCATCCGATCGCGAATGTCGGAGAAGTTCCCCTTAGCCATGTCGGGCAGAAAGGGAAACTCATGAACGTGCTGCACGTTCCGACAATCACGAAAAACTTGGTCTCGGTCGGACAGATCGTGGACCAAGGGATGGAGGTTCGGTTTACACACCTCGGGTGCTTCATTGAGGAAGAAGGCCGAAGACGAGTTGGAGACAGCCAACTCGGACGAGAGTGAAAACCGATCGAAAGTAGCCGAGTCGGTTCGGATGTTTGATTCAGACACGTTGAATCAACACCGCAAGAAGCCAAGGACCGGATCGGTTGGGACCGATCGGTTAGGCCGTTAGGAAAGATATTCCGTGAGGAATATATTTGGGAGTTAGTGTAGGAGCTCTTAATGAGCATTGAAGTATTGTCAGTACTCCAGTCAGTCCTTCTAGGGCTTGTACAAAGTGTTTATTCAACACATATATGTATAGTTTTTTGTCTTTCATAATATGCTCTCCCTTCGGTGTCTTCTCTAAAAACACTCTCGGTCTCTCCCGCGTATACTGTGTAAGCTCAAGCTCTCCATTAAACCTGAGTGTTCTCCCTTCTGTTCTGTCTTTATACTTGCTTCCGCACGCTACTTTTTACAATCGACGACCACACGCGGCACACGTGGATCTACCTCATTGAGAGGAAGAGCGAAGTCTTCGACTGTTTTCGGGACCTCAAAGGGTTCGTGGAAACGGAAACGGGACGAAAGATCAAGTGCCTGCGGTCGGATGGCAGGAAAGAGTACTTTTCTGGTCAATTCAACAGTTATCTACAACAAATGGCAATTCGGCGCGAATTCAGTTGTAGATACACGCCGGAGCAGAACGGCGTGGCCGAGAGGAAGATTCGGTCAGTTGTGGAAGCGGCACGGGCAATGTTGGAGGAGAAGAGCTTGCCCAAGTTCTACTGGACCGAGGCGGTAAGGACCACGGTATACATCCAGAACCGGATCGGAGACAAAGTGTCGGCGCACGAGCTATATTTCGGAACGAAGTCGAACTTGCGACACTCGAGGGTGCTCGATAGCATTGCGTATGTGCATGTACCGAAGGAGAAAAGGAGGAAGCTGGACGAAATGGCCGAGAAATGCATCATGGTCGATTACTCGGACGAGTAGAAGGGATATAAGTGTTATAACCCTCGCACAAAACAAGCGCACGAGGTTGTGGTTCGCGTCCTGGTACCAGCCGCCAATTCCGAACCCGGACTCCAATCCGAGTTCTGACGATGAGGTCAGCGAGGCCGAGATGCCTTCGGATGAGCCCGAAATGGAGACCCGCGAACAGAGTCTGATTTTACTCCATTTAAGTCGACCGATTGGATGACTGAGTCGGTACGAGCAGTCCGATGAAGAGTCGGCGAGTGATGGAGACTCGGCCGTGCATTCCCCGCGCAGGAAGCCGAGGAGACGGCTTACGCACAAAGAGAAAGGGAAGAAGCAGGTGTCGGATTCCGGCACGGATAGGAACGAGTCTGACCGACGCGAGTCTGACTCCGAGGGAACCGGTGACGGGTCTTTAAAGGTGAAGTCCGCGTCGACAGAGAAGGCCTCGACATCGGCTAATGTGAGATTACGCCGAGCTACCCGCCAGAAGAATTCTGTTTTGCGGTTCAGATACAACGACTACATGGCGTATCACTATGCACATATGACCCGTGTAGCGGAAGTGCGTGAGGCGGAGAGCTACGCAGAAGCAGCGAAGGACGCGAATTGGCGCGCCATGATGGAGGAAGAGATGCACACATTGGCGGAGAACGAGACCTGGGACCTAGTTGACGCACCAAGAGGGGTAAAACCGATCGGGTGTAGGTGGGTGTACAAGGTCAAGTACAACACCGATGGCTCGGTCAACCGGTACAAGGCTCGACTAGTGGCAAAGGGCTACGCGCAGAAACACGACATCGACTACGATGAGACGTTTGCGCCGGTCGCGAAAATGACGACCGTCCGTATTTTGCTCGTAGTAGCTGCGGTGAAGGGGTGGCAGTTACATCAGATGGATGTAAAGAATACATTCCTGCAAGGTTACCTTGAGGAACAGGTGTACATGATACAGCCCCCCGGTTTTCACTCCGAAACGAACTCCTCGGTAATATGCCGACTAAAGAAGTCCCTTTACGGACTGAAGCAAGCCCCGCGTGCCTGGAATGCGAAGATCACGCAACAACTGCGTCGGATGGGCTTCGTCATGTCAAAATCGGACTCTTCCCTGTTCATACGGAAAGGTCGACTCGGACCGGTTAGTATTTTACTATATGTTGATGACTTGGTCATCACCGGCGCCGACCTAGGTGAAATCGACCGCGTGAAGCTCCAGCTTGCGGCATCGTTCGACATGAAGGATCCGGGGGACCTTCATTACTTCCTCGGGATCGAAGTGATCCGTACCCCCGAAGGCATATTGATCAGCCAACGTCATTACGTGTTGAGTATGCTCTTCAAATTCGGGATGGCTGACTGCAAGTCCGTCTCGACTCCTCTGGACAGAACTGTCAAGCTTCGTCCCGATACAGGAAAGGTATGTGACCCGAGGAGGTTCCGACAAATTATCAGAAGCCTCATATATTTGACCATCACCCGACCCGACCTCAGTTGTCTAGTCGGAGTGATCAGTCAGTTCATGGCGCGACCTACCGAGGAGCACCTCCAGTGTGCGCAACGCATACTTCGGTATGTCAACGGCACTAAGAACCGGGGACTGCTATATCGGACCGGTGCAGCCGCACAGTTAGTCGGTTACACCGATAACACGTTCGCGTTCACAAGTGGAAGGATCGCGCATAAATGGAAGGATAAGGGAAATTTTAGGGCTTTTTCAATGATTTTACAAAACACATTGATACCAGTATCATACATGTTCAAACATACTATGAAAAAGGTTAAGAATCCACTATTTTCGTGATTTAAAAGTAACTAAAAAAAGACGAATTTCAAAAAGATACATTCTCAATTTATATCATAAACTTTACAACCAATGTTATTTTATAAGAAACGATTTTTTAGAAATCATAAGAATTCAAAACACATGCTTTTATATTACTCGATTTTTTACAAGCGGAATGTAGTTACACTTAATAGCCAAATATACATTCATGATCACTCCTTTACGGAGAATCACTACTATAACTAATATACAATGACGATTCCTCCTCATCATCCTCGGATGTACCAATCAGTGCATTATCTTCATCATAAACCAAATGGTTTGACTCTAGATTATATGTAGCAGATCTCGTTTGCCTTTGACTCGAGCCACCTTGTAGACCCGATAAATTTTCTTTTATTATATCTATTGTTGACTTCCTTAATCGTCCGGCTTTTGTAAGTGTGAAGTCATACACGATGATATCCACATCAGAGATATCAAGGGTCGAGGTGTTATGAATGTTTCGCTTCCTCTTCCTACCTCCCCTTCTTGTTGGGCATTCAATCATCTCCAATGTATACTTACCTGTAAAAGCATTTGCACTTCTAGTGTTGTACCAATGAACATTTATAGACTTGATCGTGTTTTCTATTTCATGCATTAGCACTTCTAGAATTTTACCAACCCAAAATTGGTGGCCATGTGAGTTCTCATCAGCCGGCGTTGCAATCAACATCCCCGCGGTGAGCTCTTGCAAATTGCCTTGCCATCTAGCTTCAGCTGCTTTGGTCATCCTTGGTCCCACATAAATTTCTCTTTGTTGTGGATGGACTAAGTTGTCATTAATCGCATTTACTAGTTGCTCCGGAGTTCTATTTACGCGATCATGTTGCAGCGACCATGTGAATGGCGTTTCCAAATTCCAATTATCAACAGATACACAATTGTCTATAATTTCTTTCTAATCACTATAAAATACATCCCACCATGACGTGTCTTGTTGTGCAACATATTTCTTGGCGGCCTCAATATGCTTTCTTTTTTCTTCTAAGGCTTGGAGCCATGACCGTTTTTGTTCCGATACCAAGTCGCTTTGCAACTGTCCTTTCTTCTCAATTGGCATTTGCTTAGCTCCATGGACAATTGTACTCGGCATACAAAGTAATAACTGGCAACCACCTTCAGGTTCCCATGTTGTAGAAGATGAATATTGTTTAGCATACAAAAGTGTAGAACCACTTATTCCATTTTTCTTTATCATAAAAATGTGATTGAAACTTATATTGTTTAACTGAGCAAGCACTTTAACATTCCCACCACCCCCATCTGATATATATCTCTTAAAGTCATATACCTCCTTCAAGTGTAACACTTTTGGGCGTGGTGTATATGCATCACAAATGATATCAAATAGTTTAGGTAAAGTGAAAGCATCATGCCGAGACAACTGTGTGGAGAATGTGCTAAACATCTGATCTATATGGTCATGTGTGTGGCCAACCAAAAGGAAATTGACTTTCACTTTCCTAAACAATTCTAGGTTGACCAACATACTTAGATAGCCAAATACAGTTGAATTTTTGTTCTCTCTAGCAGTATTGTCCAATTGAATGTATAGAACAGGGGGGAAAGGTTGGCCCCAAGACATCAAAACTCAGTGAATCACTGTAACTGTTACGTTAGGGTCATTGTGAACATTGGGGTAAGTAATGAAGACGTGAGGTCGAACAGACCTATTATAAGCCAAGCATCCCACCAAGTGCATTTGAACAAGGCACTCATCATTGACATCTTTGGGGAGCCTCCGCATATGCGGCAAGCATGTCTTCTTCTGGTCCATGCCATCTATCATTAAGCACATGTATTGTTCGGGCCTCTTCAAACACTTCTCTCTATGATGCATCTCCTTCTTTCGTTCTAAGGATTGTGCCTCACGATGCTCTTGTAGTAACTTCTTACTCGTATCCTTTTCCATTGATGTCTTTGCACCTTTAGCCAAACTTTTAAGATTTGCACAAATGGAGCAATACCCCATACGTACTTTACGAGGAATAATAACATTTGAAAACCGAGCTCTCCATAATCTTGTGAACTGGCTATAGGTGATAGACTTATTACGTGAGCCCAGCATATCAGATCGATAGACATCATAAACTTCCTGACGTGTATAATTATCAGAAAGATGCATCCTACCTGTAGTGGGCATTACTTCACAATTTAACTGAAAGTAAGTTTTCATCCAACCATAGCATGTCTTCCAATTGCACCTTTCATACTTGGAACATCTTTACAATTGAGCATATGATCCCCGCTAAGTAGACGTTGTTGTACTCTATGTAGCCGCATGTTACTAACACATAACACAATTTTGAATGCAACTCTACATATCTGTTGCGCATGGAAGATATAATACTCGAATGATACTTTGATCCCCGTACATTTGTCAGATACTAGTTGCATATGTGACCCGAGGTAAGTGTCTTGCTCATCACCGGTCATCGAAAAATAGTATCGCCTTAATTCTCGCAACTTTGATTTCCAATCATAGACATACAACCACGGGCACAACATATTTTTTTGACATCAAATCCAATCTGTTTATCTGATGTCACCAAGCTAAATCTAGCCAGACGAATTCTTCGTGGGATTCTTCTAATATGCATAGGGCTCCCAGATTTCTCTTCCTGCATAGAGGTTGGTGTAACCTTGTTACAATCTAATTCTCTGTTGTGACCATCGCCAATGTTATTCAATGTTTCCTGGGTACTACCTTCATTCTTCGTATCTTTATTAATATCGTATTCTTCAATAGAGAACTCTTCACATGTGTCATTATTTACATTCCCTGTAGATGAGCTCAGACAATATTCTTCGATAGAATATTGTGAGTCTGTCGACAGACAATATTCTTCAATCGAATATGGTGACTTTGTTGACAAACAATACTCTTCAGTAGAAAACGATGAGTCTGATGACAAACAATATTCTTCAAACGAGAACGGTGAATCTTCACTCATGGCTTAAGGTCTAGATAGGGCTCTGTAAGTTATGTGCTTAGGGTAAGGAAAAAAACTAATAAGCTCCTCTCTAAACATATACTCCTCTCTAAACATAAACTTCTCTCTAAACAAAAGCCAAATCAATAGAATGTCTATATTATGTAATATTCTATTAATACAATACATAAAAAGTTTATGTTTAATAAAGTAATTGTACTTAAAATATCAATTATTATATAAACTACATCTATATGAAGTTAAATCAAGTATAATATAAATCTAATCATTAACAAGCCATGAATATGTTGGATTAATGTTAAAATCATTGGCTAATTAATGGCACCCATTTTGATATAGAACCTCTCACTCATTGGTTCTTTAATGCTCACCATTTTAAATATTAGACTTATCAATCATTGGTTAATTCATGCCCACATCTTTAATACACAGCATTTCAGAGTCATAAAAATTGTTGCTTTTAGTAATCAATCATTGGTACATTCATGAACCTCTATCATTGTCTCCTTCATGACCTTTGAAGTCATTGCAGGTTGTTATGACTATAAAAGATTGATCAATATGTTAGTTTGACTTTGTAATCATTAATGCCATCATAAGTTACTCTAGTTAATGTGACTGTGGTTACCAACTAACTATCCTCAAACTTACCAACCTTGGTTAAGGTGACTATGGTTACTTTAACCAATGTGGTCAATCCCTATAAATAGGAAGACCTTGTCATATTTCACTCACAAGAGCGTACAGAGCGTACAGAGCACACAGAACGTACAGAGCACACAGAGCACACAAAGCACACAAAGCACAAAGAACCAAAGCGCGATCTCTGCCTCCACTGCCACACGATCAACCATGTCTTCAAAGAGAATCGAGCGCGAGGACTCCAGGTAGGCCTCTGACACTGTGGACATTTTTGTAAATATGTTTCGTCGCTCAAGAACTCGATACGCCGTATCGAGTTCCTGTATACAATACAAAATTTATACAGGAACTCGATACGGCGTATCGAGTTCATAATTTGTTTTTGCTTTTTAAACAGGAACTCGATACGGCATATCGAGTTCCTGTTTAAAACCTACACTTTAAACACGAACTCGATACGCCGTATCGAGTTCGTGTTTAAAACCTAAACTTTAAACAGGAACTCGATACGCCGTATTGAGTTCCCGTTTAAAACCTAAACTTTGAACGGGAACTCGATACGCCGTATCGAGTTCCACTGCTTTCTTTGCTTTTTAAACAAGAACTCGATACGGCATATCGAGTTCGTGTTTAAAGTTTAGGTTTTAAACAGGAATTCGATACGGCGTATCGAGTTCCTGTTTAAAAAGCAAAGAAAGCATAGAAACTCGATACGGCGTATCGAGTTCCCGTTTAAAGTTTAGGATTTAAACAGGAACTCGATACGCCGTATCGAGTTCCTGTATAAAAGAAGGCTCTGAAAGAGAAAATTTGTGTTTTTGGGGTAACAATTAAATATTGTGTGGAAAAGATATCAAATTGTCTGTCAAAATCAGTCTTTTTTATGTTGACTTGGCATACTTTTAAAAAAACACATGCCATAATTATAGGTGTTTTATGACCTACTTTAGCTTAAAATAATAGAAAATGATCCACAAATTGCCTTTACGATAGCAAATTCTCCTCAATATAGGTTTGGAATCTATATAAGTCATACCTACTCTTTAAAAGAATATATAACCCTCTTTACTTATTACGATATATATTTTCTAGTTTGAATAGCCCTGCCTAGAATAGATTTTTGAATATAGGACTACCATGTACTCTGAATGCATGATTGATATTTGCACTGCACCACTAATCGCCTACTAGTGAGAACTGTTCTTCATCTTAATATTTATATTTTAATATACAACCTTAATCTACGTGACTACCTAACTTATGTTTTTGCATATACTTTCTTAAATAGGTCGTTTGAGAACTTGTCGGACCGACCCGTGAAGAAAATAAAGCTTCGCATAAAGGGTTCTCCAATCGAAGCCCAGACCAAGGTAGCTCCTGAGACCATGAAGAGAGGAAAAAAGCTTCTCTTCAACGAAGAGACAAAATCTCAGCCACATATTGATGTTAGCCAAAAGAAACTTGTCGCCGCTACTGGAGGTGAAGACCTTCCTGACCGTGATCTAACGGACAAGGAATGGTGTATGCAATATGTCGACTCAAAGAAAAAAGTCGTATTGTATACAACAAAGAAGAAGGGGGAGGGGCAGCTTGGAAAGGAAACCCCATTTATGTATGGCCGTATTCTATGATTTGACTACGAAGATGCAGATTCGGCCAACATACTGGTAATGATAGAGTGCTCCAAGGGGGTACGTAAAGTGTTCCTTTCAGAAGACCTTTTAGTAAAGGAATCTTGTGGGCCAGAAGCGTTCAAAAAAGATCTTGAAAGCTCACAAAACCTTATTGTTACCTTGAGGCCTTATATACAAGGCCATGTAACTCTAAGAGATGAAGTGCTCTCCCCATTTAAGGCCACAAAAAGGGTATCCAAAGTCCAGTCAAGACCACCAAAGAAGAAGACAACCAAAATGTTAGACACCGATTCAACAAGTGAAAACGAAGAGGAGGATAATAAGGGGACGCCAGGAGCTGAGCTGGCATCGGGTGTTTTGTCATCCGAGCATAATAAGATAAGGAGAGAGTTAATGCAACGAAAACTGGTCAGGAAAGGGCAAGTGTTTAATTTTCCTATAACACACATCCATCGGCCCCCTATTGATGAAAAAACAGGTCGACGACCACTTGAGATTAGAGAGCCACACCGCATGCATGTTCAAAATCTCTAGAAAAAAATGAAAATTAATCCTCATGCCACTGTGGTGCCTTTTATTGTTATGATAGATCCTGAAGAATGTGAAACCATTGAAGATTTTGATATTAGAAAGCATGATCAATATAATTATTTTGTCATTGGTGGATCGCATTCAGCAGAGGCACGTCGGCAACTTGTGAGAGAACATTCAATGACTTTCTTCTTCAAGTATGCCGAGTGCAAAATTTATGTTGGGCTCACAACCGAAGAGGCTAAGCTGTTGGCATGGGACCATAATAATGATAATGACTATAGGCAGAAAATGTCGTCCATTGAGCGTATACGGTTCTTCCACCACGAGTATTTAGACATGAAACAAAAGTTTGGTGTGAAGTTACATCCAGGCCTACGACGTCAATGTCTGCATGAAGTCGGCATTGTGGTAGATGATAATGTTAAGTCCGATGGTCTTCGAAAGTATGTGTCTTGGTTTCAATTGGCGTTTAGAGATGGAGAAGTATGGGACCTACAAGATCAAATCTTCTCAATGTGGGAGAATAAGGAGGTAAAGGGTCAACGACAAAAGAAATGTAAGGTTGACCCTCAACTAGAGTTAAAGTCACAAGCCGCCAAGAAAATTGACTTGACAATTGAAGAAGCGGCAGACGACATGAAGCTGTCTCTGTGGAGAGCGATGCAAGATATTAAGGACGAGCAGCTTCTTGTGTCTGTTTTGTCAAGGGTTGTGGCGAAAGATTTAAGCCTTGAAGAAATGGTCACTGAGTTCAATAAGTAAGTCTTTCAAATACTGAAATTGTAGTCTATCTGGTTTAATTCAAAGCTCTAATCTTGATTTCTAATTTTATAGTCATAAGGTGTACATGAAGATCCAAGAAGTGATGATGAAACAACTTGGATGTATAGCTTGGGAACAAGTGACTAAGGATTATCCTCTAACGTCTTCATATAAGGCGTTATCAGAGTATTTTATTGCATTCAAGGATTGGGTTAGTATTGATGGTTTTTCATTACCCTTTCATCATATGTAGAGCTTGTATAATAATACCTGATGTCCTATTGCTTCTATTAGAAACCATGTCGAGGCAAGAAACAAGGAGAAGTTAAGGATATACACGATTTCCCTACATCCTTCCTTGCACATCTCGAGCGAGCCAGAAAAGAAAAGGATCGTCGCTTAGTCAAGGCGTACGAAATGGAGGAAGATGGCTCCTTTAAAAAATTTAGCCACAAAAAAGATATTACGAGAGATCTTTACTACAATGTGGTTTGCGGTGATGTTGTCGACTTGATCCAAAAGGTGCCAAAGAAGGAATATACTCTAATGATTGCGGATATTCCTTACGGATTTCGAATGGCTGGGTCATCATACAACGATAAATCGTTTAGGTTTAAACAATTGGAGAAGATGGTCAAGGATTTCGCTGAGCTAACGACTGCATCCTTGTGGTGAATAGTTGTCTTTCATAGTATGGACCAAGGGTACTCGGTAGCTCAAGCTTTGAGATCGTTGCCATGGCATCGAGAACCTTGCATGGTAAGGATAATTTATAGGTGTCTTTCACTATATTGCATTTCTTAAGGTTGTTCAATCTATTCTTAACTCGATGTATTAATTTTTATAGGATCAAGACCAATGTAAATAGAGGGCCAACTTTTCGGTTCGTTAATGCCATTGAATACATAACGGTTGGCTACTTCGATGAAATTAAGAAACAGAGAATCAAGGAGCATTCTAATGAAGTGGGAGGTTCAAATCTGTTGGTATATCCAGCAGTGACACGGAAATTGCGACATGTTACCACGACAGAATGGGGACTTGTCAACCCATACCAAAAACCTCAACGACTTATGATGCGCTTGATCGAGATGTTTTCTGTCGAAGGAGACTGGATATTAGATCTCTTTTCTGGCACAGGTATTCCTCGAACTAGGGTAACGATCTTGAGATAACCAATCCCTTTTTTTTTCGTTTGACAACTAAATCTTCTTGTTACTTACATCACAGGAACAACGTCTGCATGTGCATTGAAGCTTTTTAGAAATACAGTTGCATTGGAGAAGGACGAGGACCAAGTTATATTTACTAATATGCGGATTAAGGCTTTGTGGGAGTGCCTAGACCAGGAATAGATTAGATCAACTTTAAATACAAGTATTGAATACTTTAATAAGTTAGTTATTCCAATCACTTATCCTAATGTGCACTATCCTACATTTTCCACAATTACATACATGCACGTATGGGTCAAAGTATAAATTATAACTCATTTTATTAGTATGGATACAAGTACACCTGATATTTTTGTAAAACTTACCTAATTAATATAAGTCTTTAAGTTAGTGTTTCCCTTGTCGCACAATAGTGACATATTGAGCCATAGTTGAACTTTATTATGCCTACATTAACTTATCAACGTGTCTAAACTTGCATGATTTCTAATGATCTCCACTCGTAGATCTATCATGTATTTTTATATTTGCAAATTCTCATCAAGTTGAGGAACATGTGATACTAGTGCATCCAATTTTTGTAGAGAGGGTGTATTTGCTTCGTTTTAAGAAGATTCTACAAGTGGAATGCGCAATCCTTCCACTTGTGAACGCGAACGTGTTCGATGCTAATTGGGCTCGCAACGCCGCCGATCGTTGATCCATGTCCGGATACGCGTTCTCCCTCGGGAGTGCCGCGATCGCGTGGAGCATTAAGAAGCCGCCGACAGTTGCACTGTCGAGCACCGAAGCTGAGTACCGAGGAGCGGCTGTTGCGACATGCGAAGCCATATGGTTGAAACAGCTACTTAGGGACCTGCAAGAGGAGGTGTCAGATTCGACGACGATCTACTGCGACAACCTCAGCAGCATCCAGCTCGCGAAAAACCCCGTTTTCCACGCATGGATTAAGCACATTGAGGTGCACTACCATTTCGTCTGTGAGCGTGTCCTTTCCGGTGAAGTCGAACTTCAGTACGTTCCGACGGATCGACAGACTGCCGACATCTTCACCAAGCCTCTTGGTCTTGACAAGTTGCGGAAATTCTCAGGTGCGCTCGGATTGCGTCACCTCGACGTGCCAAACTTGAGGGGGAGAACAGTCCCGAACGACCAAGCAAGGCAGCAGGAAAGGAGCGGAGACCGCGACACCGAGTCGGTTGACTCGATTGCCGAGTTCGACTTCGGATCGGCTGAAGAAGCCGAGGGCAGACCCACGGAAAAGTCCGGAAGCGGACAGAAGGGGAGCAACCGAAGGAGAGAGCCGAAGCCAACCACGCATGGGGAAGATGACACCATCGAGGGCGAGAAGACCGAAGACAAGTTGGAGACAGCCAACTCGGACGAGAGCGAAAACCGATAGGAGGTAGCCGAGTCGGTTCGGATGTTTGATTCAGATACACTGAATCAACCGAGGCCCAAGCGGAAGAAAAGGCAGTAGGAGAAGCGTGAACACCGCAACAGTAGAAGAGCTGATAAGGGCCACATGAGCAGACAAGCCGACCGGAAGGGTCGAAGCGCGCGGAGTCGAACAGGTCGTGGAGCGCGAGCGAGGCGTGAAGCCAGGAGGAACCGGAGCTGTGAGCCCAAAGATCCCGAAGAGCCTCAAGTTGAGGTTGAGGGGGAGTGTTGAGAGACAAGCTCAACATCGGCCGGATCGGTTGAAGAAGCCGAGGACCGGATCGGTCAGGACCGATCGGTTAGGCCGAATGCGTAAACCGGTGTCGTGCCTTTCGGCTCCGGATCGTTTGCGTGAGTCGGGTGGGAACCACTGAGGTTTTGGACTAGGAGAAAGAAGAATATGAGATGAGGCTAGTAATGAATAGATTATTAGAAAGAGAGATAGAAATTTTGTGAATCCCACGAGTGTATTGTATTCAATTAATCAATATTTAGATAAGAATATGTATTTAGATTGAAAGAAAGATATAAGAAACTTGTGAATCCCACAAGTATAGATTATATTATTTTCGTGAATCCCACGATTATATTAATCGGTTGGCTATTTTTGAACACTAATGAAATGCTAGTGTAATGGTAAGACATTACATTATTAACATGGAGGTGCAAGGTTCAAATCTTGCCCTATGCATGTTATATAAATTTTAATATTTTCTACTATTTATTCACATTTATTAAATTGGTACTTTATAAGTTTTTCACGTAGTGTACAAAATACAGTATGACACCGGTACGCAGACCGGTGCGTAGGTAGGGCCGGATCGGTGCGTAAACCGGGAGGCCATTAGGAAAGATATTCCGTGAGGAATATATTTGGGAGTTAGTGTAGGAGCTCTTAATAAGCATTGAAGTACTGTCAGTACTTCTGTCAGTCCTTCTAGGACTTGTATAAAAGTGTTCATTGAACACACATATGTATAGAGTGTGGTGAATAGAGATTGAGTATTCGTTGTTCAATATAGTTCGTGTGTTCTCTCTCTCTCACTCTCTCTGTCTCTCCCGCGTACACTGCGTAAGCTCAAGCTCTCCATTAAACCTGAGTTTTCTTCCTTCTGTTCGGTCTTCATACTTGCTTCCGCACGTTACTTTTACAGAGTAGGCCGTCATTGGAATGGGGTGGTTTAATATGTTGACATGATTGGCATTGTTTTATGTAAGCCGCGATTGTTGTACGCATTTGCGGCCACTAATACCGAAGACGGATTTTGTCCAGCACCTTGTGGAATCCGAGGTGGCCAGACATTGGGTGATCTTGAAAAAATTGCATATATAAATTCCGCAAGCTATGTGGTATGTAGATTCGTGGCTCTTTCCCTATTTTTATAAAGTATAAGACATTGTTTTGTAATTGGAAATGGGTGTGTAACTTTTTGCATTTTGTTGACTAGATCTCATGGATGATTTGTTATATTGCCTCATCGGCTTGTTGTAGGGTTGCTATCTATGCCATCGTTGTGGGTAATTGGACTAGTGTAGGAATGAATTGAACACATTGTGTTTGCACTCTTGACAAATCATCGACGACCAGATTATATTATCATCTTCGAAGGTCAAATATGACCTATGGGATGTAACAATTTCAAACCTTAGGATTGTACGAACACATGATTCGTGAGAGAGAGAGAGAGAGAGAGAGAGAGACAGAGACAGAGACGTTGATCTCCCTATATAGGCATATGATAGGTAGAGGACTTAGGAGACTAAGAACTGTTGTAAGTAAGTTGATTTTACATACAATTAATTAATATAATTGTGTGCTTTTACCAACGGAGAGAGAGAGAGAGAGAGAGAGATTCATTGACTTCAGCGAATGGAAGTTCGATCTGGAGTGAGAGAGAGAGAGAGAGGGAGAGAGGTGCATGCACGTGCGCCCACATGATTGCCACGTATGACTGCTTGGTGCCAGCCATGACTTGAAGGACAACGAGGGGGGAGTTGTTCCCTCCCCCCCCCACTCCCTCCCCTTTTTATACAGCCCACCCAGCGAGCCATCGCCATAGCCATAGCCAAGAAAGCAGAGACACAGAGAGAGAGAGAGAGAGAGAGAGAGAGAGAGAGAGAGAGAGAGAGAGAGACGCCCCCACCCCATCACGTCATTTTCGATATCTCTATATATAATCAATCTCATATATCTGATCTGCTTATCTATCTTTCTCCCCTTCCAAAAAAAGGGATTTAAGGGAAAAGGAGAAAAAGCTTGAAGGCAGCTTGCGAATCCGAAATCCTCTTTTAAAACTACAGTTACCATGGCTGCTGCTCGTCGCAATGCTTTCTTCGTCGTCTACTCCAACTACTCGCTGCTGCTGCTGCTGCTATTGGCCGCCCTCTACCTCTCCTCATCTTCTTCTTCTCAGCACAACCTTGCGGCAGCGCAGACTGTGCCCAACGTGACTGACGTCCTGACGAAGGCCGGCAATTTCAACAATTTCCTGAAACTGGCGGGCGAGGCCAACGTGACGCAAACTCTTCAGGGGCTCCTGGACCGCGGCGCCAACGCCACGGCGTTCATCCCTGTGGACTCGGCCTTCACGGACGACATAAAGAAGGCATACGGGAATCTGAGCCCCGTGAATCAGAGCCTTGTCCTTTACTACCACGTCATCCCCAAGTTCTACAACGTGACGGACGTTGTCAACCTCCGGAATGTGCCCACCCTCGCCACCGGTAACTCCTCCTCTCCTAACGCCTTCCACCTCGTCGCTGTCAACCAGTCCAGCAGCACTGCTGTCATTACCGTCTATGGCAATTACAACTCCGCTAACGTTACCAACACAACCGTGAACGCCAACGCCTTCCCCATCGCCATTCACCCTATCAACGCCGTCCTTCTCCCTACAGAAATCTTCGGTGCCCCTTCCCCTTCAACTTCAACTTCCCCTTCCCCTTCAACTTCCCCTTCCCCTCCATCTTCACCTTCTTCCGGTAGCAACGGCACTAGCAAAGCACCTGCACCTTCTTCTTCCAGTACCAAAACAAGTGCACCTGCCCCTAACGGCACATCACACACGGCCCATGCTACCACCACTCTCTTCATCTCCCTCGCCCTCTCCCTCCTCCTCTCCTTCCACCTCATCTTCTTGGCATAGATTTTTTAACAACCATCCTGACTGAATGAGAACCACCCACCCACTCATGATGTCATCTCAAACCTTGCGTCCTTCGTTGATTGCTGTTTTTCTTCTTCTCTTCCTTTTCCCTTGTATGTTCTAAATTCCCTTCTTTTCATCTGATATTTCTCATTTTCACAATCTCAAAATTCCAAATCATTTGGACACATCTACAATCCCGCCCCCCCAAATCATTTTTGTGATCGAATAATCTATACATGGATTCCTATAATAATCCCATCATTTTTGTACCGTACACCATATACATATGGTGCGTTTGGAATAATCTAATCTATATGTACATGGATCCCTCCCTAATTTGATTTTTATATACGTATGATGTTGTTAATGTTAATGTTAATGTTAATGTATGTATAGATCATTGTGGGTCAACGGCCTCTTTAATTTATTATGATGGTAAGAAAGGAAAAGGAAAGAAAGAAAACTACCTTTGTATTTTTGGGGTTTTGGTTTCTTATAAATAAATAAAAATCATGTTTGCTCATGGAAGATGATAATTCAATGCTTCTTTGCTTGCATGTGAGCCCCCTTTGGTTTGTGTTCCTTCTTAACAAACCACAAAACATCGTGGTAGTTTTGGAAGATACTTATTTTGAATTGTTTACACGAATGTCAACGTGTTCAATTATCAATGCTCTTGGTTTGTATTTGGATCCCCTTTTCTGATTCTTAAAAAAATAATGTTCTTCGTCTTTGTACATATTTCATTCATGTTAGTAGGGGATGACAGATACATAATTATTGATCTTGATGTTGGTTTGGGAAGGTGGTTGCAAATTTATGGTCTTTGCATTTTATTTTTTAAACATTGGATATTGTGTGATTCCTCAAACTCATCTACCTTTTTTTCCATTACATCTCAACACCTACTTTTGTAGTACACTCCAAGATACCTTTTGTTATCTTGGTACATTTATAGTTACTCCTCTAGTTACCTTTAACTAACCCTTTAACTAAACTATGGTATTAACTTCCCTAACCCTCATTATCGTTACTTGGGTTAGGTGAGGGGTTTGGCCCTGTGGTTTGTTTTACCACACAATCGCATAGCTCCCCCCTTCGAGAAACCTGTGTATGTCGGTTGTGCCATTGATCCGTTGTTGTGGGGGCTACATCTGTTGCGTTGCCATTACAGATCGTGTCTCGGTGGCTCGTGTTCGATGGCGGCCCTGGTTCGTCGTTGCTGCTGGCGGGGACTGAAGGGTTTTCTAATTCGTCATGGAGTGGACATCATGGTGAGTTGCATCTTCTTGTGATGCTTGAGTTGTGGTAGTATATGTGGAGTGGTTAACATACGGGTTAATCCGCATCTCGTGAGCATAGGTCATCCGTCCATTAGCATGACGACAGAGAGTATAGGTGTTGGTCCTCATTGATCGGATGACAGTAAAAGGGCTGATCCATCTAGGCATCATTGATTCACCGAGTCCTCGTCGTCGGATCGGGAAAAGACTAGGACCTTTGCTCCCGTTGCGTACTCTATCGCTCGGCGGCCTTTATCTTAGCCCGCTTTTGTCGTCGTTTAGCTAGTTGTAGGTTCTTGTGTATGCTGAGCTAGAAGATATGTTCAATCTGTTGCAAGTATAGCCACCAATCCATTGCGTCGGTGCAACTATTTTTGTTGGCTAGGTCCACCTTGATGTCGGGGTGTAAGCGGCAGTCTCGCACATATAGTGCTCAGAAAGGCTGATTTGAGTCGAGGCTTGCACCGAGGTGTTATAGCATGATGAAGGGTAAGATCAAGTCCCATGTTGTGTGTAATGGGTCGATGAATGCAGTAAGTTGTTGTTTAATGGTCTTGTTCATCCATTCTTCTGGGGGTGAAATGGTGAGGTAAATATCTATTAAATGCCTAATTGTGTGGCCAATGCTTGTAGTACCTCTCCACTAAATTGCGGTCCTTTATATGATAGGATGCAATTTGGGCAGGCATGTGGGAAAACAATCCGCTCCATCAGCTTTGTTGCTATGATGACAGCCCGTGCGTCTGGAATTGCAGCGGTTTCGGTCCATTGCGTCAAGTATTTGGGGATGACTACAATATACTTGTTTCCTGTCCGGGATTCAGGAAAAGGGCCGATGATATCCCATCCTATTAACTCAAAGGGTTCAGAGACGATAATAGGCTGGAGTAGGCCGTCATTGGAATGGGGTGGTTTAATATGTTGACATGATTGGCATTGTTTTATGTAAGCTGCGATCGTTGTACACATTTGCAACCACTAATACTGAAGATGGATTTTGTCCAGCACATTGTGGAATCCGAGGTGGCCAGATATTGGGTGATCGTGAAAAAATTGCATATATAAATTCCGCAAGCTATGTGGTATGTAGATTCGTGGCTCTTTCCCTATTTTTATATAGTATAAGACATTGTTTTGTAATTGGAAATGGGTGTGTACCTTTTTGCATTTTGTTGACTGGATCTTATGGATGATTTGTTGTATTTGCTCATCGGCTTGTTGTAGGGTTGCTATCTATGCCATCATTGTGGGTAATTGGACTAGTGTAGGATTGAATTGAACACACTGTGTTTCCACTCTTGACAAACAATCGGCGATCAGATTTTGGACTCTTTTTTTATAAGTTAATGTGAATCAATATTCCTGTAAAGTCATTGCCCATCTTAATAGATGACCTAGTGGGTGTGGCATGTTAACTAGATGAATTAGGGGATGGTGGTTTGTTTCTACCTTGATGTGGGGGACATGCAAATAGGGATGGAGGTTTGTGAAAGCCCATACGATTGCTAACCATTCCTTTTCTATTGTGGAGTAATTCTTTTCTGCAAGAGTACGGGATCGACTTATGTAGGCAATCGGGTGCTCTGCTCTTGTTGTATCTACTTGTAGTAGTACAACTCCCAACCCATGATTTGATGCGTCTGTCTGGAAAAGGAAGGGGTGTGAAAAATCTGGGTGAGCCAACTGACCTACTTGGTGTAGTGTCTTTCAATTGGATGAAGTTGTTCTCACATTCTATTGTCCACTCAAACTTTGAGCCTTTTCGTAATAGGTGTCGTAGGGGTGCTCTCATGGTGGCCATGTTGGGAATGAATCGAACCGAAAAAGTTGCCATGCCTAAGAAACGTTGCAAGGACTTGACTATGGTTGGTCGGGGAAAATTGGTCACGGCCTCGGTTTTCTTGGGGTTCATCTGTAGGCCTTCGGTAGAAATGATGTAGCCCAAAAACTGTAGCTGGGTGCTACCCCATCTACATTTATTCTACTATAATTTCAGATTGTGTTGTATTCATTGTAGAACTACTTGTAATGCCTGAATGTGTTGTGGCCATGTGGAAGTATGAATTAAAATTTCATCTAGTTATACGAGCACTGTACTTTCAGAGATAAGATCTACGAATATTGAATTTGCCATTCGTTGAAATGTGCTACCTGCATTGGACAAGGCAAATGGCATCATGTTGAATTGGAATAGGCCTCTTCGTGTTCTGAAAGCTGTCATATGTGCGTCTCTTGGGTCCATTGGAATCTGCCAATATCCTGTTGCAAGATCGATAGAGGTGAAGTACGTCGAGCATCCCAACTGGTCCAAGAGATCATTGATTCGTGGTAGAGGGTAAAGGTCGTGGATGGTGACTTGATTGAGCTTGCGAAAGTCAACACAAAATCGGTATGTGTCGTCATCCTTTTTTACCGTGTGGCTCTGATACCCAATCATTATGTGAGGGTGATATGATCCCCTTTTGAAGCATCTCATTCACTGCCTGGTCAATGTAGGCATGATCTAAAGGGGAACGTCGTCTTGTTGCTGTCCAGATAGGTGTTGCGCTGCTTGTGTTGATGACATGTTAGACTAGGAATGAGACTATAGTGGGCTTGTCTGATGAGTTGATTAGCTTGGGGTATTGAGCTAAAAGCTTTTGCACATTGTTTAGTCAAACCTCCTAGCTTAATGTTACATGTGCATTGCTGATTTGGTGGTCGCGCTTGCTGGTGAACAGGGGGACTAGCCTTGTTGGCAATAATGTGAGGTGATGTGTATCGAAATCTAGTTGGGCATTGCTCTGAATGAATCCGAGTGTGAGTGGGAACAATTCATGTGGAAGTACACAAAAGGTGTACGTGATTGTGGTTGTGCCAAGCTTGAGTGTGTAGACGGTTGTGGTGTTGGACTTATATAGGCGTTGGTGATTGCCGAACAACACCTTGATGGGGGGGGGGGGGGCTTTGGAGGTTGCAAAATTGAGGCGATCGACCAAATCTTGGTTGATGGAAGATATGCTACTACCGGAATCAAAGAGAACTTCATGTGGGCTATGGAGGATTGTGGAAATGGTTGTGCACATGAGATAACTTGAGGATGTGGATGCTTGTATGTGTGGGGGTTGTGCTCCCTTCAACATTCTCCAACTCAGTTTTCTGATAGGGTGGCCTGGTAACTCTTGTCAGCCAACTGTACTCGCACATTCTGCTTCTATGTTTGATTGTTCCATTTCCGACAGTGTTTCTTCTCGTGCCCATAGTTATTGCAGAATAAAACACTTAGGTCTTCCTTGTGCATCACGTTGTCGTAGTGTATTTCGTACACTACGTGAAAAAGTAAAAAATAATATAGCTGATTTAATTACATATAAATAAATAAAATAAGAATATCAAGATATTTATCACCAATAAATAAAATAAGAATATCAAGATATTTATCACGTGCATAGGGCAAGATTTGAACCTGTATCTCCACGTAGCCAAACCTCAACTTTACCATTATGCTACCTTATCTTTAGTGTTCTATAAATAGATTTAATAAGTATAATTGCTTTATTTACGCCTACCTTTATTAAAAGGTAAATCATGCATTTTTAGAGTGCGTGAATAGAAAAACGCAAGCAACTAAAAAGTGACTCATGCACATCTAGCGTGCATGAGCACTATATTTAGCAAATAAAAGCAAGGATTAGAAAAGCATCACATGCATATTTAGTGTGCATGAACATATTAGAAAAAAAAAGCATGTAGCTATGCTTAGTCTCTCCCATCACTACATAAGGATGGGGAGCACAATGTAATAGGGTGTGAAATATTTGGAAATTGGATATATTTCCGAAAACACCAACCGATTAATATAATCGTGGGATTCACGAAAATAATATAATCTATACTTGTGGGATTCACAAGTTTCTTATATCTTTCTTTCAATCTAAATACATATTCTTATCTAAATATTGATTAATCGAATAAAATACACTCGTGGGATTCACGAAATTTCTATCTCTCTTTCTAATAATCTATTCATTACTAGCCTCATCTCATATTTTTCTTTCTCCTAGTCCAAAACCTCGGCGGTTCCCACCCGACTCACGCAACGATCCGGAGCCGAAAGGCACGACACAGTTGGTGAACCCGACGTGAAGGCGGGTGGCAAGGAGATGGAGAATCAACAAGAGGCGATGAGCATAACGATGATGATGATGTTCGAACGGATGCTACAAGAACAACGAGCGATGTCGGAGATGAAGGCGGCAGTAGAGCGGCTTCTGCGACGAAACGGGGAATTCAACGGTAAGGGTGTGTCACGCTACCTACGTGAATATAAGGCGGAGATGATGCAATATCGGATACTGGAAGGATTGCAAGTGATATCCTTTAGTCGGGTGGCCTCGGACGAACTACAAGAGAGAATCCACAAGATACAACAACAAAACTCGACATGGGAGTCCTTTGAAGAAGCTTTACGGGAGGCATATGACTATGAGAGATGGACGGGACGAGATCGACGAGAATTCGACGAATGGGTGGCATCGGAGAAGACTCACCGAAGTGCAACGCAAGCGTTCCTAGAGTTCGAGCATCGTTTTGCTCGACTCTCGGAGCGGGAACAACGGTTGGTGGGGGAGGATAAAGTCCTAATGTTCGTAAAATCGATCGATCGAAAAGAAAGGATGGACATCGGGATCGAACTCGAAGATGATGACGGTGCGAACGGCCTTACCGAGGATTGGGCTAAAGTCGAAAGGGTATGCCGAAGACATGATGAAAGGAAGCTGAGAATCTCGTCAACAACGACATGGCCCATGAAGGATGGTCGATTGAGGAAAAACGATGAAGCCAATATGAAGGCCGAAATACAACATGATGGTACCACGGGAGAAAGAGTGGAACAAGACACCCACTCGTCTTGTGAAAGAACGATGGCGAAGGATAAGGCCGATAATTCAAGTGTAGAAGGAAATTTCGGGATACAAGTGCCCGAGACATCGGGTCAAAAAGGGGTAAGCATAATAGATGTTTGCATAATTGATGCAGATAAAGAGTGTGAAGCGGATGTGATTAAGGAGGTAGCCACAAAAGACGAAATCGAATCGGAGGTGGCTATGGACGAATCAATGGCGGATTGCCATATCGAGACTTCCCCACCACTGATTCCAGAGACTCCGGCGGTTGCGATCGAAAGGCAACGTGAGACCGAAGAGACGGAAGGTGGCGGAGAGAAAACGAATGTCGAAGCCGACGAATACGATGAAGAGATAGCCGAGAAGAATGCTAAGGGTGAAACTACGAAAGAAGGTAATACCGAGGATTCATGCCAACAATATCTAGAGACTTCGGCAGTTGTGTCCGAGAACCAACGTGAGACCGGAGAGACAGGAGGTGGCAGCAAGAAAGGTAAAGTCGGAAGCCGGTTTGGATGGAAGGTGATCCGGAACGGGATTCCGACCCGAAAGAAAGCCGAACCGGGCGAATGAGGATTCGGCCGAAAGACGACCCGAAAGAAAGCCGACCCGAAAAGGGGTCGACTCGGTCAAAACCGATCGACCGAGTCTGACTTGGCCGAACGCGAATATGGATGGAAGCCGACCTAGCCGAAAGCCAATCGGACGAGACCGATCCGGAAAGAAGCTAATTCGACTCAACTGGAGGTTAGACCGGTCGAGGCTGGTGAAAACGAGGAAAAGAAAGCCAACCGAAACCAAAACCGATAGATCGAAACCGGGCCGGAAGGAGACCGACTCAATCTAAACCAAACAACCGATTCCGATTCGGCCGAATATGAATCCGATCGGACGCCGATCAAACCAAAAGTCGATCGGACGAGAGCGAACCGGAAAAAAGTCAAGGTTGATGAAGACAAGAAAGAGGCCAGTAAAAGACACTACCACGAATGACAAGGGCCAAGAATATGATGAGAGAGAACAAAGAATATGGTGGATCGGATGGCGACAATGGTTCGGGTGGAAAGAATGGGTCTACTCAAAATGGAGAGACAAAGTTGACATAGCGGGACAAACAGAGGATGAAGGGGAGACAACGAGCATCGGCAACTTCGGCACATACCGGAGGATGTGCGGGTTCGGAGGGGGCGAGTGTCGTAGTGTATTTCGTACACTACGTGAAAAAGTAAAAAATAATATAGCCGATTTAATTACATATAAATAAATAAAATAAGAATATCAAGATATTTATCACCAATAAATAAAATAAGAATATCAAGATATTTATCACGTGCATAGGGCAAGATTTGAACCTGTACCTCCACGTAGCCAAACCTCAACTTTACCATTATGCTACCTTATCTTTAGTGTTCTATAAATAGATTTAATAAGTATAATTGCTTTATTTACGCCTACCTTTATTAAAAGGTAAATCATGCATTTTTAGAGTGCGTGAATAGAAAAACGCAAGCAACTAAAAAGTGACTCATGCACATCTAGCGTGCATGAGCACTATATTTAGCAAATAAAAGCAAGGATTAGAAAAGCATCACATGCATATTTAGTGTGCATGAACATATTAGAAAAAAAAAGCATGTAGCTATGCTTAGTCTCTCCCATCACTACATAAGGATGGGGAGCACAATGTAATAGGGTGTGAAATATTTGGAAATTGGATATATTTCCGAAAACACCAACCGATTAATATAATCGTGGGATTCACGAAAATAATATAATCTATACTTGTGGGATTCACAAGTTTCTTATATCTTTCTTTCAATCTAAATACATATTCTTATCTAAATATTGATTAATCGAATAAAATACACTCGTGGGATTCACGAAATTTCTATCTCTCTTTCTAATAATCTATTCATTACTAGCCTCATCTCATATTTTTCTTTCTCCTAGTCCAAAACCTCAGCGGTTCCCACCCGACTCACGCAACGATCCGGAGCCGAAAGGCACGACAACGTGTTCGCAAGGTCCTTCTTTCTTGTAGGCTTTCGATAATCTGTCGGAACCGTGTCGGGTCACACGCCTTTCCCGAATCTTGGTGAAGCTTGACGTTTCTGTCAAGAGGAGTTGAGATGGACTTACAGTCGACAATCCCGAACATGATGAGCATACTCAACACATAATGTCGTTGGCTGATTAGGATGCCTTCGGGGGTGCGGAAGTAATGAAGATCCCCTAGGTCCTTCATGTCGAATGATGTCGCGAGCTAGGACTTTACACAACCGATTTCTTCTAGGTCGGCGCCGGGGATGACTAAATCAACATAGAGTAAAATATTAACCGGTCCACATTGACCTTGCCGGATGAACAATGAAGAGTCCAATTTGGACTTCGCAAACCCCATCCGACATAGGTAATGCGTGCTCTTCGCGTTCCATGTGCGTAGGGCTTGTTTTAGTCCGTAGAGAGACTTCTTCAGTCGGCATATTGCCGAGGTGTTCTTTCCGGACTGAAATCCGGGGTGCGGTACACTAATGTAAGCTTAAGATAAGGATAAAGAAATGAAAGATAGAAAGGAGAAAGAGAAAGAAGGGTGCCGATCCACCCGACCACCCCCGAGCGAAGGGATCGAGACGGACTCGAGCCTCGATCGGCGTCCCATACCACCGCCGTGGCGTCGAGTCGTACCTGGTGCTGGCGCGCTCGCTACAAGAGTTGACCCACCACACGAGCAGAGTCTCGATGTAGTCAAAAGATGATCAAATGAGGGTAGCTAGGCCTCTTATTTATAGCGATACCCAAGGCCCCCAGGCAAGTTCACACTTGACCTAATGGGTTGTCTCAATCCCGAGGATTAAAAGTAATCCTCCCCTTCTTTACACTCTCATTTAACCCTCACACTTATCCACGTGTATAGAATACTACGGTAAATTCTTACCACGGGATATTATATGGTCATGCCCGTAACATACTCCCCCTCTTTAAAACATTGCACTCTTGCAATGGAAAGTTAGGGAAGTTAGTTCTAAGTGTATTTTCGCGTTCCCATGTGGCATCTTTTATTGATTTATCCATCCATTTTATTTTGAATTCTCGGATTTCTTTAGTACGTAATTTTTTTGTTTTAACATCGAGAATTCTTTCTGGCACATGTGGTTTAGAAGATAATTCTTCAGAAGTAACCAGAGTTTCAGTCGTAACTGTATTGTCGCCAGAACCTAGAAGTTCTTTTAGACGACTCACATGAAAGACTGGATGAATTCCGACACCATCGGGAAGAGCGAGACGATAGGCTGATGACCCAATGCGTTTGAGGACTGTAAAAGGTCCACAAAACCGTGGGGCTAACTTAGCGCACTTACCCGTAGACAATGTCTTAGAATTGTGAGGTACACGTAAAAATACCTTCTGTCCAGGGTTGAATACACGAGGTTGCCTATGATGATCGGCATAAAAACGCGCTCTATCTTGAGCTGTTTTTATATTATCTCGTGCAATATGCAACATATCTTGCATATCCCGAAGAAAGTTTTGCGTACTTCGCAACTCATCATGATGTATAGTAACATCAATCGGGGCTCGTGGCTGAAAACCATACATCAACATAAAAGGACTATATCCCGTCGACGTATGCTTGGAGCTGTTATAAGCAAACTCCAAAATTGGGAGATAACGTTCCCATTTTGTTGGTTTTGCACCAACGTATGCTCGAAGCATGTCCTCAATAATTTGATTTACTCGTTCTGTCTGTCCATCGGATTGAGGATGATCCGTGGAGCTCATGCTCAACGTAGTTTCTAACTTCTTAAAGACTTGTGTCCAGAAGTCACTAGTAAACTTTGGATCTCGATCACTCACGATATCCATCGGTAACCCATAAAAACGAAACAATTCGTCAACGAATTGGTAAGCCAATTCAGGAGCTGTTACCGTGGTTTTAGTAGCAATAAATCTGGCCATTTTAGTTAGTCGATCAATGACAACCCAGATGGCATCATGACCTTTTTGGGTGCGAGGAAGGCTAACAATAAAATCCATGGATATACTTTCCCACTTATTATTGGGAATGTCCAAGGGATGTAAAAGTCCTGCGACTTTAAGTCGCTCAGCTTTGTTAACCTGACACTGGTGACATTTAGTCACATAGCTATGTATGTCAGGACGCATCTTAGGCCAATAAAATTGAGTGGAGATGAGAACGACTGTACGATGTATTCCAGGGTGCCCTGCTGAGGGTGCATCATGGCATTCAAAAAGAATCCTCTTTTTGACCTCGGGTAAATCTGGAACACAAACCTTCCCATTACGGTAGAGCAAACCGTTAGCAATGTGGAAGTATTCCTTCAAGGATGTGGTGGTGTCTGTTCCAGACTCAACTCTTGCCCAGTATTTTGCAAAATAACTGTCATCAGGATACTTTCCTCGAAGGTGATCATAAAGATCTGATGATATTTCAGTGAAGCTAAGCGTGTTAACTTCACGGATGCGACTTAGTGCATCAGCGACAATGTTCATGGAACCTTTACGATATCGTATGGAAAAATCGAAGTCCTGGATGAGATCAGCCCATCGTGCCTTACGACCTTTCAGGTCTTGTTGGTCACAAAAATATTTCAAGGACTCGTGGTCCGTAGTTACCACAAAGTGATTTCCATAAAGATAATGGCGCCATGTTTTGAGCGCATGTATAACTGCAAATAATTCCTTTTCTTGAACGGTATACCGACATTGAGCAGAATCAAGTTTCTTACTCTCGAATGCTATTGGTTTACCATCTTGATACAAGACAGCACCTATAGCATAATCGCTGGCATCGGTTTCAACCTCAAAAGGTTTTGAAGGATCGGGTAAAAGAAGTGAAGGAGCCTTGCAAACCAAGTCCTTGAGTTCCTTAAAGGCAAGGTCTAGTGTAGCATTCCACACAATAGGTTTTGTAGACTTACGCGTTTGACCTTTTAAAAGATCAGTAAACGGCGTCGTCAATTGGGAGTAATTACGAAGAGACTTTCGCAAAAACCCCACAAAACCAAGGAATGATCGAACTTCTCGAATATTCCGAAGAGTGGGCCAAAGCTTGATTTTCTCAATGCGAGAAGGATCAATTTCAACTCCTCGTTCGGTTATGAGATGTCCTAGATAAGTAATTGATTTCTTGAAGAACTCACATTTTGAGATCTTCGCATAAAACTGTTTGTCACGCAATGTTTGTAAAACAAAGCGGACATGTCTAGCATGTTCTTGTAATGTACGGCTATAAACTAAAATATCATCCAAGAAAATAACGACAAATTTTCCAAGTTGTTCTCGGAAAATGTCATTCATTTCTTGTTGGAAAGTAGCCGGAGCATTGGTCAAACCAAAAGGCATAACCAAAAACTCGTAATGGCCATAGCGCGTACGAAATGCCGTTTTAGGAACATCGTCCTCACTTATTCGTATTTGATGGTAGCCAGTACGGAGATCAAGTTTCGTAAAATACCGAGCTCCCTGGAGACGGTCAATTAGATCGTCAGCCCGGGGCAATGGATACGAATTCTTGATCGTCACTTTATTCAAGCGTCGGTAATTAATACACATACGCCATGTGCCCTCTTTCTTTTTAACCAAGAGAACTGGTGCACCCCATGGAGATTTACTATAACGTATATAACCCATTCGTAAATAGTCCTTGAGTTGCTTAGATACCTCATCTTCTTCGGATCGACTTAAGCGATACGGAGGTATACTTATTGGTGCAACACCAGGTACAATATCTATACGATGGTCTATATTACGTTTAGGAGGTAACCCATCAGGTAGTTCACTTGGAAAAACATCATGAAAATCATTTAAGATTTCATCAAGTTGTTGTTGTTCAAAATATGTTAATTGAATCGGGACATTATCGATATTGTAAACGTGAATGTCCGGATCAAGTACACAATAAAATAACGTAGAACAAGACAACTCGGATATTGATGGACACGAGGAAACAATCGAGAGGGATTGTTTTTTTACACATTGAATAAAATGCGTACAATCGTTCAGTACAAAAGAAATGGAATGACGAACCCAATCAATAAATAAAGAAGAGTTTTTATTATAAAACCAGGGATAACCCAGTATTACATCGGTGGTACAAAGATTCATTACATGGAAGTCTACTTCCTCTATATAAGTATCTATAGAAATTCCTAATGAATGAATCGCCCCGTTGATGTATTGTACTCTTCCATCAGCCAAGTGCACCGTGTAGGTGTGATCACTTACGGTGGGTTGGATTCCCCATATCTGAACCAAACGATCATTCACAAAATTGTGTGAGCTTCCCGAATCAAATAAAATTTGTACGGGAGATCCATTGATATACCCGTTTGCACGTAGTAAATCATTGGGACCCAATACATAGTGAGGGAAAGAACATTGACAATTACTTAAATGATGTGTATAGACCTGAAGGACATTAGGAATCTGACCTTTATGGTCTGCAGCTTTAGCTTTGTTGTCGTGCTCTTTCCGTTGGAGCTTTCGACATTGATCTTTTGTATGACCCTTCTTTTTGCAGAATACACAAAAAGGATGTTGTCGCTTACAATCGCGATCCAGGAATTCGTTGGGTGTCTTGCGTTTCCCAACAAATTGCGACTGCTTAGTCCCGGGCGCTTCGTTGGGTTTGTTATGGTCCTTCTTCGAAGTGCGTTGATAGCGAAGAACTATTTCAACGGCCTCTTCGAAGGATTTTGGATCCTTATCGTGCACTATCCAGTGATAGTCCGAATTGGGGATGCCATTGACAAAACAAGCTATCAACCAATTGTCCCCTTCTAGACCCGATTTTTGGATTTGGGTTCTAGCATGGTGAACATAGTCTTCTAGCGAGGAAAATTTCCTGCTAGAGAGGTTCATTAAAGCTTGTGCTGCCTCGGTTCGAGAGGGAGGTTGCAGAAATTGGCCCTTAAAAACCGTGACAAAATCTGTCCAGGTATCGGGCAATTTCCCCATAGTACGGAGGCCACGCCACCAGGCGGCGGCCTTACCCCCGAGTTCTCGACCGACATATGCAATCTTCGTACTATCTGGCGTGGGATAGAGCTCAAAATGAGACTCCCATCGTCCCAGCCATGTGCAGATTGCTTCTTCGGTTCTTTCCTTTTTGTCTCCCGTAAATGGCTTAACGACAAATGATGGTTCACCTTGTCGCTCATCAGGTCTATTAGTCTCACGTTGTAGACTAATGACACGTGCCTCAAGAGCACTCTGAGATTGCCGAAGTTCGGTCATCTGTTGAGCGGTGAAACTAAGGTATTGGGTTATTTGTGCCAAATACATCTCAGTGGACATTTGTCCAGGAGGATTCCCCTGAGTTCCTTCCGCTTGAGCGGATGACATCGGGTCGTTAATTTGAGCCATTAAAGATTATTTCTGGAAAAGAAATAGGATAAGGTCAGAGATATAGTCATAACATCATGTCGTGATGTAAACATATCATGGGCGAGCATTAATCGATATCATTATCTCACGTCAATACCCCTCTAGACGTATGAGATAAGGTTCAAGATCAGGTTACTATGGTAACACAAAGGTGTTTTAAAAACCATGGGGGTGACAAATAAATGTCTTTCCCTGATCTCTATATCAATTTTTTCATGGTGGCTCCCCGAGGCTCAACCATGTATGTTCGCGTCATGAATAGTTTATACACGAAAAAAATGTTAACAATAAACTATGTTTCGGTGCCCACATAAGTGGTTTCGGCTCTTTAAGTCCTATTACGAGGACCCCGAGGTGCACTTAGACCTTAAGTCTAAACATGTGTTATAGTCATATGTATCAAGGATGTTGTATGGTCTTGGTCATATTTGAACTCGAGACCTCGAGAACAAATACATTAAACACTTGAGCCAACCAAGTAAGTTGCTCTTCTCGAATGCTTAATGTTTGATGCGTATAAGAGATATGCGAGGCAATTGATCATATACGTTTTTTTAAAAGAACATATATGTCAAGGGTCCTTATTTCGCCCTCATTTACCAAAACTATGTTGATACGTTACCTAACCTCAAGTCTCGTAATTACGATGGCATATGCCAAAGGGCAACCTAATGGTCAAGCCAAATGAGCCCTCGTTTCGTAGTAGGCTCACGTGGGCCATCACATGGTCACGTCATTACGAATGCCTCTCGTAAGAACGAGCTCATGGTGGCATCGTATCCATGTAACGAGGGAGGGATGTTGGATACGTGCGTCATTGGAGCGACCTCACTTGAAGTGGGTCAAGCCCTACGTACTCAACATCATTATGGCTATTGCGTTTCTTTACGTAACGAAATCGAGGTCATCAACGGGGTTGTCAACAATAAAAAATTGTTGAAAAAGGAATGGTGACAACGCCATTCTCACAAAAATGTGAGGACGGCCACCAACATCCTTTTCCCGACCATGACAACTTTCGACATAATCACGTAATAACGAATATACACATATGTTTACTTTTCACATATATACGATCAAATACGTATATATGTGACCACATATGCCTATATTAAACATATCGTTATATTAAATAGCCACAAATGATGTGATCGAGATACGTACTCGAGGTATATACCTCTACGCACACGAAACATCCACAAATAAGAGATCATCGTAATACGCAATGGAGGTATTGACCTCTTACGCATACGAGACCAAACGCATATCGTTTACAACAAATTAAGGTATTAAACTCATACGCAAACGTAACATATGTTCGTGAACGTAATACGTAATTGAGGTATTAACCTCGTACGCATACGACACTCATCACATATTATTAATATGTCAAACGAGGTATTGACCTCGTGCACATATGTAAACGTTTTAGATAATCAATTAAAGACCACTACAACATCATTGATTTAATGAAAAAAATTACATATAAACTAAACACATGATTAGATGGGAGAAGAGAGAATAGAAAGAAAAATTAAGGAAAGAGTTACCGAAGTTCTTTGTTGATCGTTGTCTGGATCAAGGCCAACCGCACAACGATCGATCAGCATCAATCAAAAGACAAATGAAAAACAAAGAAACATTAGTAAAAAAATCTGATACCAAATATTATAGATCATAGTACTAATGTAAGCTTAAGATAAGGATAAAGAAATGAAAGATAGAAAGGAGAAAGAGAAAGAAGGGTGCCGATCCACCCGACCACCCCCGAGCGAAGGGATCGAGACGGACTCGAGCCTCGATCGGCGTCCCATACCACCGCCGTGGCGTCGAGTCGTACCTGGTGCTGGCGCGCTCGCTACAAGAGTTGACCCACCACACGAGCAGAGTCTCGATGTAGTGAAAAGATGATCAAATGAGGGTAGCTAGGCCTCTTATTTATAGCGATACCCAAGGCCCCCAGGCAAGTTCACACTTGACCTAATGGGTTGTCTCAATCCCGAGGATTAAAAGTAATCCTCCCCTTCTTTACACTCTCATTTAACCCTCACACTTATCCACGTGTATAGAATACTACGGTAAATTCTTACCACGGGATATTATATGGTCATGCCCGTAACAGGTACCATGTACACGTGTTCCTCAAGTTCTCCTTGCAGGAAGGCATTCTTTACATCCATTTGATGTAAATGCCACCCCTTTACCGCGGCTACTGCAAGCAGGACACGGGCAATTGTCATCTTCGTGACAGGCACAAAGGTCTCATCGTAGTCGATGTCGTGTTGTTGTGCGTAACCCTTTGCTACTAGCCGGGCCTTGTAGCGGTTGGGAGAGCCGTTGGTGTTGTACTTGACCTTGTACACCCACCTGCATCCAATCGGCTTTACACCCTTCACAACGTCAACTAGGTTCCAACTTTCATTTTCCACTAATGTGTGCATCTCTTCATCTCTTGCGGCACGCCAAATTGCATCCTTCACCGCTTCTGTGTATGTTACGGGCATGACCATATAATATCCCGCGGTCAGAATTTACCGTAGTATTCTATACACGTGGATAAGTGTGAGGGTTAAACAAGAGTGTAAAGAAGAGGAGGATTACTTTTAATCCTCCAGATTGAGACAACCCATTAGGCCAAGTGTGAACATGGCTGGGGGCCTTGGGTATCACTATAAATAAGAGGCCTAGCTACCCTCATTTGATCATCTTGTTGACTACGTCGAGACTTTGTCTTGTGGTGGGTCAACTCTTGTAGTGAGCACGCCAACACCAGGTACGACTCGATGCCACTATGGTGGTATGGGACGCCGATCGAGGCTCGAGTCCCTCTCGATCCCTTTGCTTGGGGGTGGTCGGGTGGATCGACACCCTTCTTTCTCTCTCTCCTTTCTATCTAGATCTATATTCTATCCTTATCTAATGCTTACATTAGTCCATGTCTCTAAAAGTTGGTATCAGAGCTCATTTTCTAATGTGTCTTTTGTTGTGTTTTGTGTTCTTGACTAATGGCGATTGATCTACGTGCGGTCGGCCTTCATGCAGACAAGGATCAACAAGGGAACTTCGGTAATCTTTCTTGTTTTTTTTTGTCTATTTTTTCTTCTCCCATCTAATCATGTGTATGGTTAATATGTAGATTTTTTTCATTAATTCAATGATGTTGTAGTGGTAATTCATTGGTTGTATAAAACGTTTGCATATGTGTATGAGGTCAATACCTCATTTGACGTATATTGAATATGTGATGAGTGTCGTATGCACACGAGGTTAATACCTCAATTGCCTATTACGTTCACAAACATATGTTACGTTTGCGTATGAGGTCAATACCTCGATTCGTTGTAAATGATATGTGTTTTGTCTCGTATGCGTAAGAGGTCAATACCTCAATTGCGTATTACAATTAACCCTTATTTTTGGATATCTCGTGTGCGTAGAGGTATATGCCTCGATTATGTATCTTGATTACGTCATTTTTGGCTATTAAATATAACGATTTGTTTAATATAGGCATATGTGGTCACGTGTATATGTAGTTGATTGTATATATGTGATAATATACATATGTGTATATAGGTTATTATGTGAATTTAAATCGAATGTTTTCCTTTTCTGGGAAAGGATCTTGGTGGCCATCCTCACATTTTTGTGAGAATAGCGTTGTCACCATCCCTTTTTTCAACAATGTTTTTATTGTTGAAATCCCCGTTGGTGACTTCGATATTTCGTTACGTAAAGAAACGCCTATAGCCATAATGATGTTGAGTACGTAGAGCTTGACCCACTTCATGTGAGTTCGCTCCTATGACACACGTATCCAACATCCCTCCCTCATTACATGGATATGATGCCACCATGAGATCATTCTTACAAGAGGCATTCATAATGATGTGACCATGTGATGGGCCACGTGTGCCTACTATGAAAAGAGGGCTCATTTGGCTTGACCATTAGGTTGCACTTTGGCATATGCCATCGTAATTACGAGACTTGAGGTTAGGTAACGTACTAACATGGTTGTAGTAAATGAGGGCGAAATAAGGACTCTTGACATATATGTTTCTTTTAAAAAACATATATGGGCACATGCCTTGCATATCTCTTATACGCATGAATCATTAAACATTCAAAGAAGAGCAATCTACTTGGTTGGCTCAAGTGTTTAATGTATTTGTTCTCGAGGTCTCATGTTCAAATATGACCAAGAACATACAACATCGTTGATACATATGACTATAACACATGTTTAGACTTAAGGTCTAAGTGCACTTTGGGGTCCTCGTCATAGGACTTAAAGAGCCGAAACCACATATATGGGCAAAGAAACATAGTTTATTGTTAACATTTTTTTCGTGTATAAACTATTCATGACGTGAACATACATAGTTGAGCCTCGGGGAGCTGCCATGAAAAAATCGATATAGAGATCAGGGAAATACATTAATTTGTCACCCCCATGGTTTTTAAAACACCTTTGTGTTAGCATAGTAACTTAATCTTGAACCTCATCTCATACGTCTAGAAGGGTATTGACGTGAGATAATGATATTGATTAATGTTCGCCCATGATATGTTTACATCACGACATGATGTTATGACTATCTCTCTGACCTTATCCTATTTCTTTTCCAGAAATAATCATTTAATGGCTCAAAATAATGACTCGATGCCATCCGCTCAAGCGGAAGGAACTCAAGGAAATCCTCCTGGACAAATGTCCATTGAGATGTACTTTTCGCAAATAACCCAATACCTTAGTTTCACCGCTCAACAGATAACTGAACTTCAACAATCTCAAAGTGCTCTTGAGGCACGTGTCATTAGTTTACAACGTGAGACTAATAGACCTGATGAGTGACAAGGTGAACCATCGTTTGTCGTTAAGCCATTTACGGGAGAAAAAAAGGAAAGAATCGAAGAAGCAATCTGCACGTGGCTGGGCCGATGGGAGTCTCCTTTTGAGCTCTCTCCCACGCCAGATAGTACGAAGATTGCATATGTCGACCGAGAACTCGGGGGTAAGGCTGCCGCCTAGTGGCGTGGGCTCCGTACTATGGGGAAATTGCCCGATACCTGGACAAATTTTGTCACGGTTTTTAAGGGCCAATTTCTGCAACCTCCCTCTCGAACCGAGGCAGCACAAGCTTTAATGAACCTCTCTAGCAGTAAATTTTCCTCGCTAGAAGACTATGTTCACCATGCTAGAAGCCAAATCCAAAAATCGGGTCTAGAATGGGACAATTGGTTGATAGCTTGTTTTCTCAATGGCATCCCCAATTCGGACTATCACTAGATAGTGCACGATAAGGATCCAAAATCCTTCGAAGAGGCCGTTGAAATAGTTCTTCGCTATCAACACACTTCGAAGAAGGACCACAACAAACCCAACGAAGCGCCTGGGACTAAGCAGTCGCAATTCGTTGGGAAACGCAAGACACCCAACGAATTCATGGATCGCGATTGTAAGCGACAACATCCTTTTTGCGTATTCTGCAAAAAGAAGGGTCATATAAAAGATCAATGTCGAAAGCTCCAACGGAAAGAGCACGACAACAAAGCTAAAGTTGCAGACCATAAAGGTCAGATTCCTAATGTCCTTCAGGTCTATACACATCATTTAAGTAATTGTCAATGTTCTTTCCCTCACTATGTATTGGGTCCCAATGATTTACTACGTGCAAACGGGTATATCAATGGATCTCCCGTACAAATTTTATTTGATTCGGGAAGCTCACACAATTTTGTGAATGATCGTTTGGTTCAGATATGGGGAATCCAACCCACCGTATGTGATCACACCTACACGGTGCACTTGGCTGATGGAAGAGTACAATACATCAACGGGGCGATTCATTCATTAGGAATTTCTATTGATACTTATATAGAGGAAGTAGACTTCCATGTAATGAATCTTTGTACCACGCATGTAATACTAGGTTATCCCTGGTTCTATAATAAAAGCTCTTCTTTATCTATTGATTGGGTTCATCATTCAATTACATTTGTACTGAACGACTATACTCATTTTATTCAATGTGTAAAAAAACAATCCCTCTCGATTGTTTCCTCTCCATCAATATCCGAGTTGTCTTGTTCTACTTTATTTGATTGTGTACTTGCTCCAGACATTCACATTTAGAATATCGATAATGTCTTGGTTCAATTAACATATTTTGAACAACAACAACTTGATGAAATTTTAAATGATTTTCGTGATGTTTTAACGAGTGAACTACCATATAGGTTACCTCCTAAACGTAATATAGACCATCATATAGATATTGTACCTGGCGTTGCACCAATAAGTATACCTCCTTATTTCTTAAGTCGATCCGAAGAGGATGAGGTATCTAAGCAACTCAAGGACTATTTATGAATGGGTTACATACATTATAGTAAATCTCCATGGGGTGCACGAGTTCTCTTGGTTAAAAAGAAAGAGGGCACTTGGCGTATGTGTATTAATTACCGAAGCTTGAATAAAGTGACGATCAAGAATTCGTATCCATTGCCCCGGCCTTATATTAAGATGGTAAACCAATAACATTTGAGAGTAAGAAACTTGATTCTACTCAATGTTGGTATATCGTTCAAGAAAGGAATTATTTGCAGTTATACATGCGCTCAAAACATGGTGCCATTATCTTTATGGAAATCGCTTTGTGGTAACTACGGACCACGAGTCCTTGAAATATTTTTGTGACCAACAAGGCCTGAAAGGTCGTAAGGCACGATGGGTTCATCTCATCCAGGACTTTGATTTTTCCATACGATATCGTAAAGGTTCCATGAACACTGTCGCTGATGCATTAAGTCGCATCCGTGAAGTTAACATGCTTAGCTTCACTAAAATATCATCTGATCTTTATCGTCAACTTCGAGGAAAGTATCCTGATGATAGTTATTTTGCAAAATACTGGGCAAGAGTTGAGTCTGGAACAGACACCACCACATCCTCGAAGGAATACTTCCACATTGCTAACGGTCTGCTCTACTGTAATGGGAAGGTTTGTGTTCCAGATTTACCGAGGTCAAAAAGACGATTCCTTTTTAATGCCATGATGCACCCTCAGCAGGGCACCCTAGAATACATCGTACACTCGTTCTCATCTCCACTCAATTTTATTGGCCTAGATGCGTCCTGACATACATAACTATGTGACTAAATGTCACCAATGTCAGGTTAACAAAGCCGAGCGACTTAAAGCCGCAGGAATTTTACATCCCTTGGACATTCCTAATAATAAGTGGGAAAGTATATCCATGAATTTTATTGTTAGCCTTCCTCGCACCCAAAAAGGCCATGATGCCATCTGGGTTGTGGTTGATAGACTAACTAAAATGGCCAGATTTATTGCTACTAAAACCATGGTAACAGCTCCTAAATTGGCTTACCAATTCGTTGACGAGTTATTTCATTTTTATGGGTTACCAATGGATATCGTGAGTGATCAAGATCCAAAGTTTACTAGTGACTTCTGGACGCAAGTCTTCAAGAAGTTAGAAACTACATTGAGCATGACCTCCACGGATCATCCTCAATCCGATGGAGAGACAGAACCAGTAAATCAAATTATTGAGGACACGCTTCGAGCATACGTTGGTACAAAACCAACCAAATGGGAATGTTACCTCCCAATTTTGGAGTTTGCTTATAACAGCTCCAAGCATACGTTGACGGGATATAGTCCTTTTATGTTGATGTATGGTTTTTAGCCACGAACCCCGATTGATGTTAATATACATCATGATGAGTTGCAAAGTACACAAAACTTTCTTCGGGATATGCAAGATATGTTGCATATTGCATGAGATAATATAAAAATAGTTCAAGATAGAGCACGTTTTTATGCCGATCATTATAGGCAACCTCATGTATTCAACCTTGGACAAAAGGTATTTTTACAGTCAAACGGTTTTTTGGACCATTTACAGTCCTCAAACGCATTGGGTCATCAGCCTATCATCTTGCTCTTCCCTATGGTGTTGGAATTCATCCAGTCTTTCATGTGAGTCGTCTAAAAGAACTTCTAGGTTCCGGTGACAATACAGTTACAACTGAAACTCTGGTCACTTCTGAAGATTTATCTTCTAAACCACATGTACTAGAAAGAATTCTCGATGTTAAAACAACAAAATTACGTAATAAAGAAATCCGAGAATTTAAAATAAAATGGATGGCTAAATCAATAAAAGATGCCACATGGGAACGCGAAAATACTCTCAGAACTAACTTCCCTAACTTTCCATTGCAAGAGTGCAATGTTTTAAAGAGGGGGAGTATGTTACGGGCATGACCATATAATATCCCGTGGTGAGAATTTACCGTAGTATTCTATACACGTGGATAAGTGTGAGGGTTAAACAAGAGTGTAAAGAAGGGGAGGATTACTTTTAATCCTCAGGATTGAGACAACCCATTAGGCCAAGTGTGAACATGACTGGGGGCCTTGGGTATCGCTATAAATAAGAGGCCTAGCTACCCTCATTTGATCATCTTGTTGACTACGTCGAGACGCTGTCTTGTGGTTGGTCAACTCTTGTACCGAGCGCGCCAGCACCAGGTACGACTCGACGCCACGACGGTGGTATGGGACGTTGATCGAGGCTCGAGTCCATCTCGATCCCTTCGCTTGGGGGTAGTCGGGTCGATTGGCACCCTTCTTTCTCTCTCTCCTTTCTATCTATCTATCTATATTCTATCCTTATCTAATGCTTACATTAGTCTATGTCTCTAAAAGCGTAGCTCTCCGGCTCACGCACTTTTGCTACTCGCGTCATGTACGCATAATGATGCGCCAGGTACTCGTTGTATCCGAACCGCACCACGGGGTTCTTCTGGCGGGTAGATCGGCGTAATTGGATATTAGCCGATTTTGAGGCACTCTTGGCCAATACAGACTTTGCTTCGGGTTTAGGGTTTCTTTATTAGTGCCATACTCCAACATCTTCTTCTTTCCCTTCTCTTCGCACGTAAGCTGTCATCTTGACTTCCGGCACGGGGATTGCACGGGCGAGTCTCCACTACTCGCCAGCTCTACGTCTGACTTGTCATGCCGACTCAGTCGCTCATTCGGCTCTGTTAGCCTGAATGAGATCGGTTTCTCTTCAGGAGCTCCGATGTTTTCTTCGTCTTGAGGCATTTCAGCCTTGCTGACCTCTTCGTCAGAGATCGGAATGGAGTCGTTAGGGGTTGGTGGCGAAGGCAAGTACCATGATGCGGACTCATCAAACACAACACCACGACTTATGCGAGCTTGTTTGGTTTGGGGGTTATAACACTTACAACCCTTCTATTCGTCCGAGTAGCCAACCAAGATACACTTCTCGGCTTTGGTGTCCAGCTTCCTCTGTTTCTCCTTCGGCACATGCACATACGCGATGCTACCGAAAAGCCTCAAGTGTGCCAAGTTCGTCTTCTTCTTGAAGTACAACTCATGCAGAGACACTCCTCCATTGGCAGATGCCCGATTCCTGAGGTAGATAGCTATTCTGATTGCTTCGGCCTATTAGAACTTCGGCACATGCTTCTCTTCAAGCATTTCCCTTGCCGCCACTTCTATCGTTCGATTCTTCCTGTCGGCCACGTCGTTCTGCTGCGGCGTGTATCTACACGAGAATTCGCTCCTTCTATAGATAACTTGAGAACTGGTCGGAGAAGTACTTCTTCCCGCCATCGGACCTTAGACACTTGATCTTTCGCCCAGTTTCCCTTTCTGCAAGGCTCTTCACCGTCAGGAAACACACGAAGACTTCGCTCTTTTTCGCGATCAAGTACACCTAAGTGTGTCGAGTGAAGTCATCGATGAAGGTTACAAAGTAACGGATTCTTCCAATGCTCACGTTCTATGCCGATCCCCATACATCCAAATGGATCACATCGAGTGTATTTCAACTCCGATTACGCTCGTTGGGGAATGGAAGTCGGTGTTGCTTCCCGAGCTGGCAAGCTTCGCAGACTTGGTCGTTCCAGCCACTAAATTTCGGCAATCCGAAAACAATGTTCTTCGTTTGCATTTCACGAAGCAGCTGGAAGTTAACATGGCCGAACCGCTTGTGCCATAGGTTGATGTCCGCCTCAACCTTCTGTCCTTTCACAAACAACACGGTTCCGACCTCATTGGTGTTGAGGATGAACATCCTCCCTTCTCGACGCCCTTGCGCAATCACTTTGCCTTGTTCTTCAATGTAGCAACCAAGATGCGTGAATCGAACTTGCATCCCCTGGTCGAAGATCTGTCCAACCGACACCAGGTTCTTCGTTATTGTCGGGACGTGTAGCACGTTCATGAGTTTCCGTTTTTGCCCGACTTGGCTGAGGGGAACTTCTCCGACATGTTCGATGGTATGTGGAGTGTTGTCTCCAGTTTCGACCACTCCTTGTTTTTCCAGTTTCTCCAAGTACGAGAACCATTCCTCGTGACTCATCATATGATTTGACACTCCGGAGTCAACATACCACACCTCGTTTGGTTTCGAGGTGTTCACCGCCATCGAGTTGGCCTTGTGCTTCATTATGAAGGCTAGGCCTGATCCATTTTTGGCGCGTTCGGAGCAATCGGCGTAGTGCGATCGCTGTCGATTTCCTTGTTCGGTCCGCCAAGATCCGGATGCGGTTTTCTCCGAATCGGCGCATTGCTTCCAGCACTTGCTCTCCCTATGGCCTTTCTTGCCACATTACCAGTATTCCGTGACGGGTTTTCCTTGCCAGTTTCCGGCGCCGCCTCGACTCCCCCTACTTCCGGAGTGTTCAGAACTACTGTTGGCATTACGATCATGCCTTCCATCTTGCTCCTATCGGCTGCCTCCATTGCGTGCCAGCTCGCCTCGTCCTCCACGACCACGAGGGCTATCTTCCTCCGTATACAACATCTTGCTATTAGCGTGCGTACTCGTCGATGCACCCGCGTGGTTCTCCTCTACACTAGGAGCATCGACTGTAAGTTAGCCATGTATTCTCCCTCATACAGACCGCAGTTCGGAAAGCTCTGAACTTCGACGCTAACCCTCTGAGGCAGACATGCACCATTTCATCCTCCTCGACGTTTACATCAACAGAGGCCAGAGAGTCGCAGATATCCTTGATCTTGGAGGTGTAGTCCGCCACTGACATATCGCGTTGTCGAACATTGCTCAGCTCTTGCTGGACTTGGAGCTTTCTGGTTGTGGTGCTCACGGTGAAAATCTTTTTCAGATTTCCCTAAGCATCCTTCGGCGTCTTCACATCCCGAATGTAGCTTAGAAGTTGATCACTCACTGAGGATGCAAAGCAGTAGACAACTCTGCTTGCCGCCTGCTCCCAAGCCAGGAAATCTCTGTGTGTCGATTCGGGTGTTGCATCATTAGCTCCATCAACATAACTCCAATAACCATGCTCGAGTAGGTACTAGTGCATCTTGTACGACCAAGATGCGTAGTTGTTTCTATCGAGCTTCTCTGTTGGAAGCGAGCTAGCCATTCCTTTGTCCATTCTTTTCGTCTTCTATTCTTTCACCATTATTAGGGTTTGTCTGTTTGTCGGTAGTAGAGGATCTCAACCATTGCGCTCTGATATCATGTAAAATAATATGTGCGGTAGCTAAACAGACACAACCGGGTAACAACAGACACAGACAAAGAAGATGAGGAAGGTTTAATGGAAAGCTTAATCAACACTATGTGCGCAGGAGAGACAGAGAGTGCATAACATAGAAAACTCTATTCCAAAACAATACTCTTAAACTCTGTACATAGGATGTGCTCAAAGAGCACTTTTATATAAGTCCATACGGACTGACAGAAGTACTGACACATACTTCAATGCTCATCAATGAGCCTCTACAGTAACACCCAAAATATATTCCTCTGCAGAATATCTGTCCAACGGCCTCCCGGTTTACGCACCCAGTCTACGCAATGGTTTACGCACCCAATGTTGAGCTTGTATCTCACTCAACATATTTGAGGGTTGTTAAATCACATAAGGTCAATAGGTAGAATCAATATAATATATATTTGAGAGGTGTTAAATTGTGTGAGGTGAATAGGTAGGAAAGGTCAAAATATGGAGGTAAAAATAATTGACAATGTTAAAAATATGGATGTAAAGCTACATATGAGGGTAGTTAGATGAGGTCTGAAGCCACTCTGACAACGTGGTCACGGCCCGCTTATGCTTTTGGCGAAAATGGTGGAACACGCCAATCGTAACGCAAGGAGGAAACGGTCTGAACTAGAACTAACAACCCCCATGCTAGTTGTTTATTACTCACCTCTCACCCTCTCTCCGTTGAAGGCCACAAGATCAGGCCACAAAATTACCAAAAAAACTCATTGCACGTTGGAGGTGAAGAAGGTAGTGATGCCCATAGATGTCGATCTTCTATTGTTGCACAAGAAATCGCCAATGGAGGAAGTAAGGAAGGATTGAATCATGTTCTCAAAGTTTAGCTCCATGCAATCTTTGATTCTTCCCATTTCCTTCCCTCTTCTCACTCTCAAAATGTGAGTGTATGTATATACATTTATTATGACACTCTATCCACACTAGAAGAAGATTAAGAAAAATAACATTTGAGCATCCATGGCCCATCCACACTTACATAAAAAGAAGATTTGGTCATGTGACGCAATTTATATCCGTTCCAACGACTGGCCCATAGCTCCAATTTTTCTTTCACTACTATAGAATAAGGGCATACAAATTTACATTACTATGCCCATGAATAACCTTGTCGGTTCTATACCTCACTAAATTTGTAAATGCAATGCAGTAAAAAAATATCACTTTTACTAAAAATTGAAAATTTGTTTTAAATGTGTATGTGTAAAAAAACTACAAATAAATCAAATTAACAATTTAAAATTGTGGTTTTCAAAAGCATGTAGATTTGTGCAAGTATATACATTTGTATGTATGTAGCTTCGTCTCGTGGTCTTTCGATGCCAAATTAAAGACCATCTACTATAAGATTATGGGAGTAAACATAAAGATAAATGCTTCGTTCTCTAGGAACCTCAACTCATTCCATAGTCATTTCTTGTGCCCTTTCCATGCAGAATAGAAGATAATCCAAAAATATGATGGAACCAAACAAAACAATTTGTGCTTCATTCTCCAGGAATCTCAATCATTGGAAGATCCTATAGTAGCAGTGGTTCCATATATGCCATGTTGCAAGGCCTTCAAGTGTGGTCCATAATGACTTCAACTTTGTTGACTTTGTTGACTATGTTTGTCAAGAAGATGGAGAATTAGTTGTCGTGATTGTTCCCCGCTCTAGTTGCATGAAGGGGCCTAATTTGTTGAATTGGGGAAATCATGATTCTTGGTCCATCATGAGGCATTGGGCCCTCACCCATGAGACCTCCCCATAACCTCCAATACAGGCTAGTATTCATAAAGTTCGTTTCCTTACTTCCAGTGCGTGTATGCAAGACCACGTGCAGTGCTAAGATGATTTAGTTCCTTTAGTTGGGTCCAGTCCACATTTGTTGCTCCATTCCCTGGTTGGAAGGGCACAACGGCTAAGTAGCCAGGAAAATGATTTTGTTTTTTACGGGAGATAGGCAATCCATAAATTTTTCTAGAACCTATCCAAGAATTGTCATGCACTTTGTGTGATGCCCACCGATTTTGAATTAGGTTTATAGCTGCCAACTTTTGGACTAGTAGGCAGCTTCTTATGCTCATAGTATAGGTGAAGAACTGCTTTTTCTTCTAATTAGGCATGTTCCCGTGATATACTAAAGGATCCCAATCGAGATTTTCTAGTAGGAAATTGTCGTAAATCCATGCCTTATAATCTTCCTCCCAGCTCTCTAGTTCAAGGTCGACATGCCATTTCTTTTCCATGCATGTGATGATTCGAATGGGGTACCAGTTCACTTCCGCTTCATTTGAAGAATCCAGGTGCATTTACAAAAAATCACCATTCACTTTCCTGTCTTTTATGGTGACCATTTCACCATCTCTCATGAGGAAACCAAGCCACGTATCATTTGTAGTTTGTGCCGTGTTGGGTTCACTATCTCATTCTCTGTCAGTTGTAATTTCGTAACGTGTCGTGAGTCTCCAATCTCGAAGCATCTCCAGTCTCAAAGCGTCCAACTATTAGGGTGAAAGCATGGGAATGGGAACAATTAGCAGTGTCCTGGACATAACTAATTAGCTATGCAAAAAGTTGAATGTGATTTAGTTGCTAGCCACTGCATCTACATCTAAGGCATTGTTGTTTCTGATAGTCATCACCGCCACCACACTCGCTTACTTGCAACAACTGTTCCCGATGGCGGTTGCAATCGTCGTCTTCTCATTAGCGTTCACTCCATTGCAAACGATCGCTTACCGCTATTGTGTGCTCTGGCAACCGGTGGGATCATTCTTTACAATTACCCTCTTGCATGTGGTATAGTCATTTATGTCTCATGTTCTAATTAGTTAGTTGATGCAGATGTCAAACCAGATGGAAGGGGAAGGAGGGTGTTTATCAACAACCATCATGGATCATCATCAAGAAAGGGTTTTGGCTATTACTACACAACAAGCAATACGAAAGTATTGGGTAGGAAAAAGAAAAAGGAAACATCTACAAATGTTAAAGGATAAGGTAGACACCTCAACTGAAGGTAAGGATAGTATTGGTTGTGATGTAGATTTGAATATCACGGAGAATGGAAGTTTGGAAACTAGCATCATAGAGAGGAAGGTTGTAGACTATTTCAATAATTTGATCAAGCACATTAGGAGACAAGAAGGTAATACTTAATGGAATATTAAATGATCCATCGATAAAAGATAGAGTTGATTTTGATGGTCTCAATGGAGATGTAACAAATGTACTAGTAAATAATCACAGTAATAGTTTAGTCAACATGAGCAAGTGAGAAGATGCTCTTGTCTTAAAAAGGTCTAGTTTTAATGATGTTAGTTAATAGTGATGTTGAACATCTTAACATCAATATGCTATCTAAGGTAATTGGTGTTAGTTAATTTCAGGTGGTGACGGAAGTAGTCTGTTAAAGCTAACCACAAGATGTAAGCCAATGACACCAATAACATCAGAAATCAAGGACATAATCACCACATTTGTATAATGAGAGTAAGGGTTCACCCAATAAGAAGTATTTGTGCGTCTGTGAACTCCTGTGGTTTTGTCTCTCGAGGTTTTCCACGTTAACATCCGGTGTCGTCTCATTCCTGTGTAAGTGTATCAATATCTACATTCCGTTTTGTTTCTTCCATTGTACGTTTGGATCTCAGTTGTGGCCGAGAACGATTCCTTACATGACATTGTCGGTGAGCTGTGGCACAAGAGGTTGTGTCACATGAGTGAGAAAGGGATGTTTGTACGGAATAATGCTCGGCGACAACCGAGTCTTAATCGCTCTATGGAAGAAACAGAACAAAAATAAAGATTAATGCAATTACACACAATGAAACGACGTTGTATGTTTACGTGGAAAACGCCTTGACACAAAACCACAAGAGTTCATAGACTCCGAACAGGATGACTATAGGGCAGAGGTACTACAATGTGAAACTCAGAGGCAACGACCTTGAGCTCTGTCTTCGGCGTTTGCCAGCTAGCGGTTACAATAGAAAAGCTTTTTGTATCTCTCTCTCTCTTTTTCTCTCTCCCTCTCTCTATACAACAATAATGATAACAACTACTACTACCATATTTGCCCTAAGTTATATTTATACTAATATAACTTACAGGCTATTTTTGAATGTGGCCTCAACAGCCCATAAGAAACATATTTACAAATCTATCTCTCTTCATGGTTCATACCGGATCCGGCCAGACCCCTTCGGGGTCCATCCGATCTGGTTTCTGGATATCCTTTTGGTCACTCCAACCTGGTTCACCTTCTTCTTCGGCTTCTCCAATCTCCATCTGGAGGGACCGATATCTCAACAATCTTCCCCTTCACTCCGGTATGGAGTCGGCATCAGTCTGATCCGTCACCAGCACACGTCCATCTTGTCGGTTGACAACACCTTGATCAACATATCTGACCCGTTCTCCTCCGTATGGATCTTCGTTAGCGAAAATTCTTTATCTTCTACCTTCTGCCAGAGCTAGTGACATCTCCTCTGGATGTGCTTAGTCCGGGAGTGGTAGGCCGCATTCTTTGCAAGGTGCAAGGTATTCCTCTTGCTGGATTCCCAGTTCTTTGATGAAGTCCTTCATCCAAATTACTTCCTTGTCGGCTTCCACGACGGCCATGTACTCAACTTCTGTTGTCGACAGTGCTACGGATTTCTGCAGCCTCGAGCACTACGATTCAGCTCCCCCTGCATATGTCATGACGTATCTAGATGTAGACCGATTGGTATTTTCATCAGCCGACATGTCAGAATCGATGAAGCTTTCCAATAAGGGTTTATCGAAGCCGAATTGGAGGCACATAGTAGAGGTGCCTTTCAGGTACCGGAGTATCCACTTGATAGCGGCCCAATGTTCTCTTCCCGGATTGCTCATGAAACGGCTGACCACGCCGACTGCATATCTAATATCGGCAATGTAGACACCACAACGTACATGAGGCTTCCAATTGTAGAGGCATATAGTATCTTAATCATTTCGGACTTGTCTACCTTTGTCTTCGGGTTTTGCTTTCCAGATAGTTTCCAATTTTCTGGAAGTGTCGATCTGACTGGTTTAGCATCCGACATGTTGAACCTTTGAAGCACCTTTTCATGTACTTCTCCTGTGACAGTCACAACAGTTTCTTCTACCGGTCCTGGATTATGTGCATCCCCAAAATCTGTCTCACCGGACCAATATCTTTCATTGTGAATGACCGGCTCAAGGCCTTCTTCAGAATTCCAATTTTGATACGGTCTCGTCCGATTATCAACATGTCGTCCATGTATAACAGTAGTATCAGGAAGTCTCCTCTATCAAACTTCTTCACGAATACGCAGTGCTCAGTCTGTGTCTTGTGGTATCCTTGATCGATCATGAAGGAGTCAAACTTCTGGTACCATTGTCGGGGGCCTTGCTTCAGTCTGGACAAGCTCTTCTTTAACCGGCACACCAAGTTCTCCTTCTCTTTCTTGACAAATCCGTCTGGCTATTGCATGTAGATCTCTTCTTCGAGGTCTCCATGTAGGAACACCATCTTGATGTCTAGTTGCTCTATCTGTGGTTCATGCTCGTCGCTATGCTCATCACTGTCCGGATGGATACCATCTTGACTACCGTAGCAAATATCTCGTCTAAATCCACTCCTTTCTTATGTTGAAATCCCTTCACCATGATCCGGGCTTTGTATCTTGGTGGATTTCCTGCATCTCCCGGTTTCAGCTTGTACACCCACTTGTTTCGGAATGCGCTCTTTCCTTTCGGCAACTCTGTTAGTTCATATATTTAGTTCTCATGCAAGAAATCCATCTCATCCGGCATGACACTTAACCACTTGCGGTTGTGGGTGTCTTTCTCTGCTTCTTCGAGGCTTTCCGGATCCCCCTCGTCAGCTAGAAAGACACACTCTGCATCTGGAAATCTCCAGGGAGCTCTTCTCTCTCTGAGAGGATGTCTCCGTCCTTGGTTTTCACAACCTGCTCCTCCATCAGTTCTTCATCTGAATCCAATTAAGCGGCCTTGTCCGGTCCCGGTCTCCAATTCTACTTCTTCAGTGGATTCGGTTCTTTGTTCAAATCCGGCAAGTTCATCATGGTCTTCGGCTGACATCTCGCTTCCGACTGGATGTCTCCTTGCATCTTCCAACCGATCTCTATCGGTCGACCGGAATCCATTGTCTTCTTCACTGACTCCCAGTCGGCAATGGTCTTGTCTTCCATGAAGACAATGTCTCGACTCCTGAAAACCTTATTGTCCACCAAGTCCCAAGGAATATGCATTGTCGAGACTTTGGGTCCAACTTCTCTCTCTTGTCCTTTGCTACATGCACGTTGGTGATACAACCGAATGCCTTCACATGTTGATATGAAACATCTTTACCAGTCCATACTCTCTGTGGTGTGTCTCCATCCAAGGATGCTAAGGGTGATCTGTTTATCACATAGGTTGTCATCATCAACGCCTCAACCCAAAACGTCTTGGGCAGCTTAGCATGTGCCAACCTGCTCCGGACTCTCTCTATCACAGTATGGTTCATCGTTTCGGCCAATCCGTTCAGCTCCGGTGTCTTTGGCACGGTGAGTTTGAATCGGATTCCCTTCGACTGGCAGTACTCCTCAAACTGCCCCTACTATTCACCTCCATTGTCCGCTCTAACTGACTTCAGCTTCCAGCCATTTTCTCTTTCCACTCTTGCGTGGAACTCCTAGAAGACGGATAATACCTAGTCCTTCGTCGTTAGCAGTGAGACCCACAACTTCCAACTGTGGTCATCTATGAACGCCACGAAGTACTGCGACCCAGCATGTGACTTCGTGTCCACATGGCATACATCGGTATGCGCAAGCTCTAGTGGTTCTTTCCATCCTGTCAGTGGTCTCGACCGAAAAGAGGTCTGGTTCTGCTTGCCAGCCAAATTCTCAGTGCACTTCTCAAGTTGCACATCTTTCACCTCTGGAATGAGGTTATCTTCAGCAAGTCTCCACATTCCTTTCTAGCTCATGTGGCGCAAGCTCTTGTGCCACAGCTATTACGGGCATGACCATTTAATATCCCGTGGTGAGAATTTACCGTAGTATTCTATACACGTGGATAAGTGTGAGGGTTAAACGAGAGTGTAAAGAAGGGGAGGATTACTTTTAATCCTCGGGATTGAGACAACCCATTAGGTCAAGTGTGAACTTGCTTGGGGGCCTTGGGTATCGCTATAAATAAGAGGCCTAACTACCCTCATTTGATCATCTTTTGACTACACCGAGACTCTGCTCTTGTGGTGGGTCAACTCTTGTAGTGAGCGCGCCAACACCAGGTACGACTCGACGCCACGGCGGTGGTATGGGACGCCGATCGAGGCTCGAGTCCATCTCGATCCCTTCGCTCGGGGCTGGTCGGGTGGATCGGCACCCCTCTTTCTCTTTCTCCTTTCTATCTATCATTAGTTTATCCTTATCTTAAGCTTACTTTAGTACCTAGATCTCTAATATTTGGTATCAGAGCTATGTACTAATGTTTCTTTGTTTGTCTTTTGTCTTTTGATTGATGGTGATCGATCGATGTGCGGTCGGCCTTGATCCAGACAACGATCAACAAAGAACTTCGGTAACTCTTTCCGTAATTTTTTATTTTTTTTCTATTCTCTCTTCTCCCATCTAATCATGTGTTTAGTTTATATATCATTTTTCTTCATTAAGTCAATGATGTTGTAGTGGTCTTTAATTGATTATCTAAAACGTTTACATATGTGCACGAGGTCAATACCTCGTTTGACATATAAATAATATGTGATGAGTGTCGTATGCGTACGAGGTTAATACCTCAATTACGTATTATGTTCACGAACATATGTTACGTTTGCGTATGAGCTTAATACCTTGATTTGTTGTAAAGGATATGTGTTTGGTCTCGTATGCATAAGAGGTCAATACCTCAATTGCGTATTACGATGATCTCTTATTTCTGGATGTTTCGTGTGCGTAGAGGTATATACCTCGATTACGTATCTCGATCACATCATTTGTGGCTATTTAATATAATGATATGTTTAATATAGGCATATGTGGTCACGTATATATGTGATAAGTAACCACATGTGTATATTCGTTATTACGTGATTATATCGAAAGTTGTCCTTGTCGGGAAAAGGATATTGCTGGCCGTCCTCACATTTTTGTGAGAATGGCGTTGTCACCATCCCTTTTTCAACAATTTTTTATTGTTGACAACCCCATTGATGACCTCGATTTCGTTACGTAAAGAAATGCCTATAGCCATAATGATGTTGAGTACGTAGGGCTTGACCCACTTCAAGTGAGGTCGCTCCAATGACACACGTATCCAACATCCCTCCCTCGTTACATGGATACGATGCCACCATGAGCTCGTTCTTACGAGAGGCATTCGTAATGACATGACCATGTGATGGGCCACGTGGGCCTATTACAAAACGAGGGCTCATTTGGCTTGACCATTAGGTTGCACTTTGGCGTATGCCATCGTAATTACGAGACTTGAGGTTAGGTAACGTACCAACATAGTTTTGGTAAATGAGGGCGAAATAAGGACCCTTGACATATTTGTTCTTTTAAAAAAAAACATATATGATCAAATGCCTCGCATATCTCTTATATGCATCATTTGAGAAGAGCAACTTACTTGGTTGGCTCAAGTGTTTAATGTATTTGTTCTCGAGGTCTCGAGTTCAAATATGACCAAGCCCATACAACATCCTTGATACATATGACTATAACACATGTTTAGACTTAAGGTCTAAGTGCACCTCGGGGTGCTCGTAATAGGACTTAAAGAGCCGAAACCATATATGTGGACAAAGAAACATAATTTATTGTTAACATTTTTTTCGTGTATAAACTACTCATGACGCGAACATACATGGTTGAGCCTCGGGGAGCCGCCATGAAAAAATCGATATAGAGATCAGGGAAAGACATTAAATTGTCACCCCCATGGTTTTTAAAACACCTTTGTGTTACCATAGTAACCTAATCTTGAACCTCATCTCATACGTCTAGAGGGGTATTGACGTGAGATCATGATATTGATTAATGTTTAGACCTCGGGGTGCTCGTAATAGGACTTAAAGAGCCGAAACCATATATGTGGACAAAGAAACATAATTTATTGTTAACATTTTTTTCGTGTATAAACTACTCATGACGCGAACATACATGGTTGAGCCTCGGGGAGCCGCCATGAAAAAATCGATATAGAGATCAGGGAAAGACATTAAATTGTCACCCCCATGGTTTTTAAAACACCTTTGTGTTACCATAGTAACCTAATCTTGAACCTCATCTCATACGTCTAGAGGGGTATTGACGTGAGATCATGATATTGATTAATGTTTGCCCATGATATGTTTACATCACGACATGATGTTATGACTATCTCTCCTCTCTGACCTTATCCTATTTCTTTTCCAGAAATAATCATTTAATGGCTCAAAATAATGACTCGATGCCATCCGCTCAAGCGGAAGGAACTCAAGGAAATCCTCCTGGACAAATGTCCATTGAGATGTACTTTTCGCAAATAACCCAATACCTTAGTTTCACCGCTCAACAGATGACCGAACTTCGGCAATCTCAGAGTGCTCTGGAGGCACGTGTCATTAGTCTACAACGTGAGACTAATAGACTTGATCAGCGACAAGGTGAACCATCATTTGTCGTTAAGCCATCTACAGGAGACAAAAAGGAAAGAACCGAAGAAGCAATCTGCACGTGGCTGGGCCGATGGGAGTCTCATTTTGAGCTCTATCCCACGCCAGATAGTACGAAGATTGCATATGTCGGCCGAGAACTCGGGGGTAAGGTTGCCACCTGGTGGCGTGGGCTCCGTACTATGGGGAAATTGCCCGATACCTGGACAAATTTTGTCACGGTTTTTAAGGGCCAATTTCTGCAACCTCCCTCTCGAACCGAGGTAGCACAAGCTTTAATGAACCTCTCTAGCAGGAAATTTTCCTCGCTAGAAGACTATGTTCACCATGCTAGAACCCAAATCCAAAAATCGGGTATAGAATGGGACAATTGGTTGATAGCTTGTTTTCTCAATGGCATCCCCAATTCGGACTATCACTAGATAGTGCACGATAAGGATCCAAAATCCTTCGAAGAGGCCGTTGAAATAGTTCTTCGCTATCAACACACTTCGAAGAAGGACCACAACAAACCCAACGAAGCGCCTGGGACTAAGCAGTCACAATTCGTTGGGAAACGCAAGACACCCAACGAATTCATGGATCGCGATTGTAAGCGACAACATCCTTTTTGCGTATTCTGCAAAAAGAAGGGTCATATAAAAGATCAATGTCGAAAGCTCCAACGGAAAGAGCACGACAACAAAGCTAAAGCTGCAGACCATAAAGGTCAGATTCCTAATGTCCTTCAGGTCTATACACATCATTTAAGTAATTGTCAATGTTCTTTCCCTCACTATGTATTGGGTCCCAATGATTTACTACGTGCAAACGGGTATATCAATGGATCTCCCGTACAAATTTTATTTGATTCGGGAAGCTCACACAATTTTGTGAATGATCGTTTGGTTCAGATATGGGGAATCCAACCCACCGTATGTGATCACACCTACACGGTGCACTTGGCTGATGGAAGAGTACAATACATCAACGGGGCGATTCATTCATTAGGAATTTCTATTGATACTTATATAGAGGAAGTAGACTTCCATGTAATGAATCTTTGTACCACCGATGTAATACTGGGTTATCCCTGGTTTTATAATAAAAACTCTTCTTTATCTATTGATTGGGTTCATCATTCAATTACATTTGTACTGAACGATTGTACTCATTTTATTCAATGTGTAAAAAAACAATCCCTCTCAATTGTTTCCTCGTGTCCATCAATATGTGAGTTGTCTTGTTCTACTCTATTTTATTATGTACTTGATTCGGACATTCACATTTATAATATCGATAATGTTTCGGTTCAATTAACATATTTTGAACAACAACAACTTGATGAAATCTTAAATGATTTTCGTGATGTTTTTCCGAGTGAACTACCAGATGGCTTATCTCCTAAACGTAATATAGACCATCGTATAGATATTGTACCTGGTGTTGCACCAATAAGTATACCTCCTTATCGCTTAAGCCGATCCGAAGAGGATGAGGTATCTACGCAACTCAAGGACTATTTACGAATGGGTTATATACGTTATAGTAAATCTCCATGGGGTGCACCAGTTCTCTTGGTTAAAAAGAAAGAGGGCACTTGGCGTATGTGTATTAATTACCGACGCTTAAATAAAGTGAGGATCAAGAATTCGTATCCATTGCCCCAGCCTGACGATCTAATTGACCGTCTCCAGGGAGCTCGGTATTTTACGAAACTTGATCTCAGTACGGGCTACCATCAAATACGAATAAGTGAGGACGATGTTCCTAAAACGGCTTTTGGTATGCGCTATGGCCATTACGAGTTTTTGGTTATGTCTTTTGGTTTGACCAATGCTCTGGCTACTTTTCAACAAGAAATGAATGACATTTTCCGAGAACAACTTAGAAAATTTGTCGTTATTTTCTTGGATGATATTTTAGTTTATAGTCGTACATTAAAAGAACATGCTAGACATGTCCGCTTTGTTTTACAAACATTGCGTGACAAACAGTTTTATGTGAAGATCTCAAAATGTGAGTTCTTCAAGAAATCAATTACTTATCTAGGACATCTCATAACCGAACGAGGAGTTGAAATTGATCCTTCTCGCATTGAGAAAATCAAGCTTTGGCCCAGTCTTCGGAATATTCGAGAAGTTCGATCATTCCTTGGTTTTGTCGGGTTTTTGCAAAAATCTCTTCGTAATTATTCCCAATTGACGACGCCGTTTACTGATCTTTTAAAAGGTCAAACGAGTAAGTCTACAAAACCTATTGTGTGGAATGCTACACTAGACCACGCCTTTAAGGAACTCAAGGACCTAGTTTGCAAGGCTCCTTCACTTCTTTTACCTGATCCTTCAAAACTATTTGAGGTTGAAACCGATGCAAGTGATTATGCTATAGGTGTTCTCTTGTCTCAGGATGGTAAACCAATAGCATTCGAGAGTAAGAAACTTGATTCTACTCAATGTCGGTATACCGTTCAAGAAAAGGAATTATTTGCAGTTATACATGCGCTCAAAACATGGCGCCATTATCTTTATGGAAATCGCTTTGTGGTAACTACAAACCACGAGTCCTTGAAATATTTTTGTGACCAACAAGACTTGAAAGATCGTAAGGCACGATGGGCTGATCTCATCGAGGAATTTGATTTTTCCATACGATATCGTAAAGATTCCATGAACACTGTCGTTGATGCACTAAGTCGCATCCCTGAAGTTAACATGCTTAGCTTCACTGAAATAACATCAGATCTTTATGATCACCTTCGAGGAAAGTATCCTGATGACAGTTATTTTGCAAAATACTGGGCAAGAGTTGAGTCTGGAACAGAGACCACCACATCCTCGAAGGAATACTTCCACATTGCTAACAGTTTGCTCTACCGTAATGGGAAGGATTGTCTTCCAGATTTACACGAGGTCAAAAAGACGATTCTTTTTTAATGCCATGATGCACCCTCAGCAGGGCACCTTGGAATACATCGTACACTCGTTCTCATCTCCACTCAATTTTATTGGCCTAAGATGTGTCCTGACATACATAGCTATGTGACTAAATGTCACCAATGTTTGGTTAACAAAGCCGAGCGACTTCAAGCTGCAGGACTTTTACATCCCTTGGAAATTCCCAATAATAAGTGGGAAATATATCCATGGATTTTATTGTTAGCCTTCCTCGCACCCAAAAAGGTCATGTTGCTGTCTGGGTTGTCGTTGATCGACTATCTAAAATGGCCAGATTTATTGCTACTAAAACCACGGTAACAGCTCCTAAATTGGCTTACCAATTCGTTGACGAATTGTTTCGTTTTTATGGGTTACCAATGGATATCGTGAGTGATCGAGATCCAAAGTTTACTAGTGACTTCTGGACGCAAGTCTTTAAGAAGTTAGAAACTATGTTGAGCATGAGCTCCACGGATCATCCTCAATCCGATGAACAGACAGAACAACGAAATCAAATTATTGAGGACATGCTTCGAGCATATGTTGGTGCAAAACCAACAAAATGGGAACGTTATCTCCCAATTTTGGAGTTTGCTTATAACAGCTCCAAGCATACGTCGACGGGATATAGTCCTTTTATGTTGATGTATGGTTTTTAAGCCACGAGCCCCGATTGATGTTAATATACATCATGATGAGTTGCGAAGTACACAAAACTTTCTTCGGGATATGCAAGATATGTTGCATATTGCACGAGATAATATAAAAACAGCTCAAGATAGAGCGCGTTTTTATGCCGATCATCATAGGCAACCTCGTGTATTCAACCCTGGACAGAAGGTATTTTTACGTGTACCTCACAATTCTAAGACATTGTCTACGGGAAAGTGCGCTAAGTTAGCCCCACGGTTTTGTGGACCTTTTACAGTCCTCAAACGCATTGGGTCATCAGCCTATCGTCTTGCTCTTCCCAATAGTGTTGGAATTCATCCAGTCTTTCATGTGAGTTGTCTAAAAGAACTTCTAGGTTCTGGCGACAATACAGTTACAACTAAAACACTGGTTACTTCTAAAGAATTACCTTCTAAACCACATGTACCAGAAAGAATTCTCGATGTTAAAACAAAAAAATTACGTACTAAAGAAATCCGAGAATTTAAAATAAAATGGATGGATAAATCAGTAAAAGATGCCACATGGGAATGCAAAAATACTCTCAGAACTAACTTCCCTGACTTTCCATTGCAAGAGTGCAATGTTTTAAAGAGGGGGAGTATGTTACAGGCATGACCATTTAATATCCCGTGGTGAGAATTTACCGGAGTATTCTATACACGTGGATAAGTGTGAGGGTTAAACAAGAGTGTAAAGAAGGGGAGGATTACTTTTAATCCTCGGGATTGACACATCCCATTAGGTCAAGTGTGAACTTGCTTGGGGGCCTTGGGTATCGCTATAAATAAGAGGCCTAGCTACCCTCATTTGATCATCTTTTGACTACATCGAGACTCTACTCTTGTGGTGGGTCAACTCTTGTAGCGAGCGCGCCAGCACCAGGTACGACTTGACGCCACGGCAGTGGTATGGGACGCCGATCGAGGCTCAAGTCCGTCTCGATCCCTTCGCTCGGGGGTGGTCGGGTTGATCGGCACCCTTCTTTCTCTTTCTCCTTTCTATCTATCATTAGTTTATCCTTATCTTAAGCTTACTTTAGTACCTTGATCTTGTTATTCTCTGACCGGACAAGGCCTAACACAAGGTGTCACGGAGACACTTCACCAAAGGGTGATTACGGCATAGGATTAAGATTCAACGATTACACTGACTTACGTAGGTTACACGATTAGAGTGCTTTAGTTAATTACACGCGTAAGATATAACAGTAATTACAGAACGGAAATCAACACAGAAGTATAAACACCATATGCTCTATTAATTATCCGCTGCGATTACAATGGGGTCCGGGCCTTTAAATAGGTTTCCGGCCCGTAGTACAAAACGGTGCCTATCGCACCTATCCGGGATCCGTCCGGATCTGGAACGGCATACCATTTCCAGTCCGTCCGTCCACACTATTCTTATTTACAACCATACTTAATTAATTCCTTCACTCCGTATTTTGGACTTCTTGCCGGCCGGTAACACATGGCACGCCCGTGGGACAGTACCTTGTACGTCGAACCCTTCTCGGCCCCTTCATTGTTCACCCAAATTGTCCAAAATACTTTGTTCCAGAGTTTCCACTTGTTCTTCCGGTTGTGGTTGTTGCGGCTGTGCTTGCTGCTGCTGCTGTGGTTGCGGTTGGGACTGAGGCTGCTCCGGCTGCTCCATAGGCGGCTGCTCCGTTTGTTTCTCTGACTCCTGCATCTCTATAGGCGGCTGCTCCGTTTGTTTCTCTGGCTCCGGCATCTCCGTTTGACTGCTTCCGGTCCGGTCTCCTTCCAGTAACGGTTCCTCATCACTGAGATTGACCGTTACTGGTTCTCGTACTTTCTCTTCCCGGATCCGGGACCTCTCGTAGCTTTCAAACTGGATCTGCGCCTCTAGCCTGTCGTCGTCCAGCTGAGCTACAAGTTATCGGACTTGTCCTAGTTGGTCCTCTGCCAAGGCTTGAAAGTCTTCGGCCAGCTCATCTCTTATGCCGGTGAAGTCTTCGGAAGTCAGCATATAGCAATCCTCTCCCTCCTTCCGCCGGTTCTCTACGTCGGCCCGGAGCAATTGGAGTTCCGCCGCGTTCGTGGCCCACTTGGTCCACCATTTGACGGAACCGTTGTCAATCAAGCTCTTGGTCTGGTTCAACCAGGCCCGCATGATATCCTGGATGCGACTTGCTCCCATTTGCGCTCTACTTTCCACCACTTGTCGCTCCTCCTTCAACTGCTTGATGAGATTAGCCGTATCCTCCGCCTGCTCTCTGTAGCGCGTCAGCTGTCCTTGATATGTTGTCTGCAGCCTCTGCAGTACCTCCGCCGCTCTTTCTTTTTCCGCCTGCTGTTGCCTGAGGAGCTCTGTCTGAACCTTCTCCGCCTCTTCCAACCGTCTTCTGCTTTCCGCTTGTTCCTTAGCGTAAGCCGTTGCGGTCCGATCAACTGCTTGCCGGAGCTCATCCGTCCGTTCCTTGTGCTCCGTTTGCAATCGTTTATACTCCCGGTGCAAGTGCTCAAATTCCTCCGTTTTTTGTTTGAGCTTGCCGTTGATCTGGCGATGGTTCCGGTCCTCCCGGTCCTTTACCTGCCGGAGTTCCTCTTTCAGGCGCTCTACTTCTGTTTCGGCGTTTCTCCGGAGCCTGTCCTTCTCTTGCAGCATTTTCTCCTTTTCCTCCTTGAGCCGGTCGTACGCTTGGTGGCCTTTTCGTAAGCTCTCCTCGGCCCGGCGTAGATTCTCAGCAGTCTTTTTGAGTTCTGCCTCCGCTGCCGTCTTCAACTCTCTTTCGCGGCTCCTCAGCGCTTCTTGGGCAGCTAGCTCATCCTTTAAATCCGCAAGTTCTTGGGCTTGTGCCGCATTTCTCTCCGGAACGGTTTCCGTTGCCGGGGTCTGATTGCTATGTACAGGTTGATCTGACGCTTTATTCTGTACATTGCCCGGAGTCACCGGTGCTTGGACTTGTGTTGTCAAAGCCAATTGAGCCATTTCCCTTGTGACCCTGTCCAAGTCTTGTTCAAGGCTCCGGATTCTGGACCGGGCCGTCTCTAGATCTACGGTTGTGACGAGCAACCGTTCGTTGTGCGCTCTCTCCTCCGCTTCTATGTACTCGACCGCTCCGGCGATCTGCTCGCCTCCCCCCGTAGCCACATGCTACTGGTGCCTTGCTGCTGTACTGGTCGGGTCGGCTCGTTCACTGTGGAATTGTCTGGCCTGAGTGCCTGTATCTGCCGTTCTGGTTCTACTCCTTGGCCGCCGTGTGTGCTGGTTGGGCTCGCCGGCTGTTGAGTTCCGGTTCTCGCCGTCTCCGGAGCCGTTGGAATGACTTCTGGTATAGAAATCGACAAGGCCGGTTCTGTACGCACCGGTTCCGGTTCCTCCCTTGTGGTTTGCTTAGGTTGAGTTGGGGGCGTTTCTTCCTCTTGCGGGTACGAACGCTCCCCCGCTGTCCCGGCGGTCCTACTTCTTGACCGTCGTTGGAGGTGCTCTTCTGGCTCCTCCGTTTCCTCTTCCTGGGTAACGGCATGTTTCTGTGCGCTCAAGGGTTCCGGTTCCTTCTGTCCCGGTCGCCGTATGGTTATCTTAACGGGTCCCACCGGTGACACCTCCTCCGGTTCTGGGAGCCGTTTCTTCCCTTTCGTCGCCTTTGACACCAGTAGCTGTTGTCGTTTGGACGCGGGTTTCGAAGTGCTTCCTTCCGATAATCTTGGCCGCTTCTTTGGCTGAACGGTCTCGACCGGTGGCACGAGCAATGTTATCCACTGAGCTACGGCATGCCACAGCTTCCGGCCCTCCTTGCCGTCCTTCCCTCGTACCATGTCGATTGCCGCGCACAAACCGTCTGCAATCAACACCGGCCAGTCCACCTTGATCCCTTCATAGGTGGCTATGATCATCCCTGCCCGATTTTTTGGCATGACAGGGGGTCGGGGGTACACGTGGCCGTACTCATGGAGCACTCGAGCTATCTCCCTGAATAGCGGATCTTCGCCGCCCTGCGTTCGATAGCCTTTGCCGGCAACAGAGTACTCACCGAAATATCGGATGAGTTGCTCCGAGGTTGGGTTATCAATCTGAAAAATACCTCCCTCCGGAAGGCCTGTTAGCGCACGGATCGCTTCCTCGGTGATGACTTCCGTGTCGAGCTCCTTGATGACCCGGTCGGCTTCTTTGTGCGGTGGTGCCTCCATAATGGTCAAGAACCCATCCAGTCCGTGTTGCCTGAACCATTTCCTGGCCGCTTCCGACAGCGTTTGTGGTTCCATGTCTGCTTCGAGGTCGAGGAAAGATGGCGAGGTAGAGTGGTGATGAGAGTGAGAGCGAGAGAGAGAGCGTTCTGAACGCGGGGGTTCTCTGAGTGCAGGTTCGCGTTTGCTAAGCTTCCACTGCCTTGGTGCTTCTGTGCTTCTTGGCTCGCGAAAAAAAAAGGTCTCCATGCGTTCTTCCTTTTCTCTGTGCGTCTTGGCGCCTTTTTCGAGCATGCGCACGTCGTGTACCAATTTAGTATTAAGTAATGTGGCGGCTCTTAAATGCCCACTACGTACCTTTTCGCTCCTTGCTTTCACGTCCGTTCATTCCTCGATTTTTAATGATTTTTTTTTTTTTTTTTTTTTTTTTAAATGACGGTGTGTGCTCTTACACATCCGTAGGTCCCTTCGGACCCTTACCGTTTTCCTTACGGGTTGCCGTGCCTTCCTTCGCCTCTGCTACGGGTTCCCCGTCGTCTTTTTCTTCTATGCGTACCGTTCCCGGTATAGTGCCGGTGGGCTGCATAAACGGGTTATTTGGCATTGGTCCTTTATAGGGCTTTAGTCTAAATCCGTTGACCCACTTGCCTAGTACTTCACCGGCAAGTGTCCCTAACTGATAGGACCTGTTGTATTCCCGTGTCAGCCAATACGGGCCTGTCCATCTAAACCGGAGTTTACCCGGCATCTTGCCCATCCTCGTTTGGAATACCAGCACCGGCTTTCCGATTTCAAACATCTTTTCATTACCTTTCCGGTGACGGTCAACGAACGCTTTCCGTCGTCGTTGCTCCAGTTCCAAGTGTAGGATGCTGGCCAGCCGTTGCTCCTCCAGTTCGCATAGTGCTGCTAGCCGCATTTCCTCCGACTCCTTTTCATTCAGCCGTTCCCGTAGTTGGATCCGTAAGCTTGGTACCTGAAATTCCACCGGCATGACCGCCTCTAAGCCGAACGCTAGCCGGAACGGCGTTGTCCGGATACTTGTTTTGTATGCCGTTCGGTACGCCCATAGCGCGCTATGGAGCTTTGTATCCCAGTCCGTCCGGTTTTCATTGACGATTTTGCGGAGAATGTTCTGGAGCGTTTTGTTGGTTGACTCTGCTAACCCGTTCGCTTGTGGGTAGTACGGTGTGCTCCGTTTATGGATCACGGCATAGAACGTTGTTAAGCTTTCCACTACCTGGCCGAGGAAGTGCCCTCCTTGGTCGCTGATTAATTCAATCGGACATCCATATCGGCACCAAATGTTCTCGTACAGGAATTTTGTTGTGGATGACGCGGTATTGTCTCTCAAGGCCTTAGCCTCCACCCATTTAGTGCAATAATCTGTTGCCACGATGACATAACGATTACCCGTTCTCATTGCCGGTGGCTTGAACGGTCCGACAAAATCCAACCCCCACTTCTGGAATGGCTCTAGTGGAAGTACCGGTTGGTGTGGCATCCGTGCTTGCTCCGTCGGCTGGCCCATTCGTTGGCATAGGTCACATTCCTTAGCATACTTGACGGCGTCTTTTAACGTCGTGGGCCACCATAAGCCGCTCTGCCATACTTTCCTTGCCGTCGCTTCCCCGGCATAGTGTCCTCCGACAACCCCACAGTGTGCTTCCCGTAAGATTACTTGTTTCTCGTCACTACGGACTGCCCGTCTCCATATTCCATCTGCTCCTTTGTGGTAGAGAGTGTCCCGTAACAGACAGAAATTGCGGCTCTGTACCGCCAGTCGTTTCCTCTCGTCCCGGTTCATTTCCTCCGGTGGCAGGCCCGTGCTTAGGAACTGGTGCATGTTTGTCAGCCACCTATCTTCTGATGCCACCGTGTCGTCCGCTGCCGTTTCCGGGGTGATACGGAATAACTCTGCGTCCGGGAATTCATCCGATACTCCGTCGCCTGATTCTCCGGACTCTAACCGGCTCAAGTAGTCTGCTACGGCATGCTGGATACCGGGCCGGTGGAAAATCTCGAATTCGAACTCCTGCAACAGCAAGGTCCAACGGGCCAACTTACCGGTCAAGGACGCCTTGGATACTAAGTACAGGAGCGCCGAGTGATCCACATGGAAGGAGAACTTCCTTCCCAATAGGTAATGACGAAACTTTGTTACACTGTAGATCATGCCCAGGGCCTCCCGTTCCGTCGTTGAATAGTTCTTCTCTGCTTGGGACAGCTTCCGGCTGGCGTAATATACCGGTTGGTACCATTTAGGCTCCGTAAGTTGCATTAAGGCGCTGCCGATAGCGATGTCGGAAGCGTCAACGAACACATGAAATTCCTTGCTCCAATCCGGAGGCTGCACGACGGGTGCTTGCGACAAAAGTACCTTCAGGGCATTGTATGCCTTATCCTCCGTATCCGTCCATTGGAACGGTGTCCGATGTACCGCGGTGTGTAATGGTGTAGCCAAGTCAGCCAAGTGACGGAGCATCCGGCTGTGCCACCGGATCTGTCCTAAGAATCGGCTTAGTGCTTTGGCCGTTTTCGGCGCCGGTGCCCCTAGTATCGCGTTTACTTTGTCCGGGTCGACCGCAATGCCCTCCTTACTTACAATGTGTCCCAGTAAGATTCCACTTGAAACCCCAAAGATGCATTTTGCTGGGTTTAAGCTTAGCCGGTATAACCTACATTTTTCAAGGCATAACCGTAGGTGCTGCAAATGGTCTTTTCCCCGGCTATAGACTGCAAAATCATCCAGGAAAACCTGCATGAAGGCAGGAATGTATTCGCCGAAGATCTCCATGATGATTCGCTGGAAAGTTGTTGGTGCCGTTTTAGGCCGAACATCATTACTTCGGCCACAAACACCCCCCATTCGGTGACGAACGCTGTCTTCTCCTGGTCGTCAGGGTGCATCCGGATTTGATTGTATCCGCTGAACCCGTCTAAAAAACTATAAACTTCATGGCCGGCGACGGCATCCAGTACTCCATCCGTGAACGGAAGAGGGAATGCATCCGTAATTGTGGCTGCATTTAGTTTCCTGTAATCTACACACACGCGGATTTTACCGTTCTTCTTTGGGACGACGACGATGGGGCTCAGCCACGTCGCTTTCTTTACCGGCCGGATGAAGCCCACTCTCAGGAGTTTGTCGATTTCCTCCTTCACTTTGGTGGCGTAGTTGGGGTTCATTCGGTATCGTCTTTGCGCCACTGGTTTCGCGTCCTTGCCTAAGTGGATCTGATGCTGATATAATTGAGGGTCCAGCCCTCGCATGTCTTCGTATGACCAGGCGAATACGTCGCGAAACTCCGTGAGAAGTTTGATCATCGCCGCTTTATCTTCTGGCTTCATTTCTTTGGCGATGTGTACCGGCTTTGATTCGTCCTTACTTCCTAGGTTCACTTCGTCGAGCTGGGATGTTTTTACCCGTTGGGAAACGGCCATTTCCCGTTCCAACGCTTCCTGTGCCTGCCGTAATTCCCGAATCGAATCTTTGTCTGGTTCGGCTTCGGTGTCGTCCCGCTGCGGCAAGTATGGCGCTACGGCTTCAGCTACGTCAATCTCGAAGAGTGGTACGATCTTCGGGTGTTCCTCCAAGTACTGGGCTTCTTCGTCGTCTGCCAACCCTTCAAGCATGTTCACGCATTCCGCATACAGTGGTGTGCATTCCTTACCGTTGCTCGTCCGTGGTTGTGTCGGTACCCGGACCTTGGCTTTTCCGCGCCGGAAGGTAATCATATTTTTCCGCCAATTTTGCTTGATGTGTGTTGTTTTCAACCATGGTCTGCCCAGCAACAGTGGGTACGCGCCTTGCGCCTGTAGCTGCAGCACTACAGCCGAGATGTGAAATGTGTGACCTCCTATGGTGACCTCCAATTTCCGTATTAAGCCCGTCGGCCGTACAGAGCTCGTATCCGCCATCCGTAGCCAGAACGGACATGGCTCCCATTCATGTATACCCAAGGCATCACACGTGCGGAGGCTTATTACGTTCACCCCGGAACCTCCATCGATTACGGTGCCGGGAAGTTCGTGCCCTTTGACAATAGCTGTAATCACCGGACTACTAGTGTCCACCACCGTCGGTCCCTCCTCCGGATTCGAGAAGAGGACTGGTGCCGGTGGGGCTATACCGTCTGTCATGACCGTTTTTAGTCCTTCCGTAAATCGCGGCACGAGCTGCAAGAGTCTTCCTAATGGCAACGTGATCTGACATTCTTGCAGTGCTTGCCATGTCTCATTTTCTGCGTGGCTACCGCCGGCACTCCCTATGGTATTCGCCTTTTGCCGTTCCGCATCCGCGACGTTCCTTTCATTGGCTTCCTTCACCCATTCCGTCGCCTGTTTTCGTATGGCCTCTTGTGTTTCCCACTCTTTGGCCATGCCTTTCGACCGTGTGGTTACTTGCTGTAAATCCGCCACTTCCGGAACCACCATATTAACTGCTGGTCGTTTATCGTAGCTCTTTGCCGGGCACTGGTTACTGTAGTGGCCTTCCTGTTTGCAGTAGTAGCAGTACTCTTTACGGGTATTGCTGGATTCAGCATTGCTGGTAGCCGGAGTCGGTCCCGTAGTGAGTGGTGCGTTCTGTGCCGGTTGGCTCCTTGGGGTTCCATGTTCCGGGTCCCTAGGGTGACCACCTTTCTTGAAATTACGTTTCTTATTATTCTTATTTTTATTTCGGTAGTCCTGTCGTGGTGGGTCGTAAAATCGGCCGTAGTCCTCCTGGTGCCTTCGGTAACCAGGGGAATGGTCTCTGTCGTATTGCTCGTGTCGTCTGTTGGACTCCCGATAACGGTCCGATCGCTCATACCGGTCGTAGTTATCATGCCGATTCCCGTGCCGGCCATCATTCTCTTGTCTGTCTCCGTACCGGACATCCTGTGCCGGTCGGTACCGGTTCATTCTTTGCCAACGATCGTCATCTTCGTCTCGGCTGCTTCTTGGCTCGATCCGTCGGACGGGTGGTGCTTGTCGGTTTAACAGGTTATACTCGCACCGGTCCGTTGTATGACTCTTGGATTGACAAATCACACACTGGGTTCGCATGGTGCATTCCACTGCCGAGTGTCCGGCATTCAAGCAGATTGTGCATTGAATTGCCTGCCGGAACCGGAGATCTTCCTCGGTGGGTAGCGCCCGTTGCAGTGTTCCCAGTGTCAGCCATGAGCTTGACTTTTCCATTTCTCTGACCCGGTCAATGACCTGGTCAATGGTGCTTCCTCGAAAGTCGATTACCGTACACACCGTGCGTAACGGTTCCCGGAGTGCGTTTAAAAATATCGTCTGTAATTCCTCCTCCGGGGGTGCACGGGCAAGCTGGCTATGCATTCGTTGGAAACGGATGACGAATTGCGGAATGCTTTCCCCTGCCTCCTGTTGGATCGTATAAAACAGGCCCACCATTGTCGTTTGGTCGACCTCCTTGTGGAAAAATTGCAAGAATTTCGCTTTTAATTCTGCAAAGGTTGTGATGGTCGCCGGGTCCTGCGTCCGCCGCCATCGTGTTGCTTTGCTGGTCCTTCCAACGTGACCCCGAATTTCGCTATCTTCGAGCGTTCTTCTTCCTCCGGTGTCATTCGCTGGGACGTGTGATTTGCTTCCCATGTCTGCTCGAAGGCATGAACATGCGCTTCCGCGTCCGGATCATCGCGATACTTTGAGTATTGGAACGGCATGTCGTCGTCCAGTATTAGGCCGCGGTTTAGTGGCGTTTGTTGATATCTTTCCGGTTTCCTCTCCGGTTCCACTTCCGGTTCTTTTGCCGGTGCTTCTTCCGGTTCCTTTTCCGGTTCTTTTTCCGGTTCTTTCACCGGCTCTTCTTCCGGTACCTTTGCCGGCTCTTTCGTTGGTGTCGGTGGCTTTGTTTCTTCCACTTCCGGTGTTGGTGGGTTGACGGCTTCCGTTTGCGGTTCCGGATAGCCCTGGTCGAACGGTTCCGGTTCTGGAGTGGGCACGGTATCCGACCCGTCGTCCTCCGGGCCGCCGGGGGTATCGTTGCTGCTCCGGTAGTTCGTGTGCACGCTGTATCCCCCTTCGGAATCCGATTCGTAGGCTGAAAAGGCTTCTGCCTCGTTTTCTCCGCTTGCCAGCGCCTCGAGGAGGCGTTCGGTTTCCCGGAGACTACTTAGACTGCTTCCGTCGTCCTGGTCGCGAGTTTGTTGTAACCGAAGAGATTCCTCCGTGACTCTCCGGATCTCGTTGGAGAACGAACGATCCGAGCGAATTTCGTGCGCTGCTTGCTGGAAAGTCTCACGCCGTCTTTGTCGTTCGGCGAGGCGTCGAGCTCGGTCTGTAACCAGGTCGTGCGTTGGTCTCGTCATCCATTAAGCCGTCGTTCGCTGCGCGAAAGCAGGAATCGTGGTCGCCAAAACTGTGTTATTCTCTGACCGGACAAGGCCTAACACAAGGTGTCACGGAGACACTTCACCAAAGGGTGATTACGGCATAGGATTAAGATTCAACGATTACACCGACTTACGTAGGTTACACGATTAGAGTGCTTTAGTTAATTACACGCGTAAGATATAACAGTAATTACAGAACGGAAATCAACACAGAAGTATAAACACCATATGCTCTATTAATTATCCGCTGCGATTACAATGGGGTCCGGGCCTTTAAATAGGTTTCCGGCCCGTAGTACAAAACGGTGCCTATCGCACCTATCCGGGATCCGTCCGGATCTGGAACGGCATACCGTTTCCAGTCCGTCCGTCCACACTATTCTTATTTACAACCATACTTAATTAATTCCTTCACTCCGTATTTTGGACTTCTTGCCGGCCGGTAACAGATCTCTAATAACAACTCACCGGCAATGTCAGATACCATGTTCACTTCTTCCCGGCAGATCCAGGCATGCATGAGGCACAAGGTGTTGATCTTTCGGGCTCGGGCCACGATCAAGCTTCCTTTGTTGAATTTCATGACTCCATTCTAGATGCTACCCATGTAGCCTTCATCATCCAGTCGACCGCCTGATATCAAGTTCAACCGAATCTCTAGAATGTGTAAGACATCTTTCAACCGGAGCTTGCACCCGGTTGACATAGTCAGCCATACGTCTCCTATGCCGACAATTCGACATGTTCTCCATCCGTACACAACCATGCTTTGTAAGATGAGAAGCATTTCCGATTAGGGGCTAGATGGAACGATGCTCCAGAGTCGACCACTGACATCATTTCGTTGCTTTCAAGATGCAACTCACTCTCCTCGGTGATTAGCAATAGTTTCTCTTCACTTGTCCCAATTGCCGACGTTAGTTTTCTCTCCGAAATCTTCTTTAGTTCTGGATTTTCATCTCCCCCTTTGGCTTTCCGGAAGTGTCAGAAATTCTTCTAGAAGTGTCCCAACTTTTCGCAATAAAAGCAACTGGGCCTCTCTCTTGACTTCGACCTCATCCCCGACTTCTCCCGGTTCTGGGGACTTCGATTCCGGCCTCTTCCCCGGTTATTGTTGTCTTCCGTGACTAGGGATTTCGGGTTGGTTCTAAACTCCCGATCCTTCCGGCAAGCTTCTTTGTTTAGCAAACTTGACTTCACTCTCACCAGGGATAAGTTCTTTCCTTCCAGTCCGGCATTGCCCAGAGTGACAACCAACGTCTCCCAGCTATCTGGACAGGATCCAAGCAATAACATTGCCAGTACCTCGTTGGCTAACGGTACTTCGAGCAAGGTAGTTTGGTTTATCAGCCCTTGGAATTTCTTCATATGCTCTGCCATGCTGGCGTCGTCTTGATACCGGAGCCTCACTATCTTCCAGAATACCGAGACCCGATTTACGACATTCTTGTTCTCCCACATCGTGCCAATATTCTCTTAGAGCTCATTGGCCTTGTTCTCTTCATTAAAGTTATTGTACGGGCTCATGTCGATGAAGAATCGAATGTATACCGTCATTTTCATTTACATTACCTCTGAGGTCGCGTCATCGATCTTGTCCGGTCTTTTGTCCCCAAACTGTACCAGCAGCCAAAGATCTTTTACCACTAACATGTCCCTCATCTTCGACTTCCACACTAGGTAGTTGGAGTTGGTGAGCTTGACCATGCTACTGAATGACTCTTCCATTTTTCTTTCCTTTGTTGTTTGCTCATATACTAGTTTGTACGGAATAGTGTTGGGGCACAACCGAGTCTCAATCGCTCTATGGAAGAAACATAACAGAAATAAAGATTAATGCACTTACACAGAATGAGACGACTTAGTATGTTTACGTGGAAAACCTCTTGAGGCAAAACCATGGGAGTTTGCAAACTCTGAACAATAGGGCAGAGGTAGTATAATGTGAGACTCAAAGGCAACAACCTCGAGCTCTGTATTCGCCAGCCGGTGATTACAACAAAAAAGCTTTATGTATCTCTCTCTCTCTCTCTCTCTCTCTCTCTATACAACAATAATGATAACAACAACTACTACCATATTTGCCCTTAGTTATATTTATACTTATATAACTTATGGGCTATTTACGAATGTGGCCTCAACGGCCCATAAGAAACATATTACAAATTTGTCTTCCTTCACGGTTCATACCGGATCTGGCCGGACCCCTTCCGGGTCCATTCGATCCGGTTTCCAGATATTCTTCTGGTCATTCCGACCCAGTTCACGTGCTTCTCCGTCTTCTCCTATCTCCATTTGGAGGGACCGATATCTCAACATGTGGAGACTTGTTGATGATAATCTCATTACAATGGTGTAGAACGTTGTTGCGAAATTTCGCATGCGTGTGTCCCTTGAACGGGATCGCCGGGGCCTTGGACCAGGGAGACAAAAGTAGAGAGGAAGCCAGAGATTAAGACAAAGACATGGGGAAATATGTAACATAAGTTTTGATATAAATTGGGGTTTTTGTTTTTATTTTTTTACAATTGTTAGGATTGACACCATGATTTCGGTGGTTATTACAATAATCGGTTATAAATAAACCAAAGGGGCTAAAATAAACCAGCGAAGGCGAGTCTAGTGGGCTCCGAGCTTGACTACTTCCCACGACTATGTTGCCTCGATTCGGAGTAGTTCTCGTGCCACTACAACCTCCCTTACGCCACCGGCCACCAATTTGACTACCACCGAGATGCCGAAGAAGCCATTGTGGAAGGAATCCAAGCCCTAAACTCTCTTGAATAAGAAGTAGAATAGAATCTAAACTCATAAGCCCTAAAAACCTAAGTCCTCTAGTATGTTGAGGAGAAAAGAAGAAGCTCTCAAACCCTAACCCTAGAAGGAAAAGATGAAAGAGAAAGGGATAAGGAGAAAGGGAGGCTATAAAACCCTAACCCTAGAAGAAGAGGAGAAGAAGATGAAACCCTAGTGGTACACCCCTAAGCCAAAATGGACAACCCCCAAATAAGCCCTATCGCTCTCTTATAGAGGAAAGAGCTTATTTTAACATTACATGCTTTTTATTTCCATTGTCACAAAAAAGGAAGGGTACAAGGAAGGGTAACAAAATACTCATTGGTTTGCACGAAGAGAGATCTCTATATATACTTATTAGGCCTAACCACTAGGCTACTATAAATTGTCTATTATTGTTATTTTTCATTTATATATGACTTTATGAGATGTGTGTGGAACCTCGCTTTTTCTCACAGTGCACACGCCACACCACGAATCGGCAAGTTCCATGTTGTGTGACTGCAATGAACTGTTGTACTGGCTCTAGTCTCAGTTCTTGCTCCCCCAGAGCCATTGTATGTCCTTTTAACCATTGTCGAGTTCTTCATCCATTGAGTCAGCCACATTGGGTAGCTACTTCCCAAGCTATTCTAACCATTTTCGACAGGATCCGTGTTGTGTGAGTGCAGCGAACTGTTGTACTAGCTCCGGTCTCAGGTCTTGCTTCCCCCTGAGCCATTGTGCAAGCGGCTCTTGTTTCTCTGGTGTTTGCCCCAGTCGGCGTTCTTCTTGTTGGTGCTTCCCTAGAAGAACCGGTGATGTATGTCCTTTTAACTCTGGTTCCGGTTGAACCGTCTTCACTGTTGTTGATCTTCCAGCTGGCTCCTTCTATGGTCTAGTCTCCACCACCGTCGAGCGGGGAATCGGTGTACTGTCCTTCTTTGGACCCGATCGTTCCCCCTGCTGCTCATTGTCGCGCTTCCTTGGGCAATGCTAGAGGGTTTCGATTGGTTCGTCTTCACCCTCCTCTCTAGCTGTTTCCTGATTTTACCCTATGTATTAGTTCCTCCGTTTACCCTATGTATTAGTTCCTCCGTTTACCCTATGTATTAGTTCCTCCTGGTCTCTTTCATGGCGGCGTAACTTAATCTTCATCGGCTTGGCTGTTTTCTCTAGAACTTGTTCGGTCGTTTCTTCTCGCCGAGATTCCGGAACTAGTTCGACCCTCCAGGACAATTCCCCTATTGTCCATCCGGGCGTTTTTTCGGCTTGATGGCATGGGTCGGTGGTAACACTACCGTAAGCCATTGTGCTAATCCGCCCCATGCCTTCTTTCCATCCATTACCACAACCACTGGCCAATCCACTCTGAGGCCTTCGAATTTGGCGATGATGAAGCTGGCCCTGTTCTTCGGCATGGTGAGTGGTCATGGATGAACAAATCGGCATTCGAACAGCACTAGAGCCACTTCCTGGAATAGGAGATTTTCGTTGCCCTATGTCTAGTACGACTTGCTTGCTATTGACAACTCCCCAATATAATTGGTCAGTATTTCTGCTTCAACCACCTAGATGAATCCCTCAAGGTCGTGCTTGTTAAGCTAATCCCTAAAGGCTTTTGATAGTGCGATAGATTCTGTATTTTCTTCGTCAACTTCGTTGCTACAGGTGGGTGCTTGTGCTTTGTGAGAGTCATGATATAACAAGACTCGAACCCATGACCTTATGTTAGATGGGTCGAGCTCTTGACCATTACACTATCTATTGTAATACATAAGATATTATTTTTATTTAACTTTTACTATAGAAAATTAATGTATATTCCAGATTTCTCTGGAACATTCGAGAAGCTTCAAGACTACTCATGAGAACACTATAAAAGGAGGCACAAGGCATTATTTCGAACCAAATCGGTTCAACGCCAGTCTTAAGCCTCCTAGCCTTCCTTGTATATTCTTCTCACATAATATATCATTGTCATCATCATTTTCTCTCCCTCGATCTCTCACTCTCTCTCTCTCTCTCTCCTTCTCTCGAGTGTTCTACACCCTCTATTCCTCTTAGTACTAATATTCCTCTCTTAGTACTAATATTCCTCTCTTAGTACTAATTTCTTCTCTGTCTCAGTACTATTCCTAATAGTTTCAACCGATTTCCCTCCTTCCGTTGTCGAGGTATTCCTCGCGGATGCGTGGAATGAGGCGGGACCTCGGGGGTCCTGTACCGAAGAGCAAGAGAAAAAGGAGAAGAGACCCACTACGTGCGAGAGTAGATTCACAGGGACACGGCCCTTCGACACAAGGACGCGAGTGGGACAGCGACACAGAGAGACACGAATGTATGTGTGTATTAACAAAGAAAAACGACAAAACACGATGTCGGATACAACCGAACAAGCCGGCGAACAGATGCCGATACCTGTTCGTAAACACACAGGAAGGAAGGAGTAGGTTGGAGGTGCTGCCAGAAGCACTCGGGCATTCCTCAGAGCAGCGCGAGCCTCCCGAAACCTGCACAAAAGGAAGCTATGGAGCTTGCGAACCAGAGAGAGAGAGAGAGAGAGAGAGAGAGAGAGAAGCCCTCGCGCACAAACCGACAGCACTTCGTCCTCGACTCTCCGCGATCCCGCGCCCCTCCTCGTCTCCCTCCTTTTATAGGCAAGAAAGGAGCCGTTTCCCCTTTACTTCCTACCTACCGAATCTGCCTGCCTAGGATCTCCTGTGGACAACATTCGAGAAGAGTCGGTTCCTACGCTCCTGTGCACCGATTCCGCTTGTGGACGGTTTTCTTCACGACATCCGCCCCCACCTAACCGCGCATCCACCGGCCTGCGCCAAATTGAGTTGGGACGGAGAAAACCGGTCCAGCCTTCATTCCCCGCTCGTCAGTTCTTCCTCGGTTTCGGATCGTTCGTCGTCGCGGTCCAGGTCAACCGGATCCGGCTCGTCGTCGTGACGCTTCTTGAACGCTTTGATCCGCTTCCCCACTACCGGTATCGCCATTCTCGTACCGTCGAGTTCCGCTAGATGGTACGTCCCGTTGTCGTTGGCGCTTTGTACCACGTAAGGCCCAAACCACCTTCTTGCGAACTTCCATGTCGCTCGGTGCTGGTTGTCAAGGCTGTTGTCGTAGAGTAGCACCCAGTCGCCTTCCTCGATCTTCTTCGGTCGGAGCCGGTGCGTTCGGTCGAACCGGGCTTTGTTCCTCATCCTTGCTTCCCGAAGCTTTTCCGCAGCCTGCTCCACGTCCTCCGGTCTTCGCTCGAGCTGTCGTATACGCGCCGCCAGCAGTTCCTCCCTGCTCATCTCGTCTCTCCAGTCCACGGTTGCCCACGAGGAGATCGTACGTTCCATCGGCATGACCGGCTTCTGCCCAAACATGAGTTCTGCCGGCATGAATCCGGTTACCGAACTGTGCGTAGTTCGGTCCGCCCACAACGCGTAAGGCAGCAGCCGCAGCCAGTTCCCGACTTGACCTCCGCATGCCCGAACTAACGCCTTGACGATCGGTCCGTGTCCGCGCTCCACCTTCCCTTTCGCCTCCGGATTATACGCAGTGGTAAGCGAGAGCTTGACTCCTAGCCGGTCGAACAGCTCCTCGGCCTCTTCGGCATCCAACTCCCCGCGATCAGCCACGATCTTCCCGACGCACCCATACCGGCATATCACGTCCTCAATCAGGAACCGACATACGGCCGAGGTCGTTTTGTTCTGAAGGGCCCGGCCTTCTACCTGGTTCGTCAGATCTTCCCGAGCCAGGACCAGATACCGCATTTGTCCTACTCCCATCGGCATCATCACCAGGTCTACCATCCATTTGAAGTGGATGGTCGGAGGGTACGTAGGGTGAAGCTCGTCCCGATGTCGGACCACGGAGTGCATCTAACAGCTCTCGCAAGTCGTCACGAACCGATTCACATCCCGGTACAGTCCCAGCCACCAGTACTTCCCCTTTATCTTCTCGAACGTGGCCCACGTTCCACGGTGTCCAGCCCAAGGGCTGTCGTGGTAGGCCGTCAGCAACTCCTCCTGTTCTTCCTTCATCGCCACCACCCGGAGCGGGACGTCGTTCCTCTTCTTCGGGTGCTTCCATAAGTATCCGTCCCGGAGAAAGAATCGGTAAGCTTTCTTCCGGATCCGGTTGGCCTCGTCCTTCGTCCATGACGCATCCGGCGTCATTGTCCTCAAAAATCCCCCGATCTGGAGCCACTCGCCATCGTACCTGCTCTCGTCGAAGTCGTTAAGTGCCGGAGTGCTCGTCCCATCGGTTGTTACGTACGCCGCCTCGAAGAAGTTCACGCCGACTTCTTCGTCCTCTGAAACCATGCCGCCCTCGTCATCAAACCTTTATTGTCGTATTTGTCGGCCTTTACTGCCGAAACGATACCCCAGAGTTCGCGTTTAACCTGGGCGTACCCTCGCTGTCGTTCACTGAGAACCTTCGCGCCGAATCGGATCGGGAACCGAATGCCGTTCTTGTCCTCTTGGTTGACGACCCATCCGATCCCGGTCGGACTCGTATCCACTGTTATGTATACCGGGGTACCCTTCCCGTAGACAGCCTTCCGGAGCGCCGGTGCTGCCGCAAGAGCTTCCTTCAGCTTCCGGACTGACTCCGTGTGCTCGTCTCGCCACTCGAATTTTCGCGCTTTCTTCAGCAACCCGTATAGCGGCTCCGCAACGTGGGCGTAATGCGGGATCCATATGTAGTAGAACGTGCATGCCCCCAAGAACCTCTGAACTTCCGTAACCGAGCTACAATCGGTCTTCATCGCGGAGATGGCTTCTACCTTTGCCAGAGATGGCTTCCGGCCATAAGGTCCACATAGGTGTCCGACCACCAGGATTTCCGATTGCCCGAAGGCTGATTTCTCCCCGGAGAAGGTGAGCCTCGCATCCTCTAGCCTCTGTAGCACCTTCTCGCAGTCGTCGATGTGTGTCGCCACGAATCGCCGGCATCCGTCCGGCCTGACTGTCTCGTCCTTCTCCTCCACCGGGCACCCCTTGATCGGGATGTCGTCTAGAAACGGCATGGTGATGTCCGGGATGCAATCCCTCAATACCTTGTTCATTGCATTCACCATGTGGGCTACCGAGTTGGTCCCTCCTTGTGGCAGGGTACACATTCGCACTAGGCCGAGGGGGGTTCGCATCGTCGTAATGTCTCTACTCTCCACGGCTAGCTGGAACTGGTCGTACCCCGAGTACAGATCACCGACCAAGTAAATCGACCTTCCGGCGAAGGCCTCTGCGAACTCGTCTATGGTCGGTCTGATTCCTGCGTTCCGAATGGTCACTCCGTTGACCGGCTGCAGGTCCTGAATGAAGCGCAATGTTCCGTTTTTCTTTGGTACGGTAAACCATCGGTTCGAGTATGGGGCACTCGACGGTTCGAGAATGCCCATATCGACTTTTTGCCTCAATAGCTCCATCAACTTCGGGATGTGGGCTCTCGGTACTGGAATCGGCTTGAGATTCCACGGCACATGTGGTACCGTGAATATCACCATCGGCTCCACAATCGTCGGGTCTACGCACCCGATCTCTTCCGGCGAAAACGCGAAAGCTTTCCCGTGCCTTCCGAGCATTCTCCGAAACCGGTCTTCCTCCGCCGGTAGTAGGAACCCGCCCCCACCGATCTTGAGCTCCCGGAGCGTCCCGTCGGTGAAGGTGTGTCCTATGCAGGCCGGATCTCGTAAACTGGGGTCCGACGCAACCCCTCTGATTCGGGACTCGCTGCCCTCCGGTAAGGATGCCGCGACGGGCCTTACCTTCCGGTCCACAGTCTTGTACTTCGTGCTAACTCGGGCCGTCCGATCCGACCCGAGCCCCCGACTGAAGTTCGCGATGACTTTGTACATCTCTTCAGAACATACCGGAATCGTCCGGTCTTCATTAAGGTCTTCTCCGGCTACCTCCCCCAGCATTCCCAAGGTGTCGTCGAAGGAGACCGCCTCCACGGCTCCGCTGATTTCCTCGTCCGGGCTGAGAACTCCGCACGCTCGAAGTCGCACTTCCGCCCTTGTCTTTTCTCGGCCGACGATGCCGACTATCATACACCCTCCGTTGTTGGAGAAGCAGAATTTCCTACTTATCGTACAGGGTTCCTTCGGTTTCGGTTCTATCGTACAGTCGTGGGGTCTTTCCCGAGTGTCCGGGCTGTCTCGGCCCCATGCCTTGGCAGCCCTCTCTAAAAATCCTCCCGGTTCTCGCCACCGAGGGATTCGCGGTTTCTCTCGTGGTTCGGCCGCACCGTCAGAAATTGAACCGAATGGCGCCCGTCCTGGCTTTTGACCCTCGCGTAGGCCGAACCGTTGTCCAGCACCTTGGTCTCCATTCGCGCCGCCGTGATGTACGGTTCCCCTAATATGACCGGGTGCGAGGACGTCTCCTGTACGAAGAAGTGCTGGTCAATCTCGACGTCGCCGATCTTGACTCGCACGTTCGGGCAGGCCCCGTGCAGTTCCTCGGTGGCGCGCGTCGCCGCCCGTATCTTCCACCCGTGCTTGGTGTTGATCGGCCACTTTCCCTTCTTATAGAAGTCCATGGACATCAGGTTTATTTCCGAACCATGGTCCACCAATGCCACCACCGGTTCCTAAACATCTCCGATCTTTACCGGGGTCTCCGTGGTCGCTCGGGCCCAGTGCGGCCTTGAATAGTGGCTCTCCACCCACTCATCTTTCAGCGCCATGTCGTCGATGTGCGTCGTCCGCACCTCCACCGGTCTTTCCGGTTCCGTCTCCGTCGACAGCCTCTTCCGTTTCACCAGGTCCACAATGGAGTCGTGGAACTCCCTCTTTGCGATCCCTAGCACCTCTCGCAATGACAGCTCCACTTTGCTGTCGAGGATCCGTTCTTCTAGGACCTTTCGTAGGTCCGTAGTCCTTTCTATTTCCGTCCCCAGTCGGTATCCGCCCTTCCTGGGGTTATCTTGCGCGCTGGACCCACCGGCATCGTTCCGTCGTTGCCCGAATCGGGTCTCGTACCGTTGTGAGGGCCCGGCCGCTCCGGCTTTCCCCACTCGTTTGTCTTCTACCAGAGCCTCGTAGTTCCGGCAGGCGGCTTCTACGAAGCCCGTCTTCTCCTCGACCGGATCACTCCACCCAGTTATTTCCCGGACCCGTCTCTCAGCGCGGTCCGTTTCATCTTTCCTTAGCCGTGCGCCGGCAAGACCTTCCAGCATTGCCAACCAGAATCCGTCTTTGCCCTCTGTTCGGGCCTCGCTGCCCCCGACCCGAATTCCGGCCGACGCCGAGTAGTGGATGGCCTCTACGTGTCGGGCCGCTGCCTCTTCCATCAGTCTCTTCATACCTCCTCGCCCGTCGTTTCGGTTCAGGGCCTCCTGGTGTCGCCGGCGTGCACCCGGCCTTCCCACAGGTACACCACCCGGTTCCTCAACGCCTCTGCGAAATCGCCGCAGTCCTTCCGAATGTGGCCGACCTCGCCGCACCACATGCGCCTGTTCCCCGCTGTCAGCCGTCCGTCACAAGCCGGTTCGCCGCCTTCCCTTCGAGTCTGGGCGATCTGGAGATCCTTTATCGCCCGCGTCAACTCCTCCAGCGCTGCTCCTCCGGACGAGCCATTGACCATGCCAGTCGAAGCCGGACCAGTTTCGAGCCATTCCCGGGTTTCTTCCCTTCGCACTTGCGGTGCCGGTTCAAGCCTCCTTGCTGTGACAGAGCCCGCACCGGCCGCCCCGTTGTCAGCCCATTCTCGCCGTTTGTCGAAACGGCCACAGACTCTCTTAACCGCAGCCCAGTCGGTTGTCAGCCCGTCTTCGGTTTCCACCAAGGAGCCGACTTGATCTCTGTCCCGCTCGTCCACCGACTTGACGAACAATAGGACCCGGCTCGTATCCAGAACGGTTCGGTCAAGCGCCGAAAGGCGCGCAAAGCGTTCTTCGAACTCCCGGAGGAGTGCCGACACCCATTCCATGAAGTCCCGTTTCGAAAGCCGGAGCGCGTCGTCCAGCCCGTATTTTTCTAGGAGTCGGCCTTCGAACTCTTCCCAGGTATGGCTCTCCGCCCGCACCTCGAGCACCTCCGCATGGATGCTCGGCATCACCACTCGAGGAAACCCGGCAAGACGCCTCTCTTCCGGAATGTCCCGCATCAGCATTTCTGCCCCGTAGGACGCCAAATACTTCGTGGCATCCTTTCCGCTGAACCGGCCGATCGTACCAACGACCGCCTCAATGGCTCTGTCGAGGGCGCCGGTGCCCTCGCGTGCACTCAATATCCGATCCACGGCCGAAGCCATGGCCTCTACAAGATCCGACCCCTTCATCTTCTGCTCTTCTGCCGCCTCCTTCACGTCGGGTTCACCAAAGATGTCGAGGTATTCCTCGCGGATGCGTGGAATGAGGCGGGACCTCGGGGGTCCTGTACCGAAGAGCAAGAGAAAAAGGAGAAGAGACCCACTACGTGCGAGAGTAGATTCACAGGGACACGGCCCTTCGACACAAGAACGCGAGTGGGACAGCGACACAGAGAGACACGAATGTATGTGTGTATTAACAAAGACAAACGACAAAACACGAAGTCGGATAAAACCGAACAGGCCGGCGAACAGATGTCGATACCTGTTCGTAAACACACAGGAAGGAAGGAGTAGGTTGGAGGTGCTGCCGGAAGCACTCGGGTATTCCTCAGAGCAGCGCGAGCCTCCCGAAACCTGCACAGAAGGAAGCTATGGAGCTTGCGAACCAGAGAGAGAGAGAGAGAGAGAGAGAGAGAAGCCCTCGCGCACAAACCGATAGCACTTCGTCCTCGACTCTCCGCGATCCCTCGCCCCTCCTCGTCTCCCTCCTTTTATAGGCAAGGAAGGAGCCGTTTCCCCTTTACTTCCTACCTACCGAATCTGCCTGCCTAGGATCTCCTGTGGACAACATTCGAGAAGAGCCAGTTCCTACGCTCCTGTGCACCGATTCCGCTTGTGGACGGTTTTCTTCACGACACCGTCTCCTCCTTTCCTCCTCTTCCTTATATCTTCTTACATATCCCCTTTTTTTCCCTTCATATTAATCCTCTTATCCTCCCTAGTATAATGGAAACTATTGGCGCTCAGGAATACCAATCTGTTTTCTCGGAGCTCCAGTGCTTAAAAGAGAAATTTGTAGCACTAGAACAAGAAAATCACCGTTTGTTGGGGGATCTTCAACAAATAGCATTGGAAAAACAACAACATGGGGAGCTGACGTTACGTGTACAACAACTTGAAGCGACTATTGTATCACTACAACAATAAGGATCAAGCACTCAAGGGATTCACAAAGAACCCAAGATCGGTCTTCCTGCAAAATTTGATGGGACTCGATCATAGTTTAGAGGTTTTCGGAATCAAATACATTTAGTGATTCAAATGCATCCTTCTCGATATCCCACCGATGCACCACAAGTGGGACTAGTAGGCACTCTACTTAGTGGCTCAGCATTGGCATGGTTCGCTCCATTGTTAGAAAAGGAATCTCCATTACTAAACAATTTTGAAGAATTTATAAGTGAGTTTAAAGCCTGTTTTGGAGATACTAACAGCATAAGGACATCAATCAACAAAATCTGACGATTACGCCAAGGTGATCGTCCAACCTCCGCATACGCTGCAGATTTCCACCTACTCACCGCCGATATTCTTTGGGATGATCAAGCATTGATGGAGAAATTTCATTATGGTTTATGCAATGATGTCAAGGATTTACTCTTGACCTTCCCCGAAGAACCAAAGTCATTAACAAAAGCAAGCAGTCGCGCGGTGAGATGCGACAACCGCCTTTTCGAATGACGTTTGGAACAACAATTCCAAATGCCAAGGGCAAGATCAGAGCCCACCTACGCCTCAGTGGTAGCGAAACCTTTTCCGAGGGAGGCATATAATGCGTCTCTCCAGTGAATACTCCAATTCCGATGGAGATTGACACTACACGTCGTCGCGGACCATTATCGGAAGAAGAAAAGCAACAACGTCAAGCAAATCGACTATGTCTTTGTTGTGGTGGACCATGGCATATTGCAGTAAATTCTCCCCATAGACCAAGAAGACAGATAAACCAAATAGTTGCTAGTTCTAATTGTACTAAACCTCAGTCTATTTCAGTAGGAATATTACTAATAGCCCAAATCTAGCGAACAAATTTGATGTTCTTCGTCAGTTAGAAGAAGAATTACACGACTAAGTCTAGCCAAAATAGGAGCCCTTTGGTTGGACAACCCTAGATCTGTGCAGCCCATTAGTGGTTCCATTCCCTCTAAGCAAGTTAGCAATTTGTTCGTAGCCCAAGTAACAGTTAGTACTAAAGGTACCCCTCCAGTCCATGTCTTAGCAGTTCTAGATTCCGGAGCTAATTCTTGCTTCATGGATACGAATCTTTCCCAAGCTCATCAGATATCTCTCAGAAAACTCTCATGTCCAGCCTCTGTAGTAGTCATTGATGGTCGTCCCATTGCTTCCGGAAATATCATAGAAGAGTCAGTGCCCGTTAATATTGTCCTAGATAATCTAGCGTGTGTAGTATCATTTAATATAATTAGTATCCCAGAACATCCCATTGTTTTAGGATTACCATGGTTTGAATTACATAACCCAGACATAGATTGGAGAACAAGAGAAATCCGGAATCGACAAGCCCAAGGATCTACTCATAAGATTGCAACCATTTCGCTACATCAGTTGCGGGAAGAAGGACGCAAGGAAGAAATGTTTCTCTTCAGAATATCCGTAAAACCCTCCGACACCACTAAAGAGGAGTCCACCGTTCAACTTCCAAAGAAGTATCATCATTATGCCGATGTGTTTGATAAAGTACAAGCCAATACGCTTCCTCACCATCGACCGTATGATTACCCCATCGATTTACAACCGGGAAAAGACCCACCATGGGGATCGATGTCGTATTGTTACGCTCACGCGTAGGGAATAAGGCGGGACCGCGGGGGCCCTGAACCAAGGAATGTGTGTGTGTGTGTGTGAGAGAGAGAGAGAGAGACTCGCAGAAACATAGAGAGACAGAAAATGAAAGAATCGAATCCAATAACAATATAGATTACAGAGCTCGCAATGTTACAACCGGCAAGCCGGCGACAGACTCAACACAGACAAACACCTGCACTGAAATTGCACCGTAAGGAATTGAACAGATCTTTGATTGTCAAGGCTCTTGACTCACGCGAAGGCCGCTCCGTTATCGAACACCTTAGTCTCCATCCGGGAAGATGTGATATATGGTTGTCCTAGGATGACGGGATGTGAAGCCGAGTCTTGCACGAAGAAGTGTTGATCCATCTCCACATCTCCGATTGTGACTTTAACATTGGGGCAAGCTCCATACAGGTCTTCCGTGGCCTTCGTTGCCGCTCGTATCTTCCATCCGTGGTTTGTGTTGATCGGCCATCTTCCTTTCTTGTAGAATTCGGTCGACATGAGGTTGATCTCCGAACCATGGTCAATCAAGGCTACCACGGTCTCCTTCTTCTCTCCGATCTTCACCGGCGTCTCCGTTGTCGCTCTTGCCCAATGAGGCCAAGAGTAATGGATGTCCGCCATCACTTCTTCTTCCTCCTCCTCTTCGGATCTTGCCATGGTTATGGCACTTGTTTTCACCTCTTCTTCATCCGATTGTTGCCACTTCCGCTTAATCAAGTCCACGATAGTATCGTGGAACTCCTTCTTAGCGATCCCAAGTAGCTCTCTCAAAGTAAGGTCGACATGACTGTCTAAAACCTTCTCCTCAAGGACCTTCCGCAAGTTGGTTGTTTGTTCTATGTCCGACCTTAGCTTGTAAGTCGGCGCCACTCGTTCCTTTCCTTTCTTCACAGATTCATCGACTTCCATCCGAGAAGGTTGGCTCGATCCACCGGGCTTCATGCTTGTTTCTCCTATCTCTTTTCGTGGCGTAGGTTGGGCTTGTCCTTCTTTCCCTTCATTCCTTGTATTGTGACGCTTTGAGATGCCATCTTCTTCACCGGTTCTTTTCCTCTTCTCTTCGACAAGAGCCTCATAGTTGTCGCACACAACCTCCGCAAAGCTTGTGTTATCGTCGACTGGATCCGACCATCCAGTTACTCGTCGCACATTCCAATCAGCATGTTTGAGATCCTCCAAATCCATTTTTCCTTTCTTTTCACACTCGAATACCGTTGGCCAAAACCCAATTCCCGGCTTGATCGTCTTTAGATTCTCTCTTCCGACTCGTATTCCCGCCGATGTGGCGTAGTGCATGGCTTCCACATGCCTTGCATCTTCCTCTTCCATGATCTTTTTCAGCCCGCCTCTTCCAAAGTTCACTCGTAGCGGCTTTCGGGTCTCGCTCGAGTGAATCATGTTGCCGTCCAAATAGACGACATTCTTGCGAATCGCGTCTTGCAAGTCAGTGCACTCCCTTCGTGAGTGCTCGAAGTTGTCGCACCACACACATCTATATGCTTCTTTTCCCTTTGGCCCACGTCGACCTAAGTTGGCCAACGATACCGCTTCAAACTTCTTGGAGGGCTCTTCGATTATAGATTCCTCCATCGCTTTCTTGTCGACATTGTTGATTGGCTTGTTAGACTCAATCGTCACAGGTGCATTCCTCCTCCATGATTGTGGATTCTCCATATCAGTTTCCTCTTGCCATTGTCGACGCTTATCAAGACGGCTACAAGCCTTCTTCACCGCCGCCTAGTCCGCCACCAAGCCATTTGGTTGTGTTTCATCCTCCAAAAAGTTACCCAATTCACGCCGATCTTTGGCATCCACTGCCTTCAGGAATAGTAGGACTTTATCTCCATCGAGAACTCGTTGATCAACACTCGGAAGTCGGTTATACTTCTGGTCGAATTCGACATATACTCCAGACGCACACATATTCTTCCCTTTCTTCTTGATCCAAGACATTAGCATATGTCGAGTCATCCGTGATGCGTCTTCAAGCATGTATTCGGCGAGAAGCGCCTTTTCGAACTCCGCCCAAGTTGCATGATCGCTTTGGATCTCCATGATGCGCTCGCGGATCTGTGGTTCCACCACACGTTTGAAGCTAGAAATTTGTTTGAGATCGTTGACATCCCTTTGTTGCATCTCGTTCCGATAGGTAGCAAGAAGATCCGTGATGTTCTTGCCACCAAATCGTCCAGCTATCTCGACCGTACGATCAACAACTTTGTCGATTAAAGCTTCTCAATCTCTCACCTTCAGCATGTATTCCACTATGGACACCATACCTTTTGTTAATTCCTCTCCTTGAGTTCCGCTTGTTGAAGCCATTGTTGCACTTGATATCCTTCCTACCGCCTCTTTCACATCGGGTTCACCACGTAATTATGTCGTGAAAATCCGTCACTATGTGCGGATCGTGAGGCGGAACCGCTGGGGTTCTTGACTAGAAGGATTTAGTGCAACACGTACAACACAAGCAAGTTTTAAGCATAAGACAAGTGGGAGAGACAAATCATTTTTTTATTGCAAAAGAAAATCGATTCTTTATAATTTCAGAATCGTGTTAGATTGGGTTGGGTATGGAAATGAGAGATTAGTTTTTCAAAGAAAGGAGCCAACAACCATGCAAGGAGTGGTCCGATATGAATACGAGAGATAATTTTTTACAAGAAAGCTCAAGTAAACAAAGCTAAGAGTTTGATATCAATATGTGAGATAATTTTCTTCTCGAATCCGAGAGGGAAGAAGAAAGAAGGGGGGGGGGGGGGGGGGGAAAGAAGGAAAAAAAACTAGGAGGGAAAAAATGGGACATATATCGAGCTCCTCATTGATCCTCCTCCCCAACTTTACTTTGCATGCCCACTTTTAGTCGGAAGGCCTCTATTTTTAGTTGCATGGCCTCTGCTTTTAGTCGCATGCTTCCATTTTTAGATGCATGCCTTTTTACTTTTCGTTGCATGGCCTTGGCTTTTGGTTGCATGCGATTGTCCATATAATTCGGCCAAATGACACAATCATCCATAAAGTTTAGCCCGTGTGCAATCCATACGTGCGTCGCAACCAAACTGTAGACGCGTCAGCGCGCAAAAGTCTCGACCACGTAGTAGTGTATGCATCCACGCATGCGCACGTCCCGACCGCGCCGTAGTGTACGCATCCACGCGGGCGCGCGTCCAACCCGCATCGTATACGCATCCGCGCACAAAAGTCTCGTCCGCGCCATAGTGTACGCACGTTCGCATACACGCATCCACACCGCACATACGCGTCCGTCCGAAACATCCACGCATGCACGCGTGCACACAAACGCGTCTGCACGCTCGTCCACATAGTAGTGTACGCATCCACGCATGCGCACGTCATGTAGACGCGCGTACGCCCATAGCGTGCACACCACATAGTGTAGCCCAAGTCACCTTAAATATCCTATGTTCCACACATTGATAGAATGAATATGTTTTGGTTTCCCTTATATATTGTAGGTTCCAATGTTGTCCTATCTATGTGGGATATCTCACAATTTTGTCTTTTCTTTTCTTTTCTTCAAACGTCACACTCACATAACTTGATACTTGTTTATCCGTTTTATGCGTAGTAAAATATGCTATGAAGCTCTTTAACACATCTATCTTTCCATATCCATATATTAAGCTAATCCTAAATAATGATTTTATTAGATTTCATATCGTGTGTGAAAAACCACACGACAGCGCAGCTTCGCCGTCGCCCGTTCTACATCCTCCTGTCTTCGCTCGAGCTACTGGATTCCCCCCGCTAACAGCTCCTCCCAGCTCATCTCATCTCTCCAGTCCACCGTGGTCCATGAGGAGATCGTTCGCTCCATCGGCATGACTGGCTTCTACCTGTACATCAGCTCCCCCGGCATGAACCTAGTTACTGAACTATGCGTAGTTTGGTCTGCCCACAATGCATAGGGTAGGAGCCGCGACCAATTCGCGACTTGGCCTCCGCATGCCGGTACCAACGCCTTTACGATTGGCCCGTGTCCGCGTTCTACCTTCCCGTTTTCCTCCGGGTTGTACGCCCTAGTGAGGGAGAACTTGACCCCTAGCCGGTAGAACAGCTCTTCAGCTTCCTGCATGTCCAGCTCCCCTCAATCTGCAATGATCTTCCCTACGCATCCATACCGGCACAACACCTCAATCAGGAATCAGCACACCGCCGCAGTCATCTTATTCTGCAATGCATGGCACTCCATTTGGTTCGTCAAGACTTCTCGCGCTGTCGTGAAGATCCGTCACTACGTGCGGATCATGAGGCGGAACCGCCGGGGTTCTGGACCGGAAGGATTCAAAATCGGTACAAGCTTTGGCGCAAGCTTTAGCAAGAAAGTACTTAAGATAGATTGGGAAAGAGAGAAGTTGAGATTACACGATTGAGAGAGATTGATTGAACTTTTAACTTTAGATTTAAGAAACAAGTTACACAATCAATTTGATAACGAATTTCTTCCTCTTAATTTTCATAAAAAAAAACCGTGTTTTTTCTCCTCCCCCTTCCCTCTTTTATAGATGCTCTCATGCATATGATGCATGTGAGGGTACAAGTCATGCATAAATTGCATGTTTGCCATTTGGCGCTTATGTATTACATGTGGTGCATGATAACCATGTCACTCATTTTAGCTCTCATGTATGAGAATTTACATGTAAAAGTACAATGATAGAAATATAATTTCAACTACATAGCATGGCTTAATGGTAAGCCAATTGACTCCTAACTTGGAGGTGCAAGGTTCGAATCCTTACTTGCCCTTCTTGTATATGTAAATATGTATATATATTTATATATTTATTTATCTAGTCGCCGGTTACCGGTGCCTCGCCGGATACCGGTGCTGCCGCCGGATGTCGTCGCCGGTTACCGGTGCCGCCGCTGGATGCCGTCGCCGAATTGCCGCCAGATCACCGGCTCCATTGCCGGTCCGGTTTTGGTTGGCCAAAACCCTTTACGAGTAGCTAGCCCACCTCCACTCTTAGTTCAAGTTACCTTGAACTCTCTATGCTCCACACATAGACACAAAGATAATATTTTTTGCTCCACCTTATATATGATGAGAGCTGTATTTGTCGTGCCTATGTGGGATATCTCACAATTTTCTCTTTTCCTTTCACAAACTTTATACCCTCATATCTTGACATTTAGTTGTCTGTTTCTCGTGTAATAAAGTGCATTTGAAACCTCCATCATTTTGTACTTAGATATTAAATTTATTTAAAATGTTATCTTCACAATTATTGTACTATGTGATTGATACTCGATTTCGTACGTTTTATGGGATTTTCACACTATTGCCGAAAATCTTCACGACATCCACCCCCACCAAACCGCACGTCCTCCGGTACGTGCCAAGAAGAGAGAAAGTGAGATTTCGGCTGCGATGATCAATTAGATTCCTCCATGTCTTCATTTACATCCGCCCCATTATGTTCATCGTCGAGGTAGTCGAGGTCGGGATCCTTGTCTTGTCTTTTCTTGAAAATCTTTACTCTTTTCCCCGCAATGGGTACGGGCTTCCGGCCGTATGCTCCACTCAAGTGACCTACCACCAAGATCTCCGGTTTCCCGAATGCGGATTTTTCTCCCGAAAATGTCAAATTCGCATCTTCGAGCCTTTGAAGCACCTTCTCGCAATCTTTCATATGATCCGCAACAAACTTTCTACAACCTTCCTTATCTTTCGATTCATCTTTCTCCTCATCCGAACATCCTTTTATCGGAATATCATCCAAGAATGGCATCGTGATGTCCGGAATGCAATCTTTCAAGACTTTATTCATGGCATTCACCATATGAGCCACCGAGTTCGTTGCGCCTTGGGGTAAGGTACACATCCGCACAAGCCTGATCGGAGTCCTCATGGTTGTAATGTCCCGACTGTCGATCGCCAATTGGAATTGGTCATATCCGGAGTAGAGATCGCCAATGGAGTAGATGGACCGGCCTGCAAACGCTTCGGCAAATTCGTCCACGCTCGAACCGATTCCGGCATTTCGAATTGTCACCTTGTTGACGGGTTGAAGATCTTGGATGAATCGCAATGATCCATTCTTCTTCGGCACCGTGAACCACCTATTGGAATAAGGAGCATTCGACGGTTCTAGAATTCCCATACTCACCTTCTCCTTTAAGAGCTCGATCAGCTTCGGAAGGTGTGCTCTCGGAACCGGTATCGGTTTCAAATTCCAAGGCACATGAGGCACCGTGAAGATCACCATCGGCTCTATAACCTTTGGGTTGGCGCATCCGATTTCTCGTGGGAAGAATGCGAAAGCCTTCCCATGTCTCTCAAGCATATCGCGAAACATTCGCTCCTCTTCAGGGAGAAGGAAATCCTCCTTTCCAACTCGTAGCTTCCCCTTCGTCTCTTTGGTGAAGACATGACCTATCTCTTAAGCTTGGATCGTTAGCGACTTCCTTCATCTTTTGCCAACTATCTTCCGGTAGCGGAACCGCAACTGGCTTGATCTTTTTATCCACCGTTTTATATTTCGTGTTGATGTTAGCTTCCTTCATCGAGATGCCACGACGATATTCATCGATGATAGCGTACATGTTGACGGAGTTAACCGAAATCACGCGTTGGTTGTGAAGATAGCTCAAGTCCATGACGTCCTCGATTTCGCCGATGGTGTCGTTAAATGAGGCTTCTTCCATGATATGAGTCACGAACTCTCCTTCTTCTATTATGTTCTCTTCTTTCAGCATCTTCTCGAATTCTTGTATCCGGCGCTTGTACTTCTTGTCGGGTAGTACTAGTTTACATGCGCCACTAGGTGTGACACATGTTGCTTCTCCTTGCAATCCACGCACTCTTCTTTCTTGTGGGGTCTTGTGATTGCTCGGACTATTTGTGCCCCATGCTTCAATAGTCCGCTCTAAAAATCCGAGGATTCGCCTCCGAGACTATCTCGATTCCTTTCATGATTGGCTCGCACCGTTAGGAATTGGACCGATCTTTGGTTGTCAAGACTCTTTATTCGTGCGAAGGCTGCTCCATTATCAAACACTTTGGTCTCCATCCGAGATGATGTGATATAAGGTTGCCCTAGGATGACAGGATGTGACGCCAATTCTTGTACGAAGAAGTGTTGATCCATCTCCACATCCCCGATCGTGACTTTGACATTGGGACAAGCTCCGTACAAATCCTCCGTAGACTTTGTTGCCGCGCGAATCTTCCATCCGTGGTTTGTATTGATTGGCCATCTTCCCTTTTTGTAGAAGTCGGTTGACATGAGGTTGATCTCCGAGCCGTGGTCGATCAAGGCTACCACGGTCTCTTTCTTCTCCCCGATCTTCACCGGCGTCTCCGTTGTCGCTCGTGCCCAATGAGGTCGAGTGTAGTGGCTGTCCACCATATCTTCATCGATTTCGTCTCTTGCCATCGTTATGGCATTCGTTTTTGCTTTTTGCGGCTTCTCTTCTTCCTCGTCCGATTGTTGTCTCTTTCTCTTTACAAGGTCCACGATCGTGTCATGGAACTCCTTCGTAATGCCAAGCAATTCCCTCAAGGACAAAGTTACGTGGCTATCAAGAACTTGTTCTTCGAGAATCTTCTTTAGGTCCGTCGTCTGCTCTATGTCCGGCCTTAGCTTATAGGTAGGTATGGTCCTTGTCCTCCGAGCGGGGTCTTCGACACCAACCTTCACGGGCCGAACCGTTTCTTCAACTCGTATGCTCGGCTCCCCTTTTCGGGTTGCTTCTCGTTCCTCCGTTTGTAAAGGTCGACTCGTCTCCGCATCGTCCTTCTTTTTCGCGTTCCTTGTTTCATGTCTTTTTGATGGCCCTTGCTCTTCTATTCTCTTTCTCTTTTCTTCGACGAACACCTCGTGGTTGTCGCACATCACCTCTGCGAGTATGGTGTTGTCGTCCACCGGATCCAACCACCCAGTTATGCTTTGCACGCTTCGGTCCGCAAGCTCTACCTCGTTCGATGTGACTTTTCCCTTCTTCTCATATTCGAGAACGGAAGTCCAAAACTTTGCTCCCGCTCTAGCACCTTCAGTCTTGTCTTTCCCGACTCTTATTCCGGCCGACGCAGCATAGTGCATCGCATCCACATGAGTCGCATCGGCATCCTCCATAGATTTCTTCATTCCTCCTCTTCCGAAATTCACCCGTAGGGGTCTTCTAGTCTCGCTTGAGCAGATCATGTTGTCCTCTATGTATACGATATTTTGTCGAATCACCTCTCGAAGGCTCGCACAATCCCTTCTCATGTGGTCCATGCTATCGCACCACACGCATCTAAAGGGTTCTTTTCCTTTAGGGCCCCGACGATTCATGTTGGTTAGCGTGACCTTCTCGAACTTCTTCACTAGCTCTTCAATGATGTCCTCATCAATCTTCTTTTCTTCCACGTTACTTTGTCTTGGCGGCTCAGCTACTTTCGGCGGTCTTGCTTTCTTCGTGGTAGTCGATCCCGTCAAGTCGGTGTCATCAACCCATTGGCGACGCTTGTCGAGCCTATTGCATGCCCGCTTCACCGCTATCCAGTCCACTACGAGCCCATTTGCTTGGGTATCATCTTCGAGAAGAGTCCCCAACTCCCGTCTATCCTTTATGTCCACGGCCTTCAAGAGGTACAAAATATTGTCCTCTTCAAGCAACACTTGATCCGTATTGGGGAGACAACTAAACATCTGGTCGAATTCGTCGTACACCCTCGAGACGCTCATCTTCTTATTCTTCTTCTCTATCCACTTCATCAGGGCATGTCGAGTCATCCTCGTTGAGTCTTCAGTCACGAACTCCGCTAGTATCATTTTCTCGAACTCGGACCATGTTGTCTTACCTTCTTGAAGCTCGATGACGCGTCTTTGGATGTTGTTGGCGACAACTCTCTTGAAGCTTGCGATTTGACGTGCCTCGGACACGTCCCTCTGATTCATCTCCCTTCTATATGCATCAAGGAACTTCGTAACGTTCCTTCCATCGAATTGGCCCTCGAGCTCTACGACACGATCGACAGCCTTCTCCACGCTCGCGTCGTTGTCCTGAGATCTCATCATTTGCTCGACGATTAGCATCATCCTTTCGAGCTCTCCCGCTTGGTTGCTTGAGGACGCCATCTCCAAGTATTAATCTCGACTTGATCCTTCCTACCGCCTCTTTCACGTCGGGTTCACCACTTAATTATGTCGTGAAGATCCGTCACTACGCGCGGATCGTGAGGCGGAACCGCCGGGGTTCTGGACCGGAAGGATTCAAAGTCGGTACAAGCTTTGGCGCAAGCTTTAGCAAGAAAGTACTTAAGATAGATTGGGAAAGAGAGAAGTTGAGATTACACGATTGAGAGAGATTTATTGAACTTTTAACTTTAGATTTAAGAAACAAGTTACACGATCAATTTGATAACGAATTTCTTCCTCTTAATTTTCATAAAAAAAAACCGTGTTTTTTCTCCTCCCCCTTCCCTCTTTTATAGATGCTCTCATGCATATGATGCATGTGAGGGTACAAGACATGCATAAATTGCATGTTTGCCATTTGGCGCTTATGTATTACATGTGGTGCATGATAACCATGTCACTCATTTTAGCTCTCATGTATAAGAATTTACATGTAAAAGTACAATGATAGAAATATAATTTCAACTAAATAGCATGGCTTAATGGTAAGCCAATTGACTCCTAACTTGGAGGTGCAAAGTTCGAATCCTTACTTGCCCTCCTTGTATATGTAAATATGTATATTTATTTATTTATCTAGTCGTCGAACGCCGGTTACCAGTGCCGTCGCCGGATATCAGTGCCTCGCCGGATGTCGTCGGATCACCGGCTCCATCGCCGGTCCGGTTTTGGTTGGCCAAAACCCTTTACGAGTGAGTAGGTAGCCCACCTCCACTCTTAGTTCAAGTTACCTTGAACTCTCTATGCTCCACACATAGACACAAAGATAATATCTTTTGCTCCACCTTATATATGATGAGAGTTGTATTTGTCGTGCCTATGTGGGATATCTCACAATTTTCTCTTTTCCTTTCACAAACTTTATACCCTCATATCTTGACATTTAGTTGTCCGTTTCTTGTGTAATAAAATGCATTCGAAACCTCCATCATTTTGTACTTAGATATTAAATTTATTTAAAATGTTATCTTCACAATTATTGTACTAAGTGATTCATACTCGATTTCGTACGTTTTATGGGATTTTCACACTATTGCCGAAAATCTTCACGACAGCGCCAGCACCAAGTACCGCATCTACCCTATCCCCATCGGCATCGTCACTAGATCCACCATCAACTTGAAGTGGATGGTCGGTGGGTAAGTCGGGTGCAGCTCACCCCGATGTCGGACTATGGAATGCATCTGACAGCTTTTGCAAGTCGTTACGAACCGATGCACGTCCCGGTATAGTTCCAGCCACCAGTACTTCTCCTTCAGCTTCTCGAACGTGGCCCATGTCCCCCGGTGCCCGGCCCAAGGACTCTCGTGGTACGCCATTAGCAATGCTTCCTGCTCCTCCTTCTTTGCCACCACCCGGAGTTGGGCTCCGTTTTGCTTCTTCGGGCGCTTCCATATGCTTCCGTCTCGCAAGAAGAACCGGTACGCTTTCTTCCATATCCGGTTAGCCTCTTCCCTTGTCCATGCCGCTCCCGGTGTCATCGTCTTCAGGAACCCACCGATCTGAAGCCACTCCCCATCGTAGTTGCTCTCGTTGAACTCGTTCAGCACCAGAGTGCTCCCAGCCTTTGCCACTATGTGAGCCGACTCGAAGAAGTCCTCACCAACTTCTTCATTCTCTGAAACCATGTCGTCTTCATCGTCGAACCGTGCTCTTGAAAGCATATCGGCCATGGTGTTGTCCTTACCGAAGATGTGTCGTATCTCCGGATTTAGAGACTTGATGTACGCGATCCACCTGAGCATTGCCAGGTCCGGAGTCGCGCATCCGGAAACCATACCGAGAATTGGTAGGCAGTCTGTCTCGATTATTACTTCCGTCCCGATTAGATAATCCTTGTCGGCCTTGACTGCCGAAATGATACCCCACAGTTCGCACTTGACCTGGGCGTATCCTTGTTGTCGCTCGCTCAATACCTTCGCCCTGAATCGGATCGGGAACCACACGCCGCTCTCGTCCTCCTGATTGATTACCCATCCGATCCCGGTCTGGCTCGTGTCTACAGTTACGTAGACGGGGACCTTCTTGCCGTAGATCACCTTCCGGAGAGCCGGTGCCGCGGTAAGCGCCTCTTTTAATCTCCGGATCGATTCCGTATGTTCGTTACTCCATTTGAATTTTCGCCCTTTCTTAAGCAATCCGTAGAGCAGTTCCACGACGTGTGCGTAGTGCGGGATCCAAATGTGATAGAACGTGCATGCCCCCAGGAACCCCACAGTTCGCACTTGACCTGGGCGTATCCTCGTTGTCGCTCGCTCAATACCTTCACCCTGAATCGGATCGGGAACCGCATGCCGCTTTTGTCCTCCTGATTGATTACCCATCCGATCCCGGTCTGGCTCGTGTCTACAGTTACGTAGACGGGGACCTTCTTGCCGTAGACCGCCTTCCGGAGAGCCGGTGCCGCGGTAAGCGCCTCTTTTAATCTCCGGATCGATTCCGTGTGTTTGTTACTCCATTCAAATTTTTGCCCTTTCTTAAGCAATCGGTAGAGCAGTTCCGCGACGTGTGCGTAGTGCGGGATCCAAATGTGATAGAACGCGCATGCCCCCAGGAACCTCCACACCTCCGCAACCGACTTGCATTCTTCCTACATCGCGGAGATGGCCTCTACCTTTGCCGGAGACGGTTTCCAGCCGTAAGGCCCGCACAGGTGACCGACCACTAGGATCTCTGGCTGCCCGAAATCCGACTTCTCTCCGGAGAGGGTGAACCGTGCACCCCCTAGCCTTTGCATACCTTCTCGCAGTCGTCAATGTGGTGCACCACGAGTCTTCGGTATCCTTCTGGCCCAACCGTTTCATCCTTATCCTCCACCAGGCACCCCTTTATCAGTATATCGTCCAGAAACAACATGGTGATGTCCGGGATGCAGTCCCTTAGCACCTTGTTCATCGCATTCACCATGTGCACCACTGAGTTTGTCCCTCCCTGCGGAAGGGTACACATCCACACTAATTCGAGAGGTGTCCGCATCGTCGTGACATCCCTACTCTCCTTGGTTAGTTGGAACTGGTCGTACCCTGAGTATAGATCCCCAACCGAATAGATCGACCTCCCGGCGAAGGCCTCCGCAAACTCGTCGATCGTCGGTCCAACTCCTGTGTTCCGAATGGTCACTTTATTGACCGGCTACAAGTCCTGAATGAAGCGCAACGTGCCGTTCTTCTTAGGCACAGCAAACCACCAATTCGAGTATGGGGCATTCGACGATTCAAGGATGCCCATCTCCACCTTCTGCTTTAGCAGCTCCATCATCTTCGGGATGTGAGCTCTGGGTACTAGAATCGGTTTGAGATTCCACGACACATGTGGTTCCGTAAAAATAACCATCGCCTCAACGACCGTCGGGTCTACGCACCCAATCTCTCTAGCGAGAATGCGAACGCCTTCCCGTGCCTCCCAAGCATTCTCCGAAACCGTTCCTTCTCCGCCGGAAGTAGAAAGCCACCCCCACCAACCTTGAGCCCCCGTAGCGTTGTGTTGGTGGACCGGTGTCCTATTTCAGCCGGATCCCGTAGACTTGGGTCCGACGCGACCCCTTTCATCCGTAACCCGCTACCCTCCGGCAAGGGTGTTGCGACTGGCCTCACCTTCCAGTCCACAGTCTTGTACCACGTATGCATGTAGGTCGTCCGATCCGACTTAACCCTTTCCCCGAAGTCAGTAATGACTTCATACATTTCCACCGAGTTAACCGGGATCATCCTGTCTTCACTGAGGCCTTCTTCGATCACCTTCCCAATTTCCCTGAGGGTGTCGTTGAAAGAGACCGCCTCCACGGCGCCGCTAATTTCCTCATCGGGGGCGAGGACTCCACGTATCCTGAGTCGTTCCTCCGCCCGCTTCTTCTCCCAGCCAATGATGCCGGCTATCGTATAACCTCGGCTATCGGAGAACCAAAACTTCCGACCTATGGTACATGTTTGGGGATCCTCCGAGGTGTCAGGACTATTGCGGCCCCATGCCTCGATAGCCCTCTCTAAAAATCCCCTCTGCTTTTGCCGCCGAGGGTCTCACGGTTGCGCTCATGGTTTGGTCGCACGGTCAAGAATTGGACGGAGTGTCGTCCATTTTGGCTCTTCACACGTGCGTACGCTAAACCGTTATCCAGCACTTTCGTCTCCATACGTGTTGTCGTAATGTACTGCTCTTCGAGTATCACCAAATGCGAGGATGTCGCCTGCACGACGAAGTGCTGGTCGATCTCGACATCACCGATTTTCACCCACACATTCGGGCAGGCCCCATGTAGCTCCTCTGTGGCGCGTGTCGCCGCTCGTATTTTCCACCCATGCTTGGTGTTGATCGGCCACTTGCCTTTCTTGTAGAAGTCCATAGACATCAGGTTGATCTCCGAACCATGGTCTACTAATGCTACCACCGGCTCCTGGACGTCCCCGATCCTAACCGGGGTCTCGATAGTGGCTCTTGCCCAGTGCAACTTTGAATAGTGGCTTTCTGCCAACTTGTCTTCCAGGGCCATGTCTTCTAGGTGCGTCGTTCGCACCTCCACCGGCCTCTCCGGCTCCGGCTTCGTCGAAAGTCTTTTCCGCTTCACCAAGTCCACGATGGAGTCATGGAGTTCTTTCTTGGCGATCCCAAGTACTTCCCTCAGTGACAGCTCTACCTTGATGTCGAGGATTCGCTCCTCAAGGACCTTCCGTAAGTCCATCGTTCTTTCTATCTCGGTGCTCAACCGGTAGCCGGCTTTCTTTGCTTTATCCAGTGTGCTGGCAGCATCGGTGTCTCTTCATCCCTCCCCGTTCGATATTCAGCTCCAGGGCTCTCCGGGTCTCGCTAGCATGCACCCTCCCGTTCCATAGGTATACCACATTATCCCTTATTGCTTCCGCGAAGTCCACGCAGTCCTTCCGGACGTGACCGACCGCGTCACACCACAAGCACTGATGCCCACCCGGAGGCCTTCAGTCTCGAGGCTGCTCACCACCGTCCCTCATCACTTGTGCAATCTGGAGGTCTCGTACCATCTGCGTCAGCTCCTCCAGAGCCGCTCTGCCGGACGGCCCCTTGACCACGCCGGACGAGCCTGTCTCAAGACAACCCCAGGTTTCCTCCTTGCGCGCCGGCGGGGGTCCCTCGAGGTTTCTTGCCACAACCCCTCCTGCCCCCGACGAGCCCTTGTCGACCCACTCACGCCGTTTGTCAAAACGGCCATAGACCCCTTTTACCACGGCCTAGTCGGCCGTCAACCCATCGTCCGTCTCCAGCAAGAGACCCACTTGCTCCCGATCCCTCACATCCACAACTTTGATGAATAAAAGGACACGGCTCGTGTCCAATACAGTCCTGTCCAGCGCTGAAAGCCGTGTGAAGCGTTCCTCAAAATCCCGGAGGAGCGCCGACGCATTTGAAGTTCAAATCGTTGCCGGCCACAACCGGTTGTACGTGTGTGGAATAATAGTCAATCTAATGGAAAAGAAAAACATAATACAGAAACTGAGAATGACACAAATTTTAATATGGAAACCCGAAGTCAGAAAAACCACGTGGATTCCACAAACTCCGAAACAGAACACTATGAGAGAAAGGAATACAATCAGAGATCTCAGAGGCAACGACCTCAAGATCCTGCTTCACCAACAGGCGGCTATGGAGCTCACACGCTTCCAACCACACTCGTTCACTCTCACAATTACAGAGGCAATGACCTCGTCAACAGTAACTTTACAATAACTTAGTTATCTAACATGATTGCCCTAAGTACTTATATACTAATGTAACCTTTCGACTATTTACAAGTTTAGCCTTCCGTGTTGGCTATCTCCACGATTTCCGGTTTCTCACTTCCCATCCGGAGGGATCTGTTTCCTTACAACATTCCTCCCCTTTCCTCAGGTCTCTACCCAATCCATAAAGTCCCGCTTCAATAACCGAAGCGTGTCATCAAACCCGTCCCGCTCGAGGAGATGCGCTTCAAATTTTCCCTAGGTCTGGCATCCAGCCTGCACCTCGAGCACCTCTGCATGGATGCCCGGTGTCGCTACCCGAGGGAACCCAGCCAGACGCCTTTCTTCCGGGATGTCCCTCATCACCATCTCGGCTCGGTAGGCCATCAGATAACTCGTGGCGTCCTTCCCATCAAACCGGCCTATTGTGCAAACGATTTCTTCGATGGCCCTGTCGAGGGCACTCGTGCCCTCGCGAGCACTTACTATCCAATTGACTGCTACCGCCATGGCTTTGGCGAGCTCTGATCCCCTCATTTTTTAATCCTCTGCCTCCTTAATTCACGTCAGGTTCACCAAATTAATGTCGTGTTGGTACGCTCACGCGTATGGAATAAGGCAGGACCGCGGGGGCCCTGAACCGAGGAACGTGAGAGGGAGAGAGAGAGAGAGAGAGAGAGACTCGTAGAAACACAAAGAGACAGAAAATGAAAGAATCGAATCCAATAACAATATAGATTACAGAGCTCGTAATGTTACAACCGGCAAGCCGGCGACAAACTCAACACGGACGAACACACGGATTGAAATTCGCAGTGGAGCCACTACCGGAAGCACACAGGCTTTCACGCAGCAGAGGCAGCCAACTTAACCCCAAATCCCTACAGAAGCAACAACGATGGTGGAAGAGAGAGCTTGGTTCCCAGTCCGACAGCACTTCGTTCTCCCAATAATGCGATACCTACTCAAGCCCCTTTTCCTCTCCTTTTATAGCACAAGGAGAGAACCGTTTACAGACCGTTAAATCCCTGTTATTCTCCTCGATTCCCTACTTAATGAACTAGTGCTACCTAGGATAGTTACATCACCAGCCTGTACTTAGCTATGTATATAAATCTATCAAAACATGTGCTCGTGTGTAAGGGCCGGTTCACGCATATTATCCACTGATTTCTCCTAGGGACGGTTTTCTCCACGACACCAATCTACAATTTGTCACCAACCGAGCTAGAAGTCCTTCGAGCCTATATAGAGGAGAATTTGGAAAATGGTTTCATTCGGCATTCAAAATCTCCAGCCGGTGCACCCATTTTCTTCGTCAACAAAAAGGATGGATCAGTTCGTCTCATTGTAGATTACCGTGGCTTGAATAAGGTCACCATCAAAAATAGGTATGCACTTCCCCTTATCTCAAGTCTTTTAGAACGGATCAATGGTGCAAGGTTCTTCACGAAGATCGACTTACGGGGAGCATATAACCTCGTACGGATCCGACCAGGAGATGAATGGAAGACCTCGTTTCGCACTAGATATGGGCACTTCGAGGCTACGGTCATGTCGTTCGACCTCACTAATGCGCCAACAGTCTTCCAGCACATGGCAAATGATATATGAGAGGAACAGCACGCTCCGTATACGCAACGCTCGGCCTCAACCGAGCTTAGAATCATACACAGAAAACGGGAAATAAAGCACGACACGAAGAAGAGAAGAGTACGCATGATGTTTACGTGGAAAACCCAAACTAAGGGAAAAACCACGGCAGCCCACAGGCTGCAAACTAAAGCTATGTTAGAATGTACAACAGTGAGTTCACGGAGGCAACGACCTCGTGCTCACGATCCTCGCCACAGGCGGCGGTTACAACAGAGGCAACGACCTCTTTCTCTCTCTCTCTCTCTCTGTACACAGTTACGCGCTCTCTCTCTTTCCTTGCACCAACAAGAATGACAACCACCACAAACTAAAAGTTTGCCCTAAGTCATATTTATACTAATATGACTTTTCGGCTATTTACAAATATAGCCATGATGGACTCTCATAAACATATTTACGAATATGTCTCTTCATCCGGTGAGCACTTCTCACCGGGTCTACACCATCCGGCTCTCCGTAGCCGGGTACTCCTCATCCGGTCTTCACCGGGTCTGCACCATCCGGCTCTCCGTAGCCGGATATTCCTCATCCGGCTCTGCACCATCCGGCTCTCTGTAGCCGGGTACTCGTCATACGGTTTCGGCCTCGGCCGAGTTTGTTCATCAGCATTATTTTTCTCCTTTCCCATCCGAAGGGACCTGTCTCCCAACAATATATTCCGAGATCTCTTGGATGTTTGTTTGATCATCTATTTGGATGATCTACTGGTTTATTCGAAGACCCAAGAAGAGCATGATTCTCATGTATTGTTAGTACTAAAACGACTTCGAGAACATGGTCTTTATGCAAACTGGAAAAATGTAGTTTCGAGTGTAACCAGGTGGAATTTCTGGGCTATGTCATCTCCTCAGAAGGCATCTCCATGCATCCAGCTAAGGTCAAAACGGTAGTAGAGTGGCAAACTCCGCGTTCATTGCGAGATGTGCAATGCTTTTTAGCCTTTGCCAATTTCTACCGCAAGTTTATACAAGATTACTCAAAGCTTGTTCTGCCTCTCACACAACTTACTAAGAAGGGACAATTGTTCATTTGTTCTGAAGAAGCGGACATGGCTTTTGAGAATCTTAAGAAGGCATTTACATCGGCTCCTATTCTAGCTCACGTTGATCCGAAAAAACCATTCATCCTGGAAGTGGACGCGTCAGATTTCGCATTGGGTAGCATTCTGTCACAACAAGGTAATGATGAAAAGCTACATCCTGTGGCTTTCCACTCACGCAAGTTTGACGCCGCCGAAATCAACAATGAAATTCATGATAAGGAGCTATTAAAAATAGTGGACTCTTTTACGCAATGGAGGCATTTTCTAGAGGGATCCTCTCATCAAATCATTGTATTCAGTGATCACAAAAACCTTGCCTACTTTCAGAGTGCTCGTGTGTTAAATCAACGTCAAGCTCGGTGGGCCCAATTCCTCATGCATTTCGACTTCAAAATTACATATCGTCCGGGGAAGCACCAAGGGAAGGCAGATACATTATCACGACATTCGTATCTAGCACCGCTTCTCAAATGTCATGAAGACAACATTTTGTCTTATCAAGACTCCAACCCACGACTTCTTGGTCTATGTGTTGAACCCTTAACCATTGTAATAACATATATATCGTGTGATTATAATAATTATATTTTTAGTTATTACGAGATATTTAGAATATTCTAGAACATTCTAGATTATTCTAGAACATCCTTTAATATTTCATGATTATATTTCTTATCATAAAAATCTAAAATATTCTAGAATACTCCATAAGGATCTATAAATAAGTGTCCATTCATTCATTTCAACTCATTCAGTTCAACAACAGTCTTTAACCCTTAGCCTACTCATTGTAATCTTGTTTCATCATAATATAATCTCATTTCTATTTCAAGTCTTATCTTTCTCTCTCTCACTCTCTCTCTCTCTCACGCACGCACACACACCTTCTCTCTTTCGCTATCGCTCTCTCTCTCGCTCTATCTCCTACCCACGAGTCTCAACAGTTTGAACCGAATATTTTTGTTTCCTTTTCCAATAACCCTAGCAAGCTTTCTTCTTTTCCCTTCTTTCTTTTTCCCCCTCAGTTATGGAATCCGTTAGCAAGCAAGAGTATATGTGTGTCCTTTCTGAGCTCGACATGCTCACGACTAAGTTTGTGGCATTAGAGCAAGAAAATCAAAGGCTACTCAGGGATTTACAACAAGTGAGTACCAAGAAAGCTCATCAATATGAGGAGTTATCACAACGAGTTCATCAAATCGAGGCTACTATATTAACATTATGAGAACAAGTGGCGGGGGTTCAAAACTCCCCAAGGGAACCAAAGATTAGCCTCCCTGCCAAGTTTGATGGTACCCGATCTTTGTTTGGAGGTTTCCTGAATCAAGTCCGTTTGGTGATTCAGTTACATCCCAATCGGTACCCAACTGATGCTGCTCGTGTGGGATTAATAGGAACCTTGCTAAGGGTACAACGTTAGCATGGTTTGCACCACTTCTAGAGAAGAAATCACCATTGTTGGAGGATTTCGAGGCATTCATTAAAGAGTTTCAAGCTAGTTTTGGAGACACCGATAGCACTAGGATGGCAATAAACAAGATTCGAAGACTCCGACAAGGAGATTGTCCCGCTTCAGCCTACGCAACAGATTTCTGTCTCTTGGCATGTGACATCCCTTGGGATGAGGCAACCTTAATGGATCAATTCCGTCAGGGTTTGTGTAACGATGTCAAAGATCTTCTTCTTACTTTCCACGAAGATCCAAAGTCTCTTACAGAGGCCATTAGTTGAGCTGTGCGATGTGATAATCGCCTATTTGAGCGATGTTCTAAATGTCAACAAATGCTACGCCGCCAACCAGAACAGACGTATGCTTCAATAGTCGCAACACCGCCACAAGGTCCCAGACCCGTTACGAGGGATGACCCCACTCCGATGGAAATAGAGTCAACACAACGTCAAGGGCCTTTATCAGATGTTGAGAAACAACGACGTCGGGCGCATCACCTATGCCTCTATTGTGGTGGTCTAGGACATATTGTTGTGAATTGTCCACATAAACCCAGACGTCAAGTTTACCAAGTAAGTGCACATGACAACCCTACCTCGAGTTCTACTATCACTTCTAATAACTTAACTACTAAGCCTAATAACCCATGCCATGAGAATAGATTTGATGTCTTGAGCCAATTAGAGGATGTGTTAAACGAATAAGTCCGGCCAAAATAGGAGCCATTTGGTTGGACCATCCTAGATATGTAGAGTCAGTACCTAGTTGTGGTTCCATTTCATCAAATCAAGTTAGTAGAGTTTTTTCTACACAAGTCGAGCTTAGCACATATGTCATCGAGTCCTAGCCTCTGCCCTCCTAGATTCTAGAGCCAATTCTTGTTTCATGGATCACGAGTTTGCATTGACCCAAAACATCATCTTGAATAAGCTCCCAAACCCAGTAGCTATAGGAGTCATCAATGGTCGCCCTATAGCATCAGGTGATATAGTCTAAGAGTCTGAACCAATTCGTGTAGACCTAGGTAATTTGGCTAGTATCATCTCATTCAACATCATTAGTAGTCCAGAGCACTCTCTAGTTCTTGGTCTTCCTTGGTTTGAGTTACATAAACTATTGATTGGAGAAAAAGAACTATTGAAGAGGTCACAGAACAGTCCGAGTCTCTTGAAACTCCAACAAAGGATCTAGGATCCCACACGATTTCAACAATCTCTATACATCAGTTACGAGAGGATGGAAGGAAGGAAGACATGATGGTGTTTGCGGTTTTAGCAGCTCCCTCATCTAGTTCACAAGAATTGGGGGTCCAATTACCAAAGAAGTACATAGAATTCTCTGATGTGTTCGATAAGGTGAAGGCTAATAGACTACCAGAGCATCGACCGTACGATTGCCCGATTGATTTGCAGCCAAGCAAAGAGCCTCCATGGGGGCCAATTTATAACCTTTCGCCCACGGAGTAAGAGGTTCTTCGAGAATATATCGATGAGAACCTGGCAAATGGTTTTATCCAACACTCAAGATCTCTTGTTGGTGCACCCATCTTTTTCATTAAGAAGAAAGATGGTACACTTCGTATGGTCGTGGATTATCAGTGCTTGAATAAAGTGACTATTAGAAACTGATATGCTCTACCATTGATCTCAAGCCTTCTAGAACGCCTCAGTGGAGCAAAGTATTTCACGAAGTTAGATATTCGAGGTGCCTACAACCTTGTTCGAATTCGTCCTGGGGATGAATGGAAGACCGTGTTCCACACTCGCTATGGTCATTTTGAGTATACAGTGATGCCATTTGGTCTCATGAATGCACCAGCAGTTTTCCAACATATGGCGAATGGCATTTTTCGAGACTTCCTTGATATCTTCATCATAGTTTACTTGGATGATATCTTGATCTACTCAAAAACTCAAGAGGAGCATGACATACATGTTCGCCAAGTTTTGCAACGGTTACGAGAGTATGGTCTCTATGCAAAATTGGAGAAGTGTAGTTTCGACCAGTGTCAAGTGGAATTTTTGGGGTACATAGTCTCTTCAAATGGCATCTCTATGGATCCATCAAAGGTTCAAACAATTTTGGATGGGCAAACACCATAGTCTATGCGAGATGTACAATGTTTTTTGGGGTTCACAAACTTTTATCGCAAGTTCATCAAAGATTATTCAAAGATTGTATTGCCCCTCACTCAACTAACGCGCAAGAATCAACTATTTGTATGGGGTATAGATGTGAACTCTGCATTTGAGGGTTTAAAGCAAGCGTTTACATCTGCACCAATTTTAATGCATGTCGATCCAATGAGGCACTTTATACTTGAAGTTGATGCCTCTGATTTCGCACTCGGAAGCGTACTATCCCAGATTGGCAAAGATGGCACCTTGTGGCTTTTCCCTCACGGAAATTTGAAGCCTCAGAAATCAACTATGAGATTCACGACAAAGAGCTTCTTGCCATTCTGGATTCTTTTCAACAATGGCGTCATTTTTTGGAGGGGTCTTCTCAACAGATTATTGTCTACAATGATCACAAAAATCTAACATACTTCCAAAGTGCTCGAGTCTTGAATTGTCAACAAGCTCGTTGGGCGCATTTCTTAACTCGTTTTGATTTTGTAATTCTATATTGCCCTGGGATGCAACAAGGAAAAGTAGATGCTTTATCTCGACGTTCATATATGGAACTTCAACCAGGAGAGGCTGCATTTGACAGTCAAAAGCAAATCCTCTTAGGTCTTGATCGTCTACGAGTAATGACAATACATATTATCAACACACCAGGAGATTCAAGGCTTCTTGATTCCATTCGGGAGCAGATAGCGACTGATGCATTCGCCCCAGAGGTTTTGAGTCATATTATCCCAGATCGTGCTTCCAGCACCCAATCTCAAAATCCTCGTCTAGACTACACCCAGTTCAGTTGGCATGATGGTTTGCTTTTTCGACAAACTCTCTTGTATGTGCCTGACAGTCCTTCTCGACTCAAAGTCGTGCAACAATGTCATGACACGCCAATGGCTGGACATTTCGGCATCGACAAGACTTTTGAGTTGATTTCTCGCCGATATTGGTGGTCACGGCTTCGCCATTTTGTTACGGATTATGTTCGTAGTTGTGATACATGTTGCCGATCAAAAAAGCCTCAACATCATCCATATGGCCTATTCCAGCCAATGCCTATTCCGGAGAGCCCATGGAAATCTATTTCCTTGGACTTTATTATAGATCTTCCACCTTCCAAGGGATTTGATTCTATTCTCACGGTACTCGATCATTTTACGAAGATGGTGCATTTCCTTCCATGCACGAAGACCATTACTAGTCAAGAGACAGCCGATTTACTCATGTAGGAGGTGTTTTGCCATCATGGTCTTCCGGATGATATTATCAATGATCGGGGTCGCCAATTCATCTCGAAATTTTGGCAGCACATGTTCAAACTCTTACATACTTCTTGTAAACTCTCTTCCGACTACCATCCAAAGACTAATGGGCAGAGTGAGCGCACCAACCAAACAATCGAACAATATCTACGTTGTTTTGTCAATTATCAACAAGATGATTGAGTGGATTTATTACATTTGGCGGAATTTGCTTACAACAACTCCGAACATTCTTGTACTGGATATTCCCCATTTTTTGTTAACATTGGGTACCATCCTCGTTGGACGATGCTTGAACATCCCGAACTCCCGAAAAACCCGGCTGCTGAAGATCGGCTCACTCAACTCCAAGAAGTTCAAGATATACTTTTGCATCATTTATGTGATGCCCAAAACACTCAAAAGAAGATTGTGGATCGTCATCAGCATGATTCATCGACTATGTTTCAAGTAGGAGATCGTGTATGGCTCTTACAAGGTAGCATTAAAACCACCCGACCTTGCTACAAATTGGATTATCAACATTTCGGCCCATATGTGATCTCTGGTAAGTTCATTGATGTGATATTTCATCTTGATCTCCCTCCTTATATGCGTCTTCACCCGGTCTTCCATGTTTCACTTTTGCAGCCTTACACAACAAGCTCTATTCCGGTTCGTCTTACACCTCCCCCACCTCCAATCAAAGTTTCCAATGACTCTGAATATGAGGTTGCTGCCATTCTTGACTCCAAGATCATCCGCAACAAACTATATTATTTGGTTGATTGGTTAGGTTATACACCTAATGATCGAACATGGGAGCCTGTCGAGCATCTTGCTAATGCCTCCGACATGCATGACAAATAACCCCATAAACCAAGTCTAAACTCTTCTTCTCTTCTGACTCGTGGAACTTGTCATCGAAAGGGGGGATAATGTCATGAAGACAACATTTTGGCTTATCCCACGACTTCTTGGTCTATGTGTTGAACCTTTAACCATTGTAATAACATATATGTTGTGTGATTATAATAATTATATTTTTAGTTATTACGAGATATTTAGAATATTCTAGAATATTCTAGAACATCCTTTAATATTTCATGATTATATTTCTTATCATAAAAATCTAAAATATTCTAGAACATTCTAAAATACTCCATAAGGATCTATAAATAAGTGTCCATACATTCATTTCAACTCATTCGGTTCAACACCAATCTTTAGCCCTTAGCCTACTCATTGTAATCTTGTTTCATCATAATATAATCTCATTTCTATTTCAAGTCTTATCTCTCTCTCTCACACACACTCTCTCTCTCACTCTCTCTCTCTCTCTCACTCTCTCTCTCTCTCTCACGCACACACACACACACCCTCTCTCTTTTGCTATCGCTCTCACTCTATCTCCTACCCACGAGTCTCGACACCGGTGAGCCAACTTTCGATAACCAAAAGCAAGTAATCTTGGGACCGGCACGAGTGCAAGCAACACAGGTCTTCGGCATGCCCTTGGATTCCCACGTTATCGATAGCATACATGAGGACTTGAAGACAGATGCTTTCGCCCTAGCCATTCTAGCACAATTTGATCCCTCTCGAGCATCTTGTTCACAGTCGCAACAACCACGTACGGACTATCGACAATTCGAATGTCATGATGGATTACTATTCTTTAAGAAACTCTTGTATGTTCCTAATGGTTCTTGCCGCCTTCGAGTATTCCAAAACTGTCATGACACATATACAGCTGGGCATTTTGGTAGTACTAAGACATTAGATTTAGTACAACAACAGGTGGCCCTGTATGCGACAATTTGTCGAAATTTTGTTTGGGATTGTGATACATGTTGTAGAGCAAAATGCCAAGGCATCATCCATATGGTTTATTAGAACCATTACCAATTCCAAGAAAGCCGTGGCAATCCATTGCTCTAGATTTCATCACATATCTTCCAATCTCTAAGGGATTCAATGTGATTTTAACAGTAGTAGATCGATATACGAAGATGGCTCATTTCCTGCCATGTACTAAGGAAATCTCTAGTGAAGAAACCACCGAAATTGTCATGCGTGAAGTATGTCGGCATCATGGCCTTCCTGATAATATCATCAGCGACCATGGACCCCAGTTCGTCTCGAAATTCTGGAAGCACCTTTTCAAAATGCTCAAGGTCACTTGTAACCTCTCCTCCGGGTTCCACCCGCAAACCGGCGGCCAAGCAAAACGAACAAATCAAACAGTGGAGCAGTATCTTCGGTGCTTTCTAAGCTATCATCAAGATGACTGGGTGGATATTCTCCACTTCACCGAACTTGCCTATAATAACTCTGTCCACTCATTGACTAAAGTTACACCATTTTATGCTTATACGGGTTGTCACCCCCGGTGATGTGTATTTGAAACCCTAGACTTACCCACAAATCCTTGCTCAGAGGATCGTTTGGAGCTGTTACGCAAGGTACAAGCTGATTTATCTACTCATCTACAACAAGCTCAACAAACACACAAGGTTTACGCGGATCGTCATCGGCTTCCATCCAGTTTTAACATTGGAGATTGGGTATGGCTACTACGACGACACATCAAGACTACTAGCTCATGCGAGAAGTTGGATTATCGGCGATTAGGTTCTTTCCATATTATCGAAAAGATTAATGATGTTGCTTTTCGTCTCGATCTACCCCCGCAACTTCGCATACATCTGGCATTTCATAGTTCTCTCCTCGAACCCTATCAAGACAGCACCATCCCAGGACGTATTCCACAACCTCCACCCCCGATCGAACTTGAAGATGGACCTAAGTACGAGGTTCCCGCCATCCTCGATTCCAAGATTGTTTGCAACAAGCTCTACTATTTAGTTGATTGGCTAGGATATAGTCCCAGCAAACGTACTTGGGAACCAATAGGGAATGTGACCAATGCTCGTGCTCTTCTTGAAGACTTCCATCGTCAATATCCAGATAAACCAGGTCCTCAATCCATAACAACTCGTGACACTCATCGTTTTAAAGGGGGGATAGTGTCGTGATATGGCAAGACTCAAACCCATGACCTTATGTTACATGAGTTGAGATATTGACCATTACACTATCTATTGTAATACATAGGATATTATTTTTATTTAAGTTTTACTATAGAAAATTAATGTATATTCTAGATTTCTCTAGAACATTCTAGAAGCTTCAGGACTACTCCTGAGAACACTATAAAAGGAGGCACAAGGCATTATTTCGAACCAAATCGGTTCAACGCCAGTCTTAACCCTCCTAGCATTCCTTGTATATTCTTCTCACATAATATATTGTTGTCATCATCATTTTCTCTCCCTTGATATCTTATTCTCTCTCTCCTTCTCTCGAGTGTTCTACACCCTCTATTCCTCTTAGTACTAATTTCTTCTTTGTCTCAGTACTATTCCTGACAGTGACTTGCCTATGCTTTTCCGTAAGCCTGTGCGCTCTTTCGTTCATCTCAGAATCTTTCGTTCGCGAAATGAAACTCCTTTGTTTGTCCGGAATTTTTGTGCCCCCATTTTTTGCAACCACCACTTCTTGATTCCCGCGCATGCATGTCGTGTATCATAATAGCATGATTATGCCGCGTGGTGTGCTTTAAATGGCTGAGGTCACACCTTTTCATTGTGACCATTCAAAATCTCGAATATTATCTTTCTTATTTTTTCTTTCTTTTTTTCGTACTATTATTATCATGATACGGCTCTTTATTTTTATTTTTTTGTATGGTCATCCGCTAGTACCCGATTGTACCAGCTCCATTTTCATCAGACTTTCACTGGTTCGTGGTCCTTCTTCGGCTCTCTAGGTTCACCGTTGCTCCGATGTTTTGAACAGATTCACCGGCATCGGTGCTTTGTAAGGTTTCAGCCGGTTTACCCATTTCTCCAGTACTTCCCCGGCTAACATCCCAAGTTGGTAGGATCCCTTGAACTCCCTTGTGATCCAGAACGGTCTGGTCCACCGGAACCACAGCTTCCCCGGCATGCTACCCATCCGGGTCTGAAATACTAATACCGGTTTGCCGATGCCGAAGTCCTTCTCATTTCCTCGCCTCTACCGATCCACAAAAGCTTTATGTCGGAATTGCTCAAGCGCCAATTGCAACAAACTAACTATCAGGTGTTCCTCTAATTCACACAATGTCACCAACTGGATCCTTTCAGATTCCTTCTCGCTCAATCGCTCCTGGACTTGTATCCACAAACTGGGAATCTGAAATTCCATGGGCATGACCGCCTCTAGACCGAAGGCTAACCGAAATGGTGTTGTTCGGATACTCGTTTTATACGTCGTCCGGTAAGCCCATAGTTCGCTATGTAATTTGGTGTTCCAATTCGTCCGGTTCTCCTTAACAAATTTCCGGAGGATGTTTTGAAGCGGCTTGTTTGTTGATTCCGCCAATCCGTTTGCCTACAGATAATATGGTGTTCTCCGTTTGTGAACCACCGCATAGAATGTAGTCAAGTTCTCCAAAACATGACCGAGGAAATGTCCTCCTTGGTCGCTAATCAACTCGATCGGGCACCCATACTGGCACCATATATACTTGTATAGAAACTTGGTCGTTGATGCCGCGGTGTTGTCCCAGAGCGCCTTTGCCTCCATCCATTTAGTGCAATAGTCTGTGGCTACTATAATATATCGGTTTCTGGTATGCATTGTCGACGGCTTGAATGGTTCCACAAAGTCTAACCCCCACTTTTGGAAAGGTTCCAATGGCAGGACTGGTTGATGTGGCATTCGAACCTGCTCCAATGGTTGACCCAATCATTGGCATAGATCACACTCTTTGTAGTACCGGACTGCATCCTTGAGAGTTGTTGGCCACCATAACCCACTTCGCCATATTTTCCGGGCGATGGCATCTCTAGCATAGTGCCCTCCTGCCACTCCGCAGTGAGCCTCGCGTAATATTGCTTCCTTCTCATCACTCCTCACTGGGCATCGCCAGATACCATCAGCTCCCTTATGGTATAGTGTATCCTGAACCAAGCAAAAATGTCGGCTTTGGACGGCAAGGCGTTTGCGTTCATCCCAGCTCAACTCTTTCGGAGGTAATCCGAAACTCAGAAACTAGTGCATGGTCGTGAGCCACTTGCCTTCACCAGCCATTGTCTCGTCTACCGTCGTCTACCATTGACCAAGTCACCGGCAAGTGGTGCAGTGCATGACATGTCTAAACCCCGGTCACTCATCATTAGAATGCACAATGAGGATGCACTGTGCTTTATGCCATTCGCAGGACCACACAATTGACTGATGTGAGTATAACCTTCTTAATCGACTAGTGGCCTCGGTTCGACAAATTGAGCCCTGAGAAGAATGGAACTCGGAGGAAGACCAATTCTAGTCAGATGAACGGTTCTAAAGGAATAACCGATATCGACAGGAGGAACGATGCAAATATCCAAAGGACTCTCAAAGGGGACGGTATGTGAGGGATTACTCCCCTTATTACGATCGGGAAAGATGACATGATTCAAGATACGTGGGGCGGCACTGATACGAGGATCAGTGAAGGGGTTTTGACCCAAGGCGCGAAAACATCAATCAGCAGAGCAAAGGCTGCTACTTGCCATAGGACAACAAAAGAGCGATTGAGGATAGAAGGAAACCTCCAAATTCCAAATCATTCCAACACAACCTAGGAAGCCGAAAGAACCGGCATGGACAGGCTCCGGAACACAACCAGTACTAATAGAAAAAGGAGAGATGAGTGCATCACGAAAACTGTACTACTACTTTTGCCGACAAGAAGGACATTACAAGATTGTTTCACGCCCTATGTCGGAATCGGCTTTCACGCCCTTCGTGAACATGGCCGATTTCATCTCGTGTGAGTCGAGAATGAACATTCGGCCCTCTCTTCGTCCGCGAGCGATGAGTCGGCCCTCTTTTTCGATGAAGCAACCGCCTTGATTAAATCGTATTTGCATTCCTTGCTCTACAATTTGGCCGACGGAGACCAAATTCTTCGTGATAGTTGGTACATGCAAGACATTTTTAATAGAAGTTTGCTTACCTTCTTCTCCGAACGGAACATTGCCGATGCGCCGAATCGGGTGCGTAGTGTCGTCTCCGATTTTGACATAGCCGGGTCGGTCTGACTCTCGAAGTTCTCGAAACCATTCTTGATGCGACGTCATATGGTTCGACGTACCGGAATCGACGAACCATATGTCTTCCAGACCGGAGACACTAGTGGAAGTAGAGGCCGACATAGAATTCGCACTATGTCTCATCACGAACATTCCGCCGCGATCATCATAATCGGAGTTGATGGCGTAGTTGGTGAGTTGTCGGCTAGTGGAAGACGACTCGCGTATCTTCTTACGGCATTCTTCTTCATGGTGACCGATTTTTCCGCAATATCCGCATTCGACCGAGCTTTGTCGGTTCGGACCGGAATGGATGCTCCCCCTTCTTCCGAAGGTTCCTCAATGGCTTCCGTCTTGATGCTGAAATTGCGAGTTGTTTTCGTAAATCGGGCCTTGTTTGCCTCGTCCGCCACGTCCTTGGCCGAATCGGCCTCTTTTTGCACGGCCGCGCCCTCTTCCTCCGTCCGAATGCGTGTAGAGCATTTGGCCTTCCGAGGCGTTGTTCCTTGTTTGAACATGATTCTCTTCGACCAACAACATGGATTGAAGATCGAAGATGGAGGGCAGATTCTCCCGTTCTAGTACAACGGTCCGCATCGCGCCGAATCGTGGTGCAAGGTTGCCGAGACATACTTGCACCATCTCATCATCCTCCACGAAGCTCCTTGATCGAGCCGAACGAATCACAAAGCTCCTTGATCTTCAAGGTGTAGCTCGTGACAGACATATCCCTTTGTTGGATATTATTCAACTCTTGGCGAAGTTGAAGCTTTCTCACGGTAGTGTTGGCGGCGAAAATCTTTCGTAGATTCTCCCATGCTTCCTTCGGCATCTTGGCTTCTCAAATGTACCCGAGCATGTGGTCGTGAACACATGTCGCCAAGCAATACATTACTTGGCTTGCCGCTTGTTCCCATGTTGCATAGTCTGTGTCTTCCGGGTTGGGCCGATTTTCTTGTGCTCCTTTGATGTAGCTCCAATAGCCTTGGCCGACAAGGTATTGGTGCATCTTGTACTCCCAAGATGCAAAGTTGTTGCGATCCAACTTTCGCTAAGGAGAGCGCTCCCCATTTGAGTATTCATTGTCGATGTAGATTTCTTCCTTCTTTTCTTTTCCTTCTCTCTCGAACACGAGCTATGTAGTCGCACTACGATAGCGATGAGCCGGTTCTTCTTGAACGTCGGCGTAGAGCACAACACACGATCACGATGAGGCGAGTGGGCTAGATCGAGCTACCAAATCGCTTTGATACCATGTAAAGAATCGGGTATGATTCTTGTGTAGCGGAAGATATGTGTGTTATGTGTATGTGTGAGAGGAATTCGAGAAGAGATGAGAGAACACTAGATAGATAGACAAGAGAAATCAAATACTCAAGAAGAAGGTGTATATTTCACAAGTAGAATAAGAATTACAAAATGTAGCATGATAAGGAGTCACAACCGACTTAGTATGAAGTATGAGGAGGGTGCTTTATATAGAGTCACCCTCTCTCTTCATTAACTTTACAACAACCACTCTTTCTCTTGGGGAATGTGAAGACTCATAGTCATGGGGAATATGTAACTCATTAGTTATGTGTCATAGAATATGAATCTATGACACATAGTTAATGTGTAGAGAGTAGTGGTGTGACTCTTGACCTTTGAGTAATCATAGATTCTCAAAATGTGTGTTCACACGTTGTGCTATGTTGAGCTTGATTCTCAACAAGGTGAAACAACTATTTAGCTATGGACAGCTAATTAGTGGCATGTATAAGTCACTTATAACTTAGGTAAAAAGAAAGTGTAGTAAGTTGTAAGAGTGAGAGAGTAGAGAGTTGTAAGAAAAACAGAAAACAGACGAGAGCGACTTGAGCTCTGCGTGTAATGGAATAGAAGCTTTTGTTTTGCTATAGAGGTAAGTCTCCTTCCCCCCTTTCCTTTTTGTCTTGAGCACTATACGATCCAACACATCACGATCCACTGTTCACACAGAAGAGCCGTAGTGCCTTCGTAACAGCTAGCACATGCTAAGCTGTCCAATACATTTTGGACTGAGGCGCTGATGACAACATTGTACGTGATTAATAGATCACTCTCACCACCCTTGGACGGAGATGTTCCACAAAGGGTGTGGACCGGCAAAAATGCGTCATACCGACACCTGAAGGTGTTCAGCTATCTTGCTTATGTGCATGTGGCTAAGGACCAAAAGGGAAAATTAGACCCAAAATCTTGGCCATGCACATTTCTCGGTTACGGCGATGACGAATTCGGCTATCGACTGTGGGATTAGTCGACAAGAAGGTCATTTGCAGCCGAGACATAGTCTTCATGGAGGAGAAGACTATTGTCGACAGGGAGAAGGAGTCGATAGTCGACTGAAGAACATGGAGAGCCGAAGGAGAAGAGGAAGATCCTAGCAAGCTGATTGAGTAAATCAGAGGAAGATGATACCCTTTGAGAGAAACAAGTGGGTGTATAAGTTGAAGCTGGGAGATGGCGGGAATCCACCCAGATATAAAGCCCGAATCGTCGTAAAGGGTTTTCAACAGAAGAAGGGGTGTCAATTTCGACGAAATATTTGCCCCGGTAGTGAAAATGACGTCCATCCAAACAATGTTGAGCATAGCGGCCAACATGGATCTAGAAGTCGAACAAATGGACATTAAGGCGACATTTCTGCATGGGGATTTAGAAGAAGAAATCTATATGTAGCACCTGGAAGGATTCGCCGAGAAGGGGAAAGAGAACTTGGTATGCCGGTTGAGGAAGAGCCTCTATGGATTGAAGCAGGCTCCCCGGCAAATGGTACAGGAAGTTCAAATCCTTCATGGCTGATCAAGGGTACCACAAAACACAAGTCGACCACTGTGTGTTTGTGAGGAAGTTTTAAGTTTTAGGTTTTTAGCAATTGGAAGTTTAGGTTTTTTTTGAGTAATTTTATGCATCATTTTCATGGCAATATTTGTTGTATACTTACAGTTTTTGGGAGTTTTTGATGTTTGTTTATAAGTTGGGCTCCTGGTGATAGAGGATGTCAGATAGCGAATGAGGCTCCTTTTGACAGAGTCGGGCTCCTGGTGATAGACGCTGGCAACTTTTTGTCCATATCAGACGGTGGAGATCGCATGTGCCATCAGCTGTGCAACCTACACCGTCCGCGCCCGCGATTCCCTCACTCGCCCTCTTTAATTTTTGGTACTAGTTAGACACGCGCATTCAGAGAGAGGGGGGGGGGGGTACATGATACATCTTACCCCAAACTATGACTAACTCATCGGTTTTTCTCGTTTTTCCTGGGACAGTTCTTGTCCGCTGTGTGTGAACGCCATTGTTGGCAGTTCGAGCTTCCTTCGCAAGAGAGACAGACAGGCAGACATACAGAAGCAGAAGCAGAGGCAGAGACAGAGACAGAGACAGAGACAGAGACAGAGACAGATGGATCAGAAATTCAAGATAATGTAGAACCCTAAAACGAACTCATCTCTTTCCTTTCTTAATGCAACCTTTTTTTTGTTCTTCCTTTTCTCCATACTTCATTATCATCATCTCTTTCTTTCTTCTTACTGTCGCCCTTTTTTTCCCCTTTTTTTGCATTGAAATAGTTATGGAATTGGATACCAGGGGAGCACGCTACATGTCATTGATGATTCTTCAGCTTTGGCTATTTGTGGAAATTCTATAAGCTCTTATAGCTTTGCGAAAGGATTAAGTACGCCTCTTCTATTGGGTTCCAGATTTGGCATTTCTGTATCTTCTTTCGATCCATTGAACCAGCGGATTGCATATGCTGAAAAGGTATTTTTTTGTATATAGTGAGAAACAAGTCTGTATGTGTTTTTCTTCAACATTATCAATCCAAAGCAAGGTCTTCTCCTACCGTATTGTCAGATTAGTCTAGACATTGAACTTTATTGATTTTTTTGTCTGTTTGAAAATGAATGGAGATCTATGTGTCTCCCAAGTTTCAATGGAAAACATGTTTGTATGTGTGCGTCTCGGATACTATCAATACAAGACAAGGTTTTTGTGAGGAATGATACTAGAGATGTGCAGAAACTAAACATAAAATCACCAACAAAGGTTCTTATGGTTAATTTTAATGCCATTGATGTTAGATTAGAGTATACTTTCTACGGAGAAATTAAAATGAAAATCACTGACAAGGATTCCTACGGGTAGTCTTCATTGTCATCTACGAGTAAAAGTTGTGCTGGGAAGTCTGAATGCTGTCAATTCTTGATTAGAGAGTTATTTGATTAGAGTATACTTTTAATGGGCTATTTGATTAGTATATCTTTAATGAGTTATTTTAGTTATTTGGGTGAGAGCACAGTTTGTAACGTTATCTTCATCTTTAGATAAGCATGTCAGATAAGGGTTAACAATAAACTTGAAATCACCTACAAATGTTCTAATGGGTAGTCTTATGCCATCAATGTTATATCAGAGTATACCTTTAATCGGAGAGGGGCTTAGTGCCATCAATGATGTACTAGGGTATATCTTTAATTGTCATGTAAGTGGGTACATTGTTCATAATGTTACTCTAGATAAGACATAAGGAAGCACCAGGCTCACTAAGAATATAATCTAGATTCTGTTACTCATGAACTCAGCTATACCATCTATTGTACATGTTATAGGGACTCCATCCCTCTGTGTATCTGTATCATTCTACAAAGAAACAGCTGCTTTGCAAGATTTCAGGTTTTGCTTTGCCTTCGTGGTTACAATCAATGACGTTGAATCGATTGGGAGATGTGGTCTCTGATTTAAGTTTCGCTACTTTTTCTGTAGATATTGCAGAAGTTGAGGTTTCAGCCATTGCATTCTCAAAAGATGGTCATAAGCTTATCACTGCTTCCTCTGAGCCTGATTTTAGATTGGTGAGCTTTTGTTTTTCTCAATCAAGGTTTCTGTTTCCTCAGTAACATATATCTTTTTAATCAATCCTTTGCAGTGCCTTTGGGATCTGCGAGATGAACAACCATCGAAAATTGCAGAAGGTCATTTGGATTCTGTTGTTGAGTTTGCTAGTTTTAACCCTGCAAACTCTGACCAAATATGTGTTAGTGGATCTGGATCTATGTCCCTATGGACATATGAGCACAATTTCCAGGTAACGGTATCTGTATGTAATATCGTGATCTCATAATAAGGGTGAGAGTATCTTCGAATGACAATATTTTATATGTGAAATACAGCGAATAACATTTACTTGCAAAGGTTTCTTTCCAAGACCATATGAACCACATTGTCATGTATGGTCAGAAGATGGGAAAATGATTTATATAGGTTGTCTGAAAGGTGAAGTTCTTTCATACAACTCAACATTGATTCCGCAGATGAGTTCTACAGATGATGAATCTGAACCGTCTTTTCTCCAACAACTTGTTGAAGGAAACTTTAAAACATCTGTGGATGCAAATACTTTTTCAGTCTCTGAGAATAATGATAGATGGCAATTGTTGAGAGTATCACAAGCCATGGAGAAGATCACCTCCATATGTCTAGGTCAGCTGCATCTCGTGATTGTGGATGTAGAAGGACATGTGTGCTGGTTATCACTGCTACCTGCAAAGAGCAAAGAGAAAGGGAATATAGTGTTTTCAGACATTAATAGCGTTGACATGGAATCTTGCACAACAGATAGAAGTTCTACATCTGGGGAAACTATTAATACTGTAACTGAAAATTTATCACGTGGTCAGGCTAGAAATTGTGTGGGTTTTGAAATGAGGGCAACGGGAAACACTGCATCAATGGTCATTTATTCCATGAATCTGGAAGTTACACAAGTTACAAATATGACATATACAATAGAGCAAACAAAGCTTGTAATTGGTGCAGCAAGTGGATGCATCATCATAGTAAGAGTCAACAAGCAAGGTTTACTATCAATGATTTCTGGAAAGTCTGGCGCAGCTCTTGCAGAAAGTTTGGCTATAATTGAATGGAGAAGTGCGTATCATTATGGTCCAATTCTTGGATTTGCTACCCTTGGGTGAGATGCAATTTTTGCAGTTTCTTTTGTGTCCTAGTATGTTGCTGTATATCTCATTGATAGAGGTAAATGATTGTCACTTAGGTATAGCTATATTACAAAACTGTTGTTTTCCACTTCTTCTCAATAGAGATGGAGAATGTTTCTTTTGCATCATGGGTATGTTTATGTAGATTTCATTGATAGATATGCATAGATAGCATGAGGATATTCCTAAATTTGCATTAAGCCTTTTTTTCCCTTTTCTGATTGATAGAAATGGAAAATTTGTTCTAACTTCTGGTCAAGATGGGACTGTACGTGTGTGGGAGGCTGATCGTGGAAAAGAGCTTTCTCGCCACTGCTTCAAATCTCCTCAGCTATGCATAGATAGTCATGAAGGATCGGTAAGTTTGGAAAGCATTTTTCAATTCTGAAACTGTTTCACTTTCTGATAACAAAAATATATAATAAGTCTTTGGGATTGAAGCACAGTTATATTAGCGATTTTTTGTTTTTTGATATCATTTTAAGATGTGATTTCTTGTTTGATCTTATAGGTCATTTCAACTCTTAAAAGACGTTAATATATCATTCATTCTTTCTTTTTAATGACCTTAGTTTATCTTTTATAATATTCTTTTGCTATTTGTGGCTATCTTGCATGGCTATTCTTCTTTGAAAGCTCACTATGCTTCTCTTTTATAAAGCGCATTTATCTTATATAGAGGAACACCTTAACCCAATTGAAAAGGAACCTAAAAAACCACATACAGAAAACTTATAACTTATTACCTTCATTGAGTTATCATACAGAAAACTTATATGTTCACATGAAAGAGGCCTGGAAGACTTGCTGCTCTCATATTCTTGGCATATGACATAAATTTATTATTTGGATCTACTGTTTGCAAATGAATATTGAAATAAAATCTAAGGTTGATGATTTTTAAAGTCAATTCTTTTTTTTATGTAGAATAAATGTATAGAGTAATTTGTTTTGTGTCAAGACGAATGAATTATAATATATGTATCTGTCCATTTGGAAAACTAATTGTCCCTTCAAATTTTTGATAGTTTTGTTTGTTCTTTCATACAGAACACAGCTGTAACAGGTTCACAAAATGGAAATTTGTACATGTTTAAAGTGGACTCCATGGGACGCTCCGCTATTGTTTTTCAGAATAAACTTCATATTTCTGCGATCGATAAGGTAAACACTAATTTTAATAAATTCGATGAGGGTTTCTAAAGATGGCGGAAGACTAGTTGAAAACAGATTTGAACAATCCTAGACATGGGGGATGTCTGCAAGATTCTATTTTGTACACGAGTTTGGAGAAAGTCTCATGCATTATTTATTTGAATTTCCCTTGAAGTCTTTCACATTACGACATAAGAACCTTGGTTATTATATACACTTATACCTCATACCTAATTAAAGCACCATTAAGGTCTTTGTCTTTATATTTACTTAGTAATATTTATTTTATTTTGATTTGTTGTTTCCAAAGACAAGACAACACTTAAGATGTAATCTCTTGTTTGGTCTTATAGGCCATTTTGGCCTCTTAAAAGAAGTTAATTTGTCTGTTTGTCTTTCTTTCTTTCTTTACATTTATATTTATCGAGTAATATTTATTTTATTTTGATTTGTTGATTTGTTGTTCCCAAAGACGAGACGACACTTAAGAGGTAATTTCTTGTTTGGTCTTATAGGCCATTTTGGCCTCTTAAAAGACGTTAATATATCTTTCTTTCTTTCTTTCTGCTACGTTTCTGTTACATAAAGGGATGGGGCAAACCAAAATGCATGTTCCATTAGATATCAAAGAGGGGAAGGTGACCTCTTATGCCATTTGATTAGACGAGGTGAATTGTATGGGAGATGATATAAAAGAGCTTTGAAAGAGGAAATGCAAAAGGAGACATATTAGAAAACATAGTTGAATGCCTCTTTCAAGATTGAATTATTCGAAGCCATACAAAAAGACATCACAAGTTTTGTGAAGAAGTCAAACTTACAACACGAGGATGACATGGCGAAGTACCTAAAGATAACATGAATGACTTGTTAGTTGAGTTGGAAACGAAAGCCGAGAAAACGATGCCATGAATTGCAGAACAAAATCAGGGCATTAGATATTGTTGAGAATGTGTGAACATGTGCTTATGAAGAAAAGGATGATGTGTGAAAAAGTGTGTGAGCACACTTTATTGTAATCCGGTGTTAATGTAGTCAAAGAATATTAGATATTCTTATGACAAAATTGTACTCAAGTTCGATTTTGTCATAAGAATATGAAGCTAATTGCAGATTCTAGAAAATTCTGTGAGCCGACACAGTATCGCCAAATAATTGGGAGACTTATCTACCTAACTATCACCCGACCAGATCTTAGCTATCCGATTGGGGTTCTTAGTCAGTTCATGGAAACCCCCCGCGACACTCACATGGATTGTGCTAAGCGAGTGTTACGTTATATTAGTGGATCACTTAATTATGGTATCTTCTATAAGCGTGGAGCACCACTTCGACTTGAAGGCTTCACAGATGCTGATTGGGCAGGCAATGCATCTGATAGGTGATCCACTTCGGGATTTATGTTTTCACTTGGTAGTGGAGCAGTCTCTTGGAGTAGCAAGAAACAACCAACAATCGCTCTATCGAGCACTGGGGCGGAGTGTAGGGATGCAGCTGTAGCTGCTTGCGAAGCTGTATGGCTTAAAAGACTGTTGAAAGACTTCAACGAATTGGTGAACAAGCCAATACTGATTCACTGTGATAATCTCAGCAGCATTCAGCTTGCAAAGAATCTGGTGTTTCACGCCCGGACTAAGCACATAGAGGTGCACTATACATCCGTGAGCGTATATTGGCCGGCGACATTGACCTCCAATACGTTGGCACCAACATGCAAGTGGCTGATATTTTCACTAAGGCGCTAGGTCTTGACAAGCTACGACAATTCTCAGTGGATCTAGACCTTAGAACACTCGATATGATGAGCTTGGGGGAGAGTACAAGTACAAAGACGAATGAAAACATGGAGAATCAGCACCATACAAGAGGAAGAGTGAGACCGGCATCGGCAAAGTAAGACCGACACATCTAACTCGACTTGACCCGGCAAGTTAGAGGAAGACTTTCCAAAGCTCGGAATTTTTTGAAGTTAGAGATAAACTCGACCCTGTAGGCACCCTTGACAAGCTTGAAATTTTGGATCAGCAAGATCGACATTGCTAGATCAAGATCGAGTACATAGGAACAATGGGAAAACCACAGTCTAGTAGTCCAACCAACTGTAATCAGGTCTTCAACTACACCAAAACAACCAAGCTTAAGAGGACACACAATTGACCTTGAGGGGGCGTGTTGAGAATCAAGCTCAACTTGTGTGAACATGTGCTTATGAAGAATAGGACGATGTGTGAAAACGTGTGTAAGCACACTTTATTGTAATCCGTGTAGTTGAGTGTTAATGTCGTCAAAGAATATTAGATATTCTTATGACAAAATCATACTCAAGTGGATATCTTGGTTAGATTCCACCAACACATTTAATATGGCAGTCCCTTGAGGACTTGTATATAAAACCCCCTTTGCCCATTCTGTTTTGTTGATGATCTTTAGTTAATTAATATAGCTCTCTTCAGTGCATAAGCTGTCATCCCCCTATTGTGTATTTTCTTATTATTTTCTGGTTATTCTCTCTGATTTCTTCTCTTGCTTATTCACCCACTCTCACACAAACACACTACGCTTCTGAATACTCAACTCTACTAGAGTTAGATTCTTTACAGATATTCCATTTGCTTCAGCATAGAGGTGGGGTGGGGTCATTTTATAGACATAAAAAAAGAAAAGCTTTCATATCCAAGTGAAGGAAACTCAAGGATGATACAAGTAGAAACTTGGGAATTGAGTCTTAACAACACAAATAACTGGAAAGATTTAGAGAGATCTTTAGTGTCAATGAGTGCTTGCATGATAAGGAGCAAAGCACTGGTGCTGAGGTGGAAATGAGAGCAGTCCCTATAATCATCGAGGCATTATTTTGATCAGTGACCTATATCCAACTGCTTTGGGAGCTCCCAAAAAGAAGGTACTCAAGGTTGGCACTTATGTCATCAACACAACTTGCTGATGGTATGCTTAAATGCAACACTGATTCAAGTCACATGGCGTAAGCTCCCTAAAAGAAGGTACTCAAGGTTAGCACTGCCCTGTTCCAATATAGCTTGGATTGTCCCATCTAAACATGTCCAAAGTGAAAAAGTATAGAATGATCTGTACTGATATTATTAACTTGGAAAACAAGATAACATGGATCAGCCCCAAAATATTACTTGGTACGAAGATGACCCAATATAAGACTCACTTTTTACACAAATCGGAGGATGTATTTATCTTCAGGCCTTATAGAGGAGGATAGAGACAATAAGAAGAGAATTTATTGCTGCTTTGTGGATTTTCTAAAAAGCTCTTTCTGCCCCTATAGATATGCAATGGGAAATCTATGCATTGTATAAATTTGTGCTAGAAAAAAAGAGAACTTCCAATGGGTTGTTAGAGGCTGTATTCCGATCAGTGACCGGTATCCAACAGCTTTGGGAGCTTCTTAAACGAAGGTACTCAAGAGCTTCTTAAGAGTTCTGGCATTTTGACCTCTTAAAAAGACGTTAATACGATGGATCAGGCAATAGAGATTATGTATGTCAGTCCTGGACTCGTGGAACATGATCTCACCACCTTTGTCATCAATAGATAAAGGCCATTACCTCCCGCCATTGCAAGTGCTTCCTTGGCTTTGGGGATGTCTCTTTTCTGGATGGGCCTATGAAAATATCTTCAAAGACAAAAATTACAATCTGATTTAAGAATCATACTGTGCTGTGTGTATGAACGTTTATGTAAAATCTTCTATGGCATAGAATACACTACATTTGAATGTACTGGGATAGAATGAGCCATTATGAATTTTGATGAGTTAACTAGCAAAAATATTTTAGTTCCTGAAATAATTGCACAAAATCATGTAGGTATCATTTAACAAAAGCTCAAACCAACTAGCAGCTTCCTGTAAAGATGACGGAAGGCTGTTCTTTTTGCGGTGTGGACTCTCAGATGTAGACGAGCTAGAACTTTTGGGGTATACTACATTCGATGATAGTATCTTATCTATAGCATGGGACATACCCACTGAAGGTTAACTTTTTCAAACTCAAGTAATATAACCATCAGAAGTTTACATAGTAGCTATGCCTGAAAACTGAAATAATAACTATCTGATTAATATACTAGAAATTTATTCAGTAGTTTTGGTTATGTCAAAGTTTGAAGAATGTAGTTAACCTAGAAAACAGAATTGTTTGTGAAAGTGGAACAATAATTATCTGAACTTCACAGTAGAATTCTATTTAGTGTCTTTGGTTTCTGTAACTATCTAAAGGATTGGAAATAGACTTCTATCAACCGTCATTTGGTTTTCATTGAAGTTTGTGTTTCTCAACACTCTTTGAAGAAGTGGTGAAAATTCATATTAGAATGCAATACTCAGTATATTGTCTAGTCCCTATCCTCAGTTGATGGCATGATGTCTGAACCTGCTTCATTGGTGTGAAAAGGACACATGTCATGTGTACCTCCGAGTTTTTGGTTTGAATAATAAAAAAATCTGGAGACATATACGGAGAGGGACTTATAATTACTATAGTCTTTCTTTATCCACTTTGATGATATCTTTTCTTATCCATTTATTTATCTGTCACCAGCTATGCCATGCAGATCATCCGGGGTCTGAATGATGTGCCACTACATTCCAGTCACCACGCCCTGAGCCTCCTGTCAAAGATCCATAAGCTCTTATTTAAGATTCTTTTCACCACGTTTTCTGGGATCCAAGGGCGTGCCACCATTTTGAAACACTGAGCTTTGAGTCACCCCTCAAAGGTCCATGTGCCAAAAGTGTTTTCCACATACCTAAGGGCTCGTTCCTCCACAATTGAGTGAGTAGAAAGAAAGTTGGGGGAGAAGGAAGAGATCACCTTTTCTGTTCATAAGGAATTGAGTTCTCGTCCCTCTAACAGCCTTCTAAATGCACACAACCTAGCTGTATGCAGGTTGTCTTAACACAAGTTCCCCCATTCTGTGTGCAAAATTAAGTCAATGATGGGCGTCTTCCTTGAGTAATGGTGAAGGTGAGTTTTTGAGTGAAACATGTCACTTATATGTAATTTAGTGCACTGCTGAATCAATAAATTTATTTCAGGTACTGATCAAGCATACATATTTGTTTCACTTGCACGGGGGGAGATAGTGAAAGTTAAGGCTCCAACTCAGGCGGTAAATGGAGATCTTTTCCTTGATAACAAGTCTCTAAATTGTATAAGGTACAGAGCTTTTGAAATAACTACAGTATGTTCGAAATTATAATAATGAATTCATCATGATAGATAGATTTAAATACAGTTTCCGGACACAAGTTCCACTCCTCAGTTTTGTGGTTGGAAAGTACTATCTTGAGAAAGAAAAGGTAGAGCGCAAAATAGTATGGGGAATAGGCCAAGATAAACGGATGCAACAATATCGTATTCCTCAAACTGTTCAGGGGTGGACTGGATCAAGTGGCAATGCAGTTCATGCACATTTTAATATGCCAGGTCATGCAAAGATAGGAACAGCATTGGGTTAGTATATCTGCTTTTTCCTTTTCAATGAGAATCATATTAGATAAGGTAGGTTTTGTGAATCTGACTCGTACACTTTGACTTTAGTGCTTCATTGGGAGACATCAACTCTGATCACAGGAGCTGAAGATGGAGCATTGCAGATTAGAGATACTGTTTTGGATCCTCTTCGCCAGCCTCAAAAGGTCGTTGATGTTCAGTTGTATGATGGTTATCTAGGTGGAATTACTTGTTTGATTGTTGGAGACAGTAGACTATTTATTGGAGGAGCAAATGGTGCTATCTATTGTGCTGAGGTACCAGCAATAGGATTGAAGATAACCTCTGACACAACTGGTAGGAATATTGCATGTTTCCATAGAAATGATTGTGCTTCTAGGACATTCATATCTTATTATTTATTTTTGAAGAAACTTGCAAATGCCACAGAAAATAGGAGATCATGTAACTCTGTACAGTCTGTGAGTCATTAGGTCTCATCTTACCTCCTTTCTGTTGTCCAGATAAGGATAATTTTATTGGGGACGTGTTTGCCTCCTTTCTTGATTTCCCGAGTTGCAGAGAACAATTCAGGATGAAAGGATGTGCATGACCTTGTATGTGGTCCAATTGAAACCTTCTCTGAAACCTTCTTGAACTACATAAAACTGTTGCTATTTAGAGCATTTACGGAAACAGTGCACCAAATAGAAAAGGCATGATCTCAAGTTTGTCATAAAAGGGTAATCCGTGTAGTTGTCGAGTGTGTGAAAGCACACTTTATTGTAATCCGTGTAGTTGTCGAGTGTTAGTGTGGTCAAAGAATATTAGATATTCTTATGACAAAATCGTCCTCAAGTGGATATCTTGGTTAGATTCCACCAACACATTTAATAGGGCAGTCCCTTGAGGACTTGTATATAAAACCCCCTTTGGCCATTCAGTTTAGTTGATGATCTTTAAATAATTAATATAGCTCTCGTAAGTGCATAAGCTGTCATCCCCCTACAGTGTGTTTTCTTATTTTTCTGGTTATTCTCTGTAATTCCTTCTCTTGCTTATACATTCACTCTCTCTCTCTCTCTCACACACACTACGCTTCTGAATACTAAACTCTACTAGAGTTAGATACTCTACATGGTATCAGAGCATGAGGGTTAGAGATCCTTCACTGAGCTCTACCATTGAAACTGTGTGAGCAGCTAGAGACGCTGTTTTAAAACCTGCTATCGTCGCTGCAGTTTTGCACAACAAGAGGCTCACCTTAACAGGATCATACGAATCAAGTTAAATCAGAAAAATGAATGCACAGATGGGTAGCGCACTTCCAACAGAGAAGTTGGACAGGCACAACTACGCATCTTGGGAATATAAGATGCAGCAGTACTTAGTTGGGCAAGGGTATTGGAGTTATATCGAGGGAGCTTAGGAAACAGCCCCTGATATTACAAGTCCAAACTACCCCACTTGGCAGCAAGGCACCAGTAGGGTAATGTATTGTTTGGCAACATGTGTGCAAGATCACATGTTAAGCTATATTCGAGATGAGAAAGCCCCAACATAAGCGTGGAAAAACTTGAAGAAGATTTTCGCGGCTTCAACCACAGCGAGAAAACTTCAACTCCGGCAGGAGTTGAACAATATTCGTCAGGGGGATATATCCGTGACGGACTATACCCTCTGGAACAAAGACTTATGCGATTCACTTGGCTCCATCAATGTCGCAGTTGATGATGACGAGATGGTGCATATCTGTCTTGGCGGCCTTGCACAAAAATATGGCTCATTTCGAACTGCCATAACAAGGGAGAACCCCCCAAGCTTTTTCGACTTGCAATCCATGCTAATGGTTGAGGAGAACCATACACGGTCGAAAAGCACAGCATCTGATGGGCAGATGCTATATACAATAATGATCTCAGTCGAGGTCACGGTCGTGGTCGTGGAAATCGGGGGAGGAATGGCCGAGGAAGAGGTGGACGACGAGGTCCACAACAGTTTAATTCCAGGCAGCAAGAAGGTCGAAACAGCCGAGGGAATTCTGGTAGAAAGGGGAGCTTCCACCAGCCTGCATCAACCAGGCAGAACCAGCAAACCGAGTGCTGGTATTGTGGAAAGCCTGGCCACTTTGAAGCCGAGTGTTGGAAGAAGAAGAATGACTCAGCTGCCTCACCCCGGCAGCAAACAAACTATGCTGTGATGGCTGACCTAGAAAACAAAGCGCCGATGTTTGTTATGCGACACCGGGCGAATATCATGATAACAAGTGTTTCCCAACCTGATGATGTATGGTTCGTGGACTCAGGTGCCTCAAATCACATGACAAGTCATCAAGAATGGTTCATGAATTTGAGGGAACCCGAGAGACCCGGAGTGGTGGACACCGGTGATGACTCCACACACATGATTGAGCACATTGGAGATGTGGCCCTTAACAATCACGACAACAAGGGCTACATTAAGGATGTATTGCATGTCTCGACAATCACAAAGAATTTGGTCTCGGTTGGCCAAATTGTCGAACAAGGAATGCAAGTGCGATTCAACCAGGAAGGTTGCTTCATCGAGGATAAAGGCCAACTTATCGCTCATGCAAGAAGAGAAGGTCGCATGTTTATTCTTGATGCGACGGAGGTGAACACAACAATGTATGCAAAGGGACTCAAGGTAGAGTTTGATATTGAGTTGTGGCACAAAAGGGTTGGCCATCTAAACCTCGGTAAACTCCGATCAATGCAAACAAAAGGGGCTGTGCATGAATTGCCACAATTTACTTCGAAACATCCTGATAATGTATGTGAGGCGTGCCAACTAGGCAAGCAACATAGGCATCTATTCCTAAGCGAAAGAAATGTGAGTAAAGGCACCGCCTCTGACAAGCCCTTAGGAGACTGAGCTTTTCCTGACACAGATTCATAGAGTGCATAGATTCCCCATTGCATATCTATAGGAACACCAAGGGCTTCTAGCCGCTGCATAAGCCGAGCACGTGGCACACTGTCAAAGGTTTTTCGGAAATCCACAAAGCAGCAATAAATCCTCTTATTGTGGGCGCTGGCCTCCTCAATAAGGGCTCGGAGGGTGAATATGTGATCCAAAGTTGTGAACCCCTTCCGAAATCCTGCCTGTCCAATTGAACGACAGCCATTTTGCTGTGCCCATATACTCAATTCTGATTCTAGAATCGAGCCATATAGTTTAGCCAAGTAATGGCCAATCATGATTGTCCTATAGTTGCTTGGCATCATGGGGTCTCCACTCTTGAGGATTGGCACAATGGTATGCTGAGTCCATCTAGTAGGAAAACCTTCACACATGGCTCTATTAAAGATGTTTGCTAGCAATGGGAGCAAGGTGTCACGAGCATAGATAAAGTGTTCACCCACCAATCCATCATGATCTTGGGCCTTCCCAAATTGTAGCTGATCAATGGCATTTCTTACATTTTGTGGTGTAAGGAAGGTTAATTCATGTGGGCGTGAGGCATTCGGGTGGGGAAGAGGAGGTTGCCCCAGGATATCAATTGTCTCGCGAGTGAATAGATACTTAGCCAACCCACTCTCCTTAGCATATACATCCTTTGTGCATCCATCCTTTACCTCAAAGCGTAGATATGCATGATCAGCTGCCAAGGCAATAGGTCTTCCCGATATAGTGAACACTTTTATTTCAGGTATAAGAGATGGAGGTCCCATTAGATAATCGACTGTGCTTGCACCCCCTTTTGGGTTCCAACATGTCAAAGAATCTGATCCAGGCCATTGTGTCAAGCCTTTCTTGTCAATATCCATGAAGCGGATGACAAGGGCTTTAACTCTGTACTCATCTCTTCCCACCCTCCACACCGAAGCAAATGGAATATCTGATGCTCCAATGTTTGTTCCGAGATTCTTGGCATCTTCTTGTGGACTTCACTTTTCGGCCCAACCAACCACTCGTACATGCAACGCGCGAGCTTTCTTCTTGGCTTCTTCTAAAGTAGCATTCATCATTGCCATCCTATCCATGGATGTTCCTTTTTGCTTTTTTACTACCTCTATCCAAGGAGCATTTGCTTTAATTTCGTTTTGGGCGTGCTCAGCTTGAGCTTTGGCATCTTTGGCCATGTCTGCCCATGTTTGCATTTCTTTCGTGACATTGGCTTTCACTGTAGAGATGCATCTTTCCACTGCTTCTTGTCCTTTTTCGAAATCCACTTTTATAGCTCCTAACTCAGCCTTACTTGAGGATATTTTATCCTTAAGGTATTGTGTCATGTCATCCTTGAGCTCTAAGTGTGATTTCTCCACATGGGAGAGAGAGAGAGTACTGACCTTCAATGGATCCTGATGATGAAGACGATTGATCAACCCAATGAACAAGAAAGAAAAGAATGACTACACTGTTAAGTAAAGAAATTTGTGTTTGAAGGGTATTCTGGTAAATAGGGCTTGTAGATTTGAGTGTATAATTATTTTATAAAGTGTATTTTTTTGGACATAGGGGTAGTTTGGTAAATTTGGAACTTCTAGGGGCATTCTGGTAAATAGACGAACTTCCAGGGGTATCCTGGTACTTTTCCCTTGAATTTATTAAGAAAAAAAGAAAAGAATGGATGCACAAGCAATTTTCTATCCTCCACTGCATTAGATTTTAACTTGGGAAAAATGTTCTAGTATTTACACTAGGAAAGATTCAAATAATTCCTAACATATTTTTTGACATGGCAACATATGGTGACCATGTACATGTAGGGAACTGTGGGTAACCGTGAAAGAAAGAGGAAATATTGTAGCATCTAGGTCAGGAAAAATTCAAATATTCCCAACATAGTTTTTGAATGACAACAAAAAGGAAATAACGTTAATATGCTCATAGAAACCATAAGTTTGAGTGAATTTTAGCTCATGCAGAGCACGGTTTATTTCATTTATCGTAGCAATCCTGAAAACGTGATGATAGTGCATACACCTCTTGCAGTTGTGACATCTATTATCTTCATGTGTGAACATCCATATGAATCTTTCTGTGTAAATTAATATTCTTTCTGATTAAATCAATGGACAAAGTATGAAAATCAATTCACATTGTGTCTGACAAGTACATCGGTGTGCATTCTAATGCATACATCTCTTGCAGTTGTGTCGTCTATAATCTCCATAAATTGATATCTATATGAGTCTGTCTGTGTAAATTAATATTCTTTCTGATGAAATAAATGGATCAAGGATTAAAATCAATTCACATTGTTTATGACACCTACATCCGTGTGCATTCTGTATACTAGCCATGGATGCACTAAATAATATTACCATGTGTGTGAGTACCATGTTTTGAAGGTGAATAAGTGAGTTTGAACTGTTACTTAATTTAAGTAGTGTAGAAAAACAGAAGGATATATTAACTGTACCAATAGCCTTTGGAAATTCACTTCATTTACTATTAGAAAAACAAACACTATGTCTCAGCTTTATAATTCTCAAAGACCCAAAAAGAGCAATACTGAGACTTGAAATCAGATGATAGATCTATAAACAAACTGTAGTGTAATACAGAATATCTTTTTATCATTTTTTCCATTGAATGTTTCATGGCTGTATAATCAACCAAAATATGAAGTATTCTTTTTATGTATGTTAATTAAGTTTTTTATCCGTGATGAAGTAAACATAATTTAAGCTGTCAACTTTTTCAATATAGGAATAAATGCAAAAGCAAGGATTAGCATTGCTCCAGAGAGGACAAATCATGATTCATGGTCTGAAGGGGATCCATTAGGACAGCTTTCTATGATAGAGAAATATGCAAAAATGGGTGACTCAAGGTACAAGCTGTTATTTGGTCTTCATTTCTCTGCAAAATGTATCCCAGTAGAATAGTTCACAAAGTAAAAATTCAAACCATACGTGGTATTGTAGCTATATGATTTGTAGATGAAAACTCTTCAACATGGTTACTTAGGCCTTTTATCGTTTCAGAATTATTCAGAAAAAAGGGGCGTATTGATTGTGCCAAAGACCATCCAATTTGCCAAAAGACCTTACTCTGATGATTATACACAAGTAATGTATACAAAACTATAACTAGAGTATCCCATTCATCACCAACGCTGAGCTGTGCAAAATTCACCTTTCTTGGGTCTTTTTGATTGACTTCTTCTTGGCTGTCTCTGGGGAATAGGATGTGGCAATTTTGTTACGGGTCCTTTTTCCATGTTTATCAAAAAAGCTAATGTGCTATTATTGGAAATAATTTATGCATGCATAGTTGGGGCTTTCAGGATACAGTTAGAAAGCGGTGGACTGAATGTAAAATACTGACCACCGCTTTTTAACTGTATCCCGAGAGTGGTTCCTTGAATAGATGAGAAAGGGGTTTGTTGAATCAATCTTGCACTGCTTGGTTTCAGGACATACGTTCAATTTTTGTATTACTCTATGAAATACTCAGTGATTGATTGGTCACAGTATCATGACGTGATTTTTGAACTACTACGTTAAACGTAAAGAGCTGTAATTGGCAACTAGTGCTGTGGATTTATTTTTTTGTACAGTCTGTCTGAGCTAAAACGTGGACTAATAAGAAGGACTAATAAGAAGTTTCTGGTAGTCCACTTCCATTATGGCATAAGAAACCATTGAAAGACATAAAAATTATTGGAATGTATCCAGTATAAGAGGCCCAACATCATGAACTGAGTTTTGGTTTAATGTTAAGATTTTTTTTATGTGAAGGTCAGTAGTTACAAGCCAAGGTTATCGAACAGAAATCAAGAAAAAGATTCAGAAGATAAAGCAGGAATTTCATGATATCGTTGACATAAATGAAAAGGTCTTATGGTGCTTCTGGAATGTTTCCGTTATTTGACCAAATTTTCTGGGATTTTTGTATGTTCTATTTTCAATGAGCATGTTGAACAATATTCCTTTTAGGCACCAGAGTTGGAAAAGCTACTGCCATCAGAATTGATTGTTGATACAGATCTAGAATGTGAGCTGAGGTCTGATGGCGAGAAAAGAATCATTAGTGTTCATGAGCAGGTTTCCCTCAAAGCTTCTGCATTTTGTCTTACATATCTCTAAAATGATTGCATGAATTGAATCACATCTGTATAGTTCTTTTATGCAGGTTATTAGGGAGAACTTAAAGAAGGATATAATGGTGGAACGCATTAAACAGGAGTGTTGGAAAGATGTTGCAGAGGCAGGTTTGGTTTCTTTCCTCCCCTCAGCAGTTATAATAACTACTATTATTGTCCCTATCCTCTTTTCATGGGAAGATGTGCTTAGGCATCTTTGTGATGGTCTTTGGTATGTTCTAAATTCAATATAGGTGGTCCATTGGTGCTTCCTACAATTCAGAGGCCTTACATTTTGGATCAACCTATGCTAGAGATATTTCAAGACAAAAATTGAGAATCTTAAATTTATAGATGAGGAGATTCTTAAATGTCTGGTTATTCTATTTCTATTTACTTTTTACTTAGCTGCATTTATTTTGGGGTTATTGTTCTCAAAGACGAGACACCATTTTAAGATGTAATCCGGGATACACAAATGGGCTCCAGACCAGGACATAACAAAGGGGTTACAATTGATCGGGCAATAGCAATTTTCCGTGCACATAGGCCCCGCTCCCATGGACCATGACCTTGACACCCTTGTCATCGACAGATAAAAGCCATTATCTCCCACTATCGTAGGTGCTTCCCTTGTTTCGGAGACATTTCCATTCTGGATCGACCTATGCTAGAGATCTTTCGAAGATAAAAGCTACAATATACTTAACTTGAGAATCTCACATGTGCCAAAAACCAGATTCCCTCGTTTCTTCTCTTTTCATCTTATTTACTTTTATATTTACTGTGAAATATTTATTTTATTTTGATTTGTTCTCAAAGACGAGACAACACTTAAGATGTAATCTCATGTTTGGTCTTATAGGCCATTTTGGCCTCTTAAAAGATGTTAATATATCTTTCTTTCTTTATTTCCAGAGTATTACCAAGAATAGTCTCAAGCATTGTTGGTTCACATATTCCATTTCCTCTAATTGTGGGCCAAAGCCTTGGTTAAAGAGGCAACGATATCTCCCTCTGATTTCATAAAAAAATAATGCAATGTCAAGCATAGTGTTGTTCAGATTGAATCCCATGATGACTCAATTGGCAAATTCATTCATACAAAGGCGTGCATGCACATCTGCCTACCTCAATCTATAATTGACGTGAAGAGGTTTGTAACTGCCCTATCACACTGTGCATTGTCTGGGGTAGATGCATGCCCATATAAGAGGGCCTAATGATGAATCCATTCTCCTATGTGTGTAAAACTTTATCCTTATAGTGGGCCATCTTCCAAACAAGAGGTGTTGTAGGGTGGATCCATGTTCTTCCTTTATTTACTTCGATAATATCAGTTCGGATCACCATTTTTTCTGCTTTGGTGATGTTTAAATGGGGAAAACCTAAGCTATATTGGAAACAGGGTAGTGCATTTATGCTCTTGCCAATTGACTCAAAACCATTATTGTGTTTCTAACATAGAAGCAATGATTATTTTCTTGCGGACAGTCATCGAGACCTAAGGACAAAATTGTGTTTGAATCCAAATGAGAGATTACATCTTACAATGTTGTCTCATCTTGGAGAGAAACAGACCAAAATAAAAAAAACTAAATTAGTAGAACTGCTTAAGTTACCTGAGATTTTCATTAGCCAAGGGAAAAAAGGGTTTGTACTGCTGAGTATCTTGATGAGCGTATTATATTCCATGTCATGTAGGTAAACATTTGTGGCCATTTCTGCAAGGTTGTCGAGTACCAAATTTTCCTCTGCATCATAAAAATCAGCCAAACAATAGGGCAGCAAATCTAGCGAAATATATTCGTATTATAGAAATGCAGGAGAATGAGTACACAAAAGAACTGAAGCTAGTTGTAAGCAGTCAAATGGATATACCAACAGTGCCAGGATCTATTTGTAGTGAGAGTTCAGGCACAGTAGGAGAAGATGACATATCATGTAGAAGTAGGGAGGATATTACAACTATGAAGGAGGGACCCAGTGATCCCTCTATACAAATGACAAACTTCGAAACTGCAGCACCTAAGATTGAAGATGCAAGTCCTGGTCGAAGGAGCTCTATTATGACGGCGCGAGATTCCAGTGCAGGGAAGATAATGGAGGTTGAAAATATTACTAATAGGGCGCCTAATGATTCAGTAAGTCCTTTGCCTACACCTGAAGAAGATCAGGAAGAAAATGAATCTCCCACTGCAGAGCTACTCGATAAAGGACCCATCTCAAATCTACTATATGGATCGTTTGAGCTCTCAACCCCAAAAAGGAAGAGAACTCAGGTAAGTAAATCAAGCATATGGATAGATTTCTTTACAATCATGCAGATGATTATTTTTACATGATTCCAAGCCTTTGATTTATGACGTACTATGCAAAACCTTTACAGAGATTCCTATTGTTTAAAGAATTGCAACTTGCTCGTGAAGCTTTCAATAAACGATTTGTGGAATTGGAGGAGAACAAAGAATCAATTATTGAAAAGATAAAGGAAATGAATACAAGGATTACTGAGCTCCAAAGAAAACTTGGCCTAAAGGATGATTTTGTCCTGCCTCAATTGGATCGTCACGATGTAAATGCTATAAAACATTTACCTGGAATTTGTACCTATTCTTTTACCCCCTCTAAATTTCAAGTTTTCTGTATCCAGGACTTTGAGAGCATATTTGTAGTAAAGGATGAGGAAATTCATGTCCTAAACTATATGGCTCTTAAGAAGAAAAAGGAAGATGAGATGAATGATAAGAAAAGGTCTGTGTTTTTTGGCTTTCTTAAGTGTAGAGAAATGCCTTGTTGCACTTCTTAAATTTCCATCATATGAAATAGCATTGATTAATGAATATTTCCAAATATCTTGCATGTGCATCTGGCCATTAAAAAGTGAGAAAAGCCAAGCCAGCATGTCCAGTAAGATATTATCAGTAATCTTCACAGTTTAAAATAAATGATTGATACTTCTCATTGCCACCTTTTTCTGGAGCCTCATTCATTCTGCCTAACATGGGCTGTTCCATAAGGGAGAGGTTTCCAATGTGAGGGAAGAAACACCAATATTGGGTTATAATGGGCTAAAGGGATGTGATCTGGATGAATGATTCTTACATGAATGCCAAATTGCAATTGCCGGATCTTTTGTAACACCTTTCGAATCTTGTGATTGAGTCCCTATTTGTATGCCCCTTGATTGACTTGTAGCGTGAGGAGTGCTGGAGCTAAAGAAGGTTGTGATGATTCTTTGCTGATAAGGTTGTGGAAATATCAGTATCGTTGAATAACTCCTCTTTGCGCTTCTTGATTATTAGCAAATAAGTGTCCCGAGTGTCATTGGTCTTTGTATTCTAGTAACTTGTGATATAAAATAGTCTCATCTTGGAATAATAAACTGAAATAAATGTCAACATCTCTTAATAGGTGATATAAAATAGTCTCATCTTCTCATCTTGGAGAAATACTAACTATAATAAATATAACTAGAGAACACACCTGGCTGTACCCTGCCAATTCCTCATTCTTCAATATTAGGGTTTAAAAAAAATAAAGTTTCTTATACACATAAACACGAGGGATTCGTAATGGTATATGAACTTATTCAAAGCTTGTGTCATTTAAGTTTCTATAGTAAGTTAAAAGAATTTCAGTTATAATGTGGATTACACATATAGCATATTCTGGTATGAACGTTATTTCAATGAATTTTTTTCATCTCAGACTAAAGCAGGGAAACAATGATGCGGAGAGAGCACTCCAAGATATGATGGGCGGAAAGTTAGAGCAAAAGAAAGAGGAAGTGATCTTGGATACAGAACTAGAGAGACCAGCGTGGATGCATGGGAACCCAAAGAACTTTACCAAAGAACAAATCAAGGACATGAAAGAATTTGATGCCAAATTGAAGGTAAACAATCAATACCTGACCAAAATAGAAAGTTGTAACTAGTGACCTTGTGAATTGGAGTTGACCTGTGCACTCTTATACAGGCAATTAAAGAAGAAAAAGAGAAAAAACAACGTGCACAAGAGTTTGAAATGAGGAAGTTGAAGAATGATATACAAGACTTAATGAATACCTTTGATGAATCTCTTCTTCAGTTCTTTGACAACCGTTTACAAGTATGACTCTCAGTCTCCACTGGAGTGTTTTTGTCTGCTCTTTTATCATCAATGTTAAGATCATCTTTCAGATAATCATTTCCTCATGTCCTTCCTGTACAGGATAAGGTCTCATCATCATCATAAAATAATCCCTCAGATCCATCCAAGACAATGAAACATATTTGCTTACTGTACAAAATATGGATTATAAATAAATTGTTATTAACTTCTTTTAAGAGGGAAAAGTGGCATATAAGAACAAACAAGAGATTAAATCCCAAGTGTTGTCGGGTCAATGTGTGATCCAAAATTGTGAAACCCTTCCAAAAGCCTGCCTGTTCAGCTGAATGGCAGTAATTTTGCACTGCCCATATACTCTAAAGAAATATGAGAAAGCACATTTGTTCAGTAATATACATTGGTAGGAGGGAGAAAAATACAGAGATCTCTTCGATTTACATGAGGAGAAAGTCCCTCTTTATAAAGGCCAAGATCTGGCCGTTGGGCTAACTAGCTGTTGAAACTAACTAGCCGTTGGGCTAGCCGTTACAACTTTTAAACATTCTCAACACTCCCCCTCAAGATGGGCGAAAAATATCCACTAAGCCCATCTTGTCACACAATCTAGTAAGACTTACTGGCCCAAGTCCCTTTGTAAGACAATTTGCTACTTGATGTTCAGTAGAAACATGACTCAATTTTAATATTCCATTATCAAGCTTTTCCTTGATAAAGAGCCTGTCGATTTCAATGTGTTTGGTTCTATCGTGCTGTACCGGATTGTTGGCAATGCTGATTGCTGACTTATTGTCACACCACAGCATCATCTGATTTTCTTGATTCACCTTTAGTTCTACTAGGAGGGTTCGCAGCCATAACATCTCCACAACTCCTATAGCAATAGCTCTATACTCTGCTTCGGCTGTTGACCTTGCTACTACTGACTGTTTCTTACTCTTCCAAGAGACCAGATTGCCTCCAACAAACATGCAGTATCCTGATGTGGATTTCCTGTCATCAGCACAACTGGCCCAATCAGAATCACAATAGCCCTCAATGTTAAAATGACCATGTTTTCTGAAGATTAATCCCTTCCCTGGGGCACCTTTGAGATATCTCAGAATATGGTACACTGCATCCATATGATCTTTCCTCGGATCATGCATGTAGCGACTTACCACACTTACTGCAAATGAGATATCTGGACGGGTGTGGGTCAAATAAATCAGCCGACCTACCAATCTTTGATACCTTTCACAATCAACTTTCTCTCCCACAAGTTCAGTTAGCTTGATCTTTTGGTCGATTGGAGAAGCTACAGGCCTACAACCCAACATTCCAGTTTCTTTGAGAAGATCTAGTACATATTTCCGCTGAAATAGAACAACTCCTTCTGCTCCACGAGCTACCTCAATTCCAAGAAAGTATCGTAGCAATCCTAGATCCTTCACCTCAAACTCTTTACCCAATTGCATCTTCAGTTGGGCAATTTCTCCTTCATCGTTACCCATGATAATTATATCATCCACATACACAACAAGCAATGTAGTATGCTCCTCGTGTTGTCGAAAGAACACTGTATGGTCTGCATTCGTCTGTTGGTATCCCATACCCACCATAACCCTTCTTAACCTGTCGAACCAGGCTCGAGGAGATTGCTTCAGTCCATAAAGCGACTTCCTAAGTTTGCAAACCTTACCTATTGTTTGAATTGTACCGAAACCTGGGGGAACATCCATGTACACTTCCTCCATCAACTCTCCATGAAGGAATGCATTTTTTACATCTAATTGATGTAATTTCCAATCCTTATTCACTGTCTCATCATAGTGTTCTAACAGTGCTCATCTTCGCCACAGGTGCAAAAGTCTCATCATAGTCAATGCCATATGTCTTGACTATATCCTTTAACCATATTGAGTTTGAACTGCTCTATGAAAATCTTTAAAACAAGCAAATACTTCATTCTTTTTTCTCATAAAATATAACCATGTCACACGAGAGAAGTAGTCAATGAAAGAGACAAAATATCGATATCCATTAATAGAACTTGTGTGACATGGTCCCCAAACATCGGAGTGTATTACATCAAATGCATGGGAACTCCTATGACCTGAACTAGCATATGAACTTTTAGTAAGCTTACCAAATTCACATGCATCACAAACAAGTTTTGTTTTATCCGCCTTTTCAAAAAGGTGTGGATACACCCGACTCAAAATGCCATAAGAGGCATGTCCCATGCGTTGGTGGTGAAGTATTAACAAGTCCTCATAACTCATTTTAGATCCCCTTACATCTATTCCCTCTACCATAGATGCTAATGCTGAATCCAGCCCTTCACGATCCAAATACCATAGTCCACTATGCCATGTGCCATGTGCCATGTGCCAGTCCCAAGTCTCCGACCTGTACCTTTCTCCTGGAATATCACCTTGGGAATATCAAAAGAAACAACACATTTTAGTTGGTGTATGATAGAACTTATAGATAATAAGTTTACTGGGAAAGAAGGAGCATGCAACACATTAGACAATGTCACAGAGTTGGTACATTTTACTGTACCTATACCCACTACAGGTTGTGTAGTATCGTCAGCAATTTGAATGCTTTCTGGCATTGCTAAGTGAGTATACGAGGAGAATTCACTAGCATTACCCGTCACATGCCTAGATGCACCAGAATCAATTATCCATTCTGGTGCAGAGGCAAGAGTATTTGTGTTGCTAGTACTTGTGGCCGAATAAGTATAGGTGGCAGTGTTACCTCTTGACATGAATGAAGTATCATCTGCGGCTCTTTGCTTCCTCCTAAGTATTTCTAAGAGAGCTTGATCCTCTTCGGTGAACACCACCTTAGTTCCTTCCTCTTCTTTTGCTACCATCAAGTTTGCTATGCATTTCCTATACATCCCAAGCTAAATTGGATGTTTCATATTATCCCGTTGGTTCTGTTAATCTGTTAGTATTTAAATGTGATATAATCAAAGTAAACTTGGATGACTATTTGTATAACAAAATTTTTAAATGGTTTTTGACAGGAAGAGGCCAAGTGCCTTCAGATAGAGGAAACAATAACAAGGTTGAGCATGGAAATTGAAGATGAGGAGTTTTTGGATGAGGAAAAGGAAGCAGAACTTGCAAAGAAGCTTGACCAACTGAAGACTGTCAAGGGACGATCTGTAGCTGTAGCAACAGAATTTAAACGAGAGGTACAAATCACATATTAGTTGTTTGTCGTCACAGCCAAAGTTTTTGAGGGCTTAGCAAGTAATTTAACACTAACCCTGTGATTTTTCCCCCAAAAGAATGAAACGAAACTGATATTGTAAATTGTAACCTATAGGATAAGTGAACTAGTCCGCTATTGATTGATATATCAAGACTGTCTGCAAAACTTGTAGGTTGATGAATATAAAGCAAAATATGATGCTGTAGTAGGAGAAGACAAAACATTGGATAGAAATTTCAAGAAAGACTTTTCAGATTGTGTTGAACTCATACCCTTACTTTATAGGCATTTCAGGAAACGAAAACCACAAGCTGCAAAGTGAGATGCATTATCATCTTTTTGAAATTACTTTTGGACATACAAATTTGATTTTCTTATTTATTTTTCTTTTGCTTTGATGCTTGCTACGTAGAATTATATCGAAAGATGCTCCAAAATCTCCTAGGCAATCAATTTCACCAGAAAGGAGAAAATCTGTACTACGGGTTAAATCTCCTCCTAGGAACTCTGTGAGTAATTTTTAAACACTCAGAATGAATATTGGTTTGTTGACAAAATTAGTCTCTTTCCATTGAATTTAATAAGCTTTATTCTATGTCATGTTCAGATGACTACAGTAAAGTCTCCTCGGCAGACAGATCCTTTCAATGAAAGGCCAGAGGTATTTCAATTGAAGAGCATGATTATTTTATTATATGTAATGAAAAACCAATTAGAATTACTGGGTGATGTAATTCTGAAGGTTCTAAAAGAATAGTTGATATATCTCAGTCATCAAGGTAAGAATATGCTCATGGGCAGTGAAACCGAAGTACACTTGAGTCTCTCACGTCCAAGAATATGAGATGCTAATAGATCTACCAAATACTTCGTGAATAGATATTTTTCCTGAAGACATATGTCTATGATGATCATCAGTCTTCCTCGAAAGAAAGGAAGAAAGATATGTTAACATGCTTTAAGAGGCCAAATAAGAAAGAAAGGAAGCTACATTTATGTCTTTTTATAAAGAAAGGAAGCTACATTTTTTCCTTTGTAAGATCTCTGGCATAGATCAATCCAGAATAAAGAGATATCCAAAGCAAAGAAAACATCTGCAATGGTGGGAGATAATTGTCTTTATCTGTTAATGACAAGGTTGGTGAGATTTCAGTTCACCAGACCAGGGCGTACTTGGCAATGTCTCAGGAGTTCACTTGTGTAACTCTCAATTATTGATTTGTAGCTTGAGTAGAAGAGATACGGCTAAGGAATGCTGTATTTGTTCTTTGTTGATGAGTTTGTGTTGTTCTTTGTTGTCCTTCACAACATCTCCCTGTGTTTTTTGAGTTCTAGCATGAACAGCCCCAAGCACCAATGGTTCTTATATGCCATTACTCTGCAGGTAGTGGGCCAAAGCCATTGGTCAAAGACCCAATGGTATTTCCCTCTTATCTCCAAAACGTACAGTAGCAAACATAGTACTCTTCATATTTCACTTCCAGATGACAAAATTGGCAAATGCTTTATTCTAGAGGTGTGGGTGAATATCTGCCTACCTCAAACTCTAATTGTTGCGACAAGGTCTGCAACTGCCCTATCACACTTTGCAGCACGTGGGAAAGATGTATGTCTATATAAGAGGGCTTGTTGATGAATCCATCTACTGACATTTGTAAAAAGTGTGCAGTATAGTGGGCCATTATTGCCTACAAGAGATTTTGTGGGGATAATTCAATTTGATAATATCAGTTTGGATCACTCTATTGATAATGTGTTTTAAGAGAGAAAAATGACTTTGAACGAAGGATTTCATCTTAAAATGTTAATTCGTCTTTTAACACACAAACCAGAATAAATATACTGGCAGGTAACATATCCAAAGTGCTTGTGGGTATCCTTGGGTAACACATAAAAATATGAACTGTTTTTGATGAAACTCCCTCATATAAGAAATAGAATACTTGGTCTCAAGTGCCAACAAAGAATGGACAAAGTTTCCCAATAGGTGAAATACTTCTTCTCAATAGATATTTCCCAATGTCATCAGCATATAGTCATATTTGTATAGCTATACCTGCTAGGCGTGCTAGGGAACCCCCAAGTCTCCCTATGTAATGTGATACCTCATCTATATAGAGACCGAAGAGAGTAGGGTATAGTGGGCATTTTTGCTTCACTCCAATTGTGCTAGCCACTGCCTTTGACAAGCCCTTGGGAGACCGCACTTTTCCTGACACGGATTCATAGAGTGCATAGATTCCCCATTGCATATATGTAGGAACACCAAGGGCTTCTAGCCGCTGCATAAGCCGAGCACGTGGCACAGTGTCAAAGGCTTTTCGGAAATCCACAAAGCAGCAATAAATCCTCTTATTGTGGGCTCTGCCCTCCTCAATAAGGGCCTGGAGGGTTTATATGTGATCCAAAGTTGTGAACCCCTTCCAAAAGCCTGGCTGTCCAACTGAACGGCAGCTATTCTGCTCTGCCCATATACTCAATTCTGATTCTAGAATCGACCCATATAGTTTAGCCAAGTAATGGCTAATCATGATTTTCCTATAGTTGCTTGGCATCATGGACTGAACGGCAGCCATTCTGCTCTGCCCATATACTCAGTTCTGATTCTAGAATCGATCCATATAGTTTAACCAAGTAATGGCTAATCATGATTGTCCTATAGTTTCTTGGCATCATGGACTGAACGGCAGCCATTCTGCTATGCCCATATACTCAATTCTGATTCTAGAATCGACCCATATAGTTTAGCCAAGTAACGGCTAATCATCATTGTCCTATAGTTGCTTGGCATCATGGACTGAACAGCAGCCATTCTGCTCTATCCATATACTCAATTCTGATTCTAGAATCGACCCATTAAGTTTAGCCAAGTAATGGCCAATCATGATTGTCCTATAGTCTTATTGTCCCAGAAGGAAAGAAAGAAGGATATATAAACGTACAATGATAAACATAGTGTTCTTCAAATTCTAATCCCTGATGATACAATTGGTAAATTCTTTCTTCTAGAGGTATTCTTTCATATCTGCCTATCTCAATCTCTAACTGATGTGAAACGTTTGCAGCCTGCCCTATCACAACACATCGCATGGTATAAATGTATGTCCATAGAAGAGGGCTTGATGATGGATAATGACTTCATCCTCCAATTTGTGTAAAAATGTCTTAATAATCGGCCAGCTTCCTACCAAGATATGTGGGGCTGATCCAAGTTATTTTATTTTCGAAGTTGATAATATCTGTTTGGATCATTCTATTCTTTTATACTTCGGTCATGTTTAGATGGGCAGAACCCAAGCTATATTGGAACAGGGTAGTGATTTATGCTTATGCCATGTGCCTCGAACCATTGTTGCGTTTCAGCATACCATCAATGAATATATTCATGTTTAGCAAGTAGTTTTGATGACATAATTGCCAACCTTGAGTAGCTTCATTTAGGGAGCTCCTAAAGCCATTGGATTATTGATTAGTGATAGTAAGAATACAATGGCCATACATCCACCCAGTCTGTAAAGAATCTAACTCTAGTAGAGTTGAGTATTCAGTAGCGTAGTGCGTGTGTGAGAGAGTTGGTGTATAAGCAAGAGAAGAAATCAGAGAGAATAACAAGAAAAGAATAAGAAAATACACAGTAGGGGGATGACAGCTTATGCACTGAAGAAAACTATATTAATTAACTAAAGATCATCAACAAAACAGAATGGGCAAAGGGGGTTCTATATACAAGTCCTCAAGGGACTGCCATATTAAATGCGTTGGTGGAATCTAACCAAGATATCCACTTGAGTACAATTTTGTCATAAGAATATGTTATTTTCTTTGACCACATTAACACTCAACTCCACGGATTATAATAAAGTGTGCACACACTTTTTCACACCGTCCTTTTCTTCATAAGCACATGTTCACACAAGTTGAGCTTGATTCTCAACACGCCCCCTCAAGTTGACCATGACCGTTACCTCGACCGAGAGCGTCATGTGTATATAGCATCTGCCCATCAGATGCCGTGCTTTTCGACCGTGTATAGTTCTCCTCAACCATTAGCATGGATTGCAAGTCGTAAAAGCTTGGGGGGTTCTCCCTTGTTGTTATGGCAGTTCGAAATGGGCCATATTTTTCTGTGAGGCCGCCAAGGCAGATATGCAGCATCTCGTCATCATCAACTGCGACATTGATGGAGCCAAATGAATCGCGTAAGTCATTATCCGGAGGGTATAGTCCGTCACGGCCATATCCCCTTGCCGAATATTGTTCAACTTTTGCCGGAGTTGAAGTTTTCTCACTGTGGTTGAGGCCGTGAAAATTTTCTTCAAGTTTTTCCACGCTTTTGTCAGGGCTTTCGCATCTCGAATATAGCTTAACATGTGATTTCTCACACATGTTGCCAAACAATACATTACCCTACTGGCGCCTTATTGCCATGTGGGGTAGTTGGGATTTATAATATTGGGGGCTGTTTCTTGAGTTCCCTCGATATAACTCCAATACCCTTGCCCAACTAAGTATTGTTGCATCTTATATTCCCAAGATGCGTAGTTGTGCCTGTCCAACTTCTCTGTTGGAAGTGCACTACCCATTTATGCATTAATCTTTTTGATTTAGCTTGATTCGTATGCTCTTGTTAACCTGAGCCTCTTGCCGTGCAACACTACAGTGACGATAGGCAGTTTGAAACAACGTCACTAGTTGCTCACACAGTTTCAATGGTAGAGCTCAGTGAAGGATCTCTAACCCTCACGCTTTGATACCATGTAAAGAATTTAACTCTAGTAGAGTTGAGTACAGCTTATGCACTGAAGAGAGCTATATTAATTAACTAAAGATCATCAACAAAACAAAATGGGCAAAGGGGGTTTTATATACAAGTCCTCAAGGGACTGCCATATTAAATGTGTTGGTGCAATCTAACCAAGATATCCACTTGCGTACAATTTTGTAATAAGAATATCTAATTTTCTTTGACCACATTAACACTCGACAACTACACGGATTACAATAAAGTGCGCTCACACACTTTATTACACATCGTCCTTTTCTTGATAAGCACACGTTCACACAAGTTGAGCTTGATTCTCAACACAGTCATAGATTCTCCTCTCCTCAATAGATAAAACAAGGAATTCACTGAGTACACAGATCTTATTAGGTCATGACAATGACGATGTAAATGCTTGAAGGAATAAAGAAATGCTCAACCTCAAATAGGCTAGAATTCAAGGAAAGGGCTATCCATTGGATTATATTATGAGGCTCTGATGCCCTGCTGCTTAATGCTTTTATATAACAGGCTGTAGATCATAACAAACCAGAATAGAAAATATTTTGAGGAGAGTCATAGAAAGACGAGTTTTTGTTGTTTAATTTCAATAGTTCGGTAATGTCAGCACCGTCCTTGTCACCTTTAATACATGTTTGTACTGAAAAAATAGTTTTACTTGGCTAATAGTATTAAATTTTAACTCTATTGAATATTGTTGGAGAAATATTATATATTCCAAAAGAACTTGTTTTTTCCCAATATGAGATTTCTTTCCAATAGAAGCCCATAATCAACATATATGAGGTTTTGTTTCATATCCACCAGAAGACACAAGGAGTTCCAATAACCCTTTGAAAATTTCTTTCCAATCTGAGATTTCTTTCCAATTGAAGCCCATAATCAACATATATGCGGTTTTGTTTCATATCCACGAGAAGACACAAGGAGTTTGATTCGCTCTCATGAGTCGAAGGGGGATCTTTTGTATGAACTTCTTCCCAAATCCATCGGTTATTATTCCAAGGTTTCTTATCATATGCTTTTTCTTTTTTATGATAGAATCCAAACAGTTTCTTTAGGCATAGAGGCATAGAGGCATTGGTATTAGAGATTTAAACAGAAAAAGAAAAAGAAAAGTTTAGTTTGGATAGGATGGCAATGATGAATGCTACTTTAGAAGAAGAAGCCAAGAGGAAAGCTCGTGCGTTGCATGTACAAGTGGTTGGTTGGGCCGAAAAGGGAAGTCCACAAGAAGATGCCAAGAATCTCGCAACAAAGATTGGAGCATCAGATATTCCATTTGCTTCGGCGTGGAGATATAATACTATTAGGAGATTTTAATGCACGAACCAAGGATGAACAAACAACTATATTTAACACCGACGAGGCTGTCTATGGAGAAGTTATGGAGGAAGAGGTTGGTCTAAAGAGAAAAGATCAAGATATGAGTGCTATAACTGAATATGGAAAACACTTTCTAGCCTTGGGAAGCGCGCATGGACTTGTGATATAATGGCTTGTCACAATGGCTTGGATCAGATGCTTTGACATGTTGGAACCCAAAAGGGGGTGCAAGCACAGTCGATTATCTACTGGGATCTCTATCTCTTATACCTGAAATAAAAGTGTTCACTATATCGGTAAGACCTATTGGCTTGGCAACTGATCATGCATATCTATGCTTTGAGGTAAAGGATGGATGCACAAAGGATGTATATGCTAAGGAGAGGGGGCTGGCTAGGTATCTATTCACTCGCGAGACAATTGATGTCTATAGTTGTGGTGTATACAATGGCATGCTAGATTTGGGTCCTCTCGCACCCCTTGAACTTACCCAAGGTTTATCCAAATCATTGCATAAAGCAGCCACAAAAGCCTTCCCTCACACAACGGCTAAACCCCCCAAACTCGGTAGAGTCATACAAAATAGTTGGTATGATGATGAATGTCGTGATACAAGGAGATGCTTGCGACGTGATGTAACTCGGGGCATTTATACACACAACCAAGCGAGAGCAACCTTCCAACACCTCGTAAGGAGGAAGAAGAGATTGTATTTGGCTAAATTTGAAGATCATTTGTATCGCTTGTTTCTAGGACGAGAGAGTAAAAGTGCATGGAAACTGTTTAATGAGAGGCAACCCACCACACAACTGACCTCACCTCAGGTGTGGCACGAATATGCAAAGGTCTTATATGATATCCCGGGGCAACCTCCTCTTCCCCACACGAATGCCTCACGCCCACATGAATCAACCTTCTTTACACCAAAAAATGTAAGAAATGCCATTGATAGGCTACAATTTGGGAAGGCCCAAGATCATGATGGATTGGTGGGTGAACACTTTATCTATGCCCGTATGCCCGTGACACCTTGCTCCCATTGCTAGCACACATCTTTAATAGAACCATGTGCGAAGGTTTTCCTACTAGATGGACTCAGCATACCATTGTGCCAATCCTCAAGAGTGGAGACCCCATGATGCCAAGCAACTATAGGACAATCATGATTGGCCATTACTTGACTAAACTATATGGCTTGATTCTGGAATCAGAATTGAGTATATGGGCAGAGCAAAATGGCTGCCGCTCAATTGGACAGGCAAGCTTTCGGAATGGTTTCACAACTTTGGATCACATATTCACCCTCCGGGCCCTTATTGAGGAGGGCAGAGCCCACAATAAGAGGATTTATTGCTGCTTTGTGGATTTTCGAAAAGCCTTTGACACTGTGCCACGTGCTCGGTTTATGCAGCCGCTAGAGGCCATTGGTGTTCCTATAGATATGCAATGGGGAATCTATGCACTCTATGAATCTGTTTCAGGAGAAGTTCGGTCTACTAAGGGCTTGTCAGAGGCGGTGGCTAGCACAATTGGCGTGAAGCAAGGATGCCCACTATCCCCCACACTCTTCGGTCTCTATATAGATGAGGTATCACAGTACATAGAGAGATTTGGTGGTTCCGGAGCACACATAGCAGGTATAGCTATACAAATATTACTATATACTAATGATATTGCGCTGATTTCTGACTCTCCGGAGGGACTACAAAGACATCTAAATGCCTTAAAACTATTTTGTACGGACAAAGGTTTGTCAATCAACATGAATAAAACTAAAGTGATGGTGTTTAACAACACCCAAGCATGGGTAACAAGATCAGAACCAGAATTCTTCTTGGGAGAGGAAAAGTTGGAATACACACGCTCCTACACATACCTAGGAGTAACATTTACAGGACCTAGGTTCTCCTTACAGGAGGCCGCTTGTGCCCGACTTTCTCGTGGATATGCAGCCCTTGGTGCTCTTGAAAGACAATGTGCACATTTGCAGTTCCAAGAGCCACGGACTAAGCTATGGTTATTTGATACACTTGTCACACCAACTCTTCTCTATGGAGTAGAGACATGGGGACCGAGTCTTAACAAGGCAAATCATTGGAAAGATTTAGAGAGACCTTTAGTGTTAATGATTGCTCGCATGATAAGGAGCAAAGCATCGGTGCCCCACGATATTATCCGGGCAGAGATGGGAGCAGCACCTATAATAACCAAGGCATTGTTCCGATCAATGACATTTATCCAACGTCTTTGGGAGCTCCCTAAACGAAGGTACCCAAGGTTGGCACTTATGTCATCAAGACAACTGGCGGAAAATGGAGACACTCATTGTTGGTATGCTGAAATGCAGCAATGGTTCGAGTCACATGGCATGAGTATAAATGCACTACCCCCGTTCTAATATAGCTTGGACTGTCCCCATCTCAATATGACCAAAGTGGAAAAGAATAGAGTGATCCGAATTGATATTATTAACTTAGAAAACAAGATAACATGGATTAGCCCCAAAATACCACTTGGTACAAAGATGGCCCACTATAAGACACACTTCTTACATACATCGGAGGATGGATTTGTCATAAGGCCACCTTATATAGACATACATCTATCCTATGCGCTGCGTAGTGTGATAGGGAGCTAAGAACCTCATCACATCAGCTACAGATTGAGGTGGGCAGATATACACGACTACCTCTAGAAGAGAGAATTTGCCAATTGTGTCATTCAGGAGTGAAATCTAAAGAACACTATGTTTGTCATTGTAGTGTCTTTTATGAAATCAGAGGGAGATACCATTGCCTCTTTAAACAAGGCTTTGGCCCACTACACAAGGTAATGGAATATGAGGACCAAAGATGCCTAGGACTTTTCCTGCTCGAGCTCAAGAGACATCGGGAAAAGTTGTTGAAGAATACAGCCACACAAGCTCATCCACAAAGAACAATCACAACTTTCTTTAGCTCCATCACTCCTAATGCTAGAAGTCAACCCCAGGATACAGAAATGGGATCCAGACCAGGACATAACAAAGGGGTTACGATTGATCAGGCAATGGCAATTTGCCGTGCACGTAGGCCCCGGCCCCATGGACCACGACCTCGACACCCTTGTCATCGACAAATAAAAGCCATTATCTCCCGCCATCGTAGGTGCTTCCCTCGCTTCGGAGACATTCCAATTTTGGATCGACCTATGTTAGAGATCTTTCGGAGACAAAAGCTACAATATACCTAACTTGAGAATCTCGCATGTGCCAAAAACCAGATTCTCTCGTCTCTTTTCTTTTCATCTTATTTACTTTGATATTTACTGTGTAATATTTACTTTATTTTGATTTGTTCTCAAAGACGAGAAAACATTTAAGATGTAATCTCTTATTCGGTCTTATAGGCCATTTTGGCCTCTTAAAAGACGTTAATATATCTTTCTTTCTTTCTTTCTTTCTTTTTGTTTGGATCACTCTATTCTTTTTTATGCTTTTTCTTTTTTATGATAGAATCCAGCTGTTTTTTTAGGCATAGAGGCATTGGTATTAGAGATTTAAAGCCTGAAGTTCCCAGAGTAGAGGAGATCTTTGATGTAGTTGTTTTTTATTACATTACATATGTGGTTCTTATTAAGTGATATGATGGGTAGATATATGGTATCAAGTGTAATATAGGATAAAGACACTGGACGAAAACTCAACTGCCAAATTCAAGCATAAAATATTCCAAACATCAAATTTCTAAAAGACTACATAGAAACATTCTAAAATGAATATGTTTTATATGAATCAAAATCAAATAAGTGCTCATTTCCCTCATTGATTCTTAATTGTATTAATGCAACTAATTTAGCATTTTTAGTATCTCAATATAAAATTTTACCCAATGGTTAATTTATTTGTGCACTGTATGATCCTTTACTTGTTTATTTTGGCAGGAAATTGACGTAGATATATGGAATAGGCTTTTGGCTGTACGGAATCGAAAATTTTTGAAAGAAGATGAAGTAAAATGCATGGGTGATATGCTGACAAAAATGAATGATTATATGAATCGTCTTGTTGGTCAAGATGATCTTAATCGGAAGAAAATAGAGAAGGCATTAAGAAGCTTAGCAGGTATATATAGATAATACAAAAGTTACCAATTTTATAATCTTAATGAGTGATCGATAATTTTTGTTTGTAGATCTTGTGTATTATAATGAGTGTATCATGTAACAGAATTTCGAGAAATGCGGGAAAGGAAGAGGAGAAATTCTGCACTTTCACTTCATATTAAGCAAGGGCTAGTTGAAATTGAACTGAAACCCTTAGACGGGGATTATATTGATGCAGCCCTACTACCTAGAGGGTTAATTGATGAATTCAATGAAGTGATACTAAGGGAAGCTAACATAAAGGTGAATACTAACTACATTCTGAATAGAGATGATTGTTTAATATTATGATGATTGTAAATAAATTTTTTAAGAGATCCTACATTCTTATGATGGTGAGCCCATAAGCATTTGCCATCAAATCATTTTCAGGTCAAAATTTTAATTGGAATGAAGGACTTTAAAAGAGGGAGTTATGAGATCCAGTGGGATATTCAAAGGTTGGAGAAATTAGAGAAAATATTGATAGAGAAGATTCGTTACATTCAATTACTTCGGAATACGAAAGGTATTGAATTTTTCCACAAGACCAAAACTTCCATAGGTAATTAGTATATTTCACAATTATTAATTAAATGCAAAGAATGCGTAGTTTAAAACTTTTGAAGCTCATGCTTGCACTTCTTTGTTTCACATGAATTGTAAAATATTTATTTTTCAGCCCTTCAAAATCTAATTAAGAATGGAGAGGTGATGGAGAAAGCAACCGACAATTCTACTTTAGAAAGCAGGTACATTTATTTTTCTCATAGAGTACCTAAAACTAATCAAAATAAAGTTTGGTTTTTGTCGGAATTTCTCTAATAGAATAAAGAATCTTCTTTGTGTGGATTGAGTTAGTCTGGGAATTAAAAGATGAAACAACTGCATCGTGTCTGTTATGTGTCCAGATTGGAACATACGAAAGCATTGCATCATAAAAGGATAGAGGAAAAGAAATTACACCTTGAACAATTGAAAAATAGAGTCAAGCTGCTTCGATCACGGAGTTTAACAAGCCAGGAAGAAGCTGCAACTTTGTACCAGCAGTACATTTTCCAAATAAACCTCTGTGAAAAATCAAGTGAGTTTTAACAGCTAGTTTATTTTCTTATCCTTATTTCCTACCTTCCTACTAATGTGATAGAAAATACCATTCTCCCAATCTTCGAGAGTAGAAAACCATGATACCTAACAACTATAGGACAATCATGATTAGTCATTTCCTGGCTAAACTATTTGACTCAGTTCTTGCTATCAGGTCCTTAGGTCAATTCTCCAAGAGTTGCAAACACAAGCAACTTGAGACAATTACTGTTAGTCCACCTGAGAGCTTTGCTACTACGTTGTTATCCAAGCGAGAAGTCAGGTTCTTGTGAGTGTGTCCACAAGGCACAGGGTCTACATGCATGAAAAATTACTATTGCGTGATGTGTTGTAACCCCTTTGCAATGTCCTAGTCAGGAGCCCACTTGTCTAGACCTTTGTTGACTTGTGGCATGAGTACGAGTGATGAGGTTAAAGAAAGTTATTTCTTTGTTGTCCTTCAACAACTTCTTCCTATATTTGAGTTGTTGCGAGATAGTGCACTGGGGAATATGTCCTATATATAATCCAGTATTCCTTGGCATGTGTCCATGTGAGTTGACATAACTACTCCATTTGTTTTGGCTATAGGTAGGTGATGTTGGAAAGAGTGCCCCAAATTTTAAACAACAAAATATTATGCCCCAAATTGTAAACAACACATTTTGTTTTCAACCAAAAAATACAACATTGATGTAATATTGTGTATTGAGTTTTTACACAATGCATTCAGTGGAACTGAAACAAAATGAGGAGAGTTTGAAAGAAAGACAGAGAAGCATTGTGTCCAAACAAAGGCTTCATGATAAAGGTAAACATTTGTGTAACATATTTATAAATACCATTTTCACACATTCGTTACATTTTGGCATGCTTTTTCAACAGCTAAAGAGCAAGACCATACAATTTCTCAGCTCGAGAAAGATTGTTCAAACGCAAAGGAAAGATATTTTCCTAGCTTTCCTTCATGATCTTTTGAGTTTCACAATCAATTTCAATTAAACCAGAGAGGTGTGATTCCTTGGAGATTCTCCTTTATAATGCAACCTTTGCTATGCCAGCACTGGCTTTTCAGACACAATGTTTTGTGGGTGATCACAATCCTTATCATCATTGCCTAATCTCTGATTCATTGTTCAGATGTACCAAAAAATATTTCTAAAATTGGTGTGCCTCATTGTAAGATGGACAATTTGTAAATATAGTTTCTTTAAAGGTGCATGGATTGCATTTTTGTTGCCATCGAACTGATGGATTTATTGCACAAAAAGCAAATGTCTATGTACATGCACTAAAAAATAGCGGTTACAATGATGGATTTTATGCAGTAATATTTTTCTGTCCTATATCTTATTCTAAATATGCAGTAATATTTTTCTGTCCTAGATCTTATTCTAAAATACGCCATAATATTTTTCTGTTCTAGATCTTATTCTAAATACTTCTACTTTGAGGTAGTCATGTCAACCAACTCTTGACTATTAAAGATAACACCACCTCATATAAAAGCGCACATTGTACAAGAAAACTATGGTCAAAAGGTTTCTAAGTAACATGGCCTTCTAAAATCCAATTGCCAATCCCATTTGGAAACACAATAAATGTATTGTAAGCAAAATCAGATCAACACAAATGAGCACCTTTGAAGCCATTGAGAGGAAATGGAGAGCTAGAGTATGAAATTAGTCCCTAGATTGGTAACTGTAGAATATGTTGCCTAGAGATCGAATTATATATTGATGACTTTTGCGAAGATCCATTAAAATGGCCATTTAGAGAGATATCAATAATTGTGACCTTAACCTAAATAGAATAAATGAAACTTGAACAAAGTGACCCCAGTGGGACATGAGAACGGTGTGCTAGCTAGGTTGTAGTTCCATTTGACGAGATAGTAAAAGCGTCGATAGCCCTATGACGCAAGTGATTATATTAAATGGGGATATATGGTTTCACAAGTGAAATGTGGATATTGGGTGGATCATTTGGTGATCTAGCAAGGTAGGATGATACACAACAATGTTGACCTACTTTTATACTTTTGAAGGATCCAATATTTTTGTATTCAACCTTGGGTCTTGGCAAATGTTTTTGATGTTCTTTCGTGGCAATAACAACTTGTCCTAGGACAAACGATAGGAGCTTCATCGTGATGCCAATCAATGACTTCATTAGTGAGTTCAAAAGCCTAAAGAAGTCCAAGTTTATTATCTTCTTGAAGTTGGTGATCTTCATCATAACTGTATTCATTCTTTGACATTGGGGTTTTTTAGTGGTGGGAGAGCTACGCTAGACAATCTGGCAAGCTAAATGGAATCATTTAGAGGGAGGATTTGTTTTTTAAAGGGAGCCATAAACAATGATTGCACTTAATTGTCATGTTGATATGTCACAAAACATCCAAGATATTGTTTGAATATTTGGTTTATTTGTAAAAAGAATAGTACGTGTGCGGAAACGTAACAGACACAACCGGGTAACACAGACGAACACAAGAAGGTTTAATGGAGAGCTTAAACGACACAACGTATGTAGGAGAGACAAAGAGAGAGAGAGAGAACAGAACACACAAAACTTAGATTCAAAAATAATAACACTATGTACATTGAACGCGCTTAGAGAGCGCTTTTATACAAGTCCATACGAACTGACAGAAGTACTGACTTGAATTTCAATGCTCATTAATGAGCTTCCTACACAAACTCCCAAAATTATTCCTTCGCGGAATATCTATCTAACGGCTTCTCGGTTTACACACTGCTACGACCGCTAGTTGTGCGCACGGTTTACACACCCAGTCTACGCACTGGTTTACGCACCGGTTTACACACCCAATGTTGAGCTTGTATGTCAACACTCCCCCTCAAGCACAACTTGAGGTTCCGCTTGCTCTTCTGGATCTTCAGTCTGGCTTCTCCTAGCTTCACACCTCGCTCGCTCTCCACGACCTGTTCGATTCCGCGCGCCTCGACCCTTTCGGTCGGCTTGTCTACTCGTGTGGCCCTTCTTAGCTCCCTTATTGTCGCGGTGTTGGCGCCTCTTTCGCTGCCCTTTCCTCCACTTGGCCTTCAGTTGATTCGGCATGACCGAATCGAACGTTTCGATTGAATCGGTCAGTTCCAATTCATCTCTGCTTTCGCTCGAATTGGCTGTCTCTAATTCGTCTTCTTTCTTTAGGTCCTTAACCACATCCGACCATGTCTTGGCCTTGGCCGTCATGCCCTCCTTGGCTTTATCTCCCCCTAGCTTGACCGTCTTCGGCTCTTCCCTATGGTTACGCCCCCTGTTTTCTCCTTTAGCTTCTTCAGCTAACCTGAAATCGAATTCTTCATCCGACTCGGCATCCCTCCTTTAACGCTCCTGTTCCTATCTCCCCCTCAAGTTCGGCGTGTCGAAGCGGCACAGCCCAGGCCCACCCGAGAATTGCCGCAACTTGTTGAGACCAAGGGGCTTGGTGAAGATGTCGGCAATCTGCCGACCTCTTGGAACATATACTAGTCCGACTTCACCGGAGAGGACATGCTCGCGGATGAAATGGTAATGCACCTCAATGTGCTTGATCCGAGTGTGGAAGACGGTGTTCTTCGCAAGTTGGATGCTACTGAGGTTGTCGCAATAGATTGGCGTCGGAGCGGACACCTCCACATGCAGATCCTTGAGTAGTCTCTTGAGCCAAATGACTTCGCACATAGTGACAACCGCCCCTCGATATTCGGCCTCTGTGCTCACAAGTGCTATTGTCGGCTGCTTCTTACTGCTCCACGTGATCGCCACACTTCCCAATGAGAATGTGTATCCGGATGTGGATCTGCGATCGCCGACATGTCCGTCCCACTTCGCATCTGTGTAGCCAAACTGTTCGACTACGCGTGCCCGATACATTAACGACATGTCCTTAGTGCCACTGACATACCACAATATCCTTTGCACGCACTAAAAACGTTCAGACGTGGGTTGCGACATAAATTGACTGATCAGGCCGACTGGGTAGCTGAGATCCGGCTGAGTGATCGTCAAATAAATTAGGCTTTCCACAATCTGGTGAAACCGTATCGGGTCGCACTCCTTTCCCAAATCTCGCCGAAGCTTCACGTTTCTATCCAGAGGGGTCGAGATGGGCTTACAATCTGCCATCCTGAACTTGAAGAGCATATTCAGTGTGTAGTGACGCTGGTTGATCAATATGCCTTTGGGGGTACGGATCACTTCGATCCCGAGGTAGTAATGAAGGTCTCCAAGATCCTTCATTTTGAACGATGCCACAAGTAGAGACTTTACATGACCGATTTCATCTAGGTTTGCACCGGCGATGACTAGATCATCAACATAAAGTAAGAGGCTAACCGGGCCATGTCGACCTTGCCGAACGAACAATGAAGAGCCCAACTTCGATGGCGCAAAACCCATCTTCCGCAATTGTCGTGTAATCTTTGCGTTCCAAGCTCGTGGGGCTTGCTTAAGTCCGTATAATGACTTCTTCAATCGGAAAACTGCCGAAGTGTTCTGTTCGGATAGAAATCCAGGGGGTTGTACCATGTACACATGTTTCTCAAGATTGCCTTGCAGGAATGCATTATTTACATCCATTTGATGTAAGTGCCACCCCTTCGTCGCTTCGACGGCCAGTAGAACTCAGACAATGGTCATCTTGGCGACAAGCATGATGGTTTCGTCGTAATCAACGCCATGCTTCTGCGCGTAGCCTTTCGCCACTAATCGGGCCTTGTATCGGTTGACTGAGCGGTCGGTGTTGTACTTCACCTTGTACACCCATCTACATCCGATCGGCTTTACACCTTTAGGTGCGTCAACCAGGTCCCAAGTCTCATTGTCTAATAACGCACACATCTCTTCCTTCATCGCCGCACGCAAGTTCGCGTCCTTCGTTGCTTTTGCATAGCACTCTGGCTCACGCACTTCCACCACTCGCGCCATGTACTCGTTGTATCCAAAGCGCACCACGGGGTTCTTCTGGCTGGTAGTTGACGTTATTGGTCATTAGCCAATTTTGAGGCCCTCTTGGCCGACACAGACTTCATTTTTGGAAGTCCGTCTTCATTCATCTCGTAGTTGAATTCGCTTTGATCCTAGTCGTCCTTGTCAATGATGTACTCCGACATCTTCGCGCGTAAGCCATCTCCTCGGCTTCTTGTGCGAGGAATGCACGACCGAGTCACCACTACTCGCTAACTGTGTGTCTGACTTGTCATGTTGACTCAGTCACTCATTCGTCCTACTTAGCCTGAATGAGATCAGACACTCTTCAGGAGCTCCACTGTCTCCTTCTTCTCGAGGCATTTCAGCGTCATTGACCTCTTCGTCAGTGATTGGAATGGGGTTGTCAGTGGTTGGAGGCGAAGGCAAGTACCACGACGCGGACTCGTTGAACACAACATCATGACTTACGCGAGCTTGTTTGGATCAAGGGTTATAACACTTATAACCCTTCTGTTTGTCCAAGTAGGCAACCAAGCTACACTTCTTGGCTTGGTGTCTAGCTTCCTCTATTTCTCCTTCGGCACATGCACATACGAGATGCTACCGAAAATCCTCAAGTGTGCCAAGTTAGGCTTCTTATTGAAGTACAATTCATGTGGTGACACTCCATTAGCAGAAGTCTGATTTTGCAAGTAAATAGGCGTCCTCATGGTTTCAGCCCAATAAAATTTCGGCATATGCTTCTCTTCAAGTATTGCCATGGCCGCCTCTTCGATCGTGCGATTCTTCCGCTCGGCCACGCCGTTATGTTGCGGCCGGTATCTGCATGAGAATTCACGTCGAATTCCCTCCTTTTGTAGATAACTCGATAACTGGTCGGAGAAGTACTCCTTCCCACCATCGCACCTTAGGCACTTGATCTTTCGTCCGGTTTCCCTTTCCGCATGGCTCTTTACCTTTAGGAAACACGTGAAGACTTTGCTCTTTTTCACGATCAAGCACGCCCAAGTGTGCCGATAGAAGTCATCGATGAAAGTCACGAAATATCTAGTTCCACTGAGACTCACGTTTTGTGTCAGTCCCCATACATCCGAATGGAGCACATCAAACAGATTTCGACTTTGGTTACGCTCATTGGGGAATGGACGTTGGTGATGCTTTCTCAACTGGCAGGCCTTGTAGACTTGGCCCTTTCGGCCACTGAATTTTGGCTTGCCGAAAACGATGTTTTAGGTGGCCGAACCGCTTGTGCCACAGGTTGATATCCGATTTGACCTTTTGCCCTTTCGCAAACATAGCGGTACCTATGTCGTTGGTCTCGAGGATAAACATCCTCCCTTCACAGCGCCCTTTCGCGGTTATCTTGCCTTCCTCTTCGATGTAGCAATAGAGATGTGTGAATCGAACTTGCATCCCCTGGTTGACGATCTGTCTGATTGACACCAGGTTCTTGGTTGTTGTTGGGAAGTGTAGCATGTTCATGAGTTTCCCTTTTTGCCGAATGTGGCTGAGGGGAACTTCTCCGACATGTTCAATGGTATGCGGAGTGTCGTCTCCAGTTTCGACCACTCCTTGTTTTTCCGGTTTCTCCAAGTACGAGAACCATTCCTCATGACTCGTCATATGATTTGACGCTCCGGAGTCAACATACCACACCTCATTTGGTTTCGAGGTGTTCAACGCCATGGAATTATGAAGGTTGGGCTCGATCCATTTCCAGCTCGTTCAGAGCTTTCCACGTAGTGCGACCTCTGATGCCTATCTGCGTCTCGTCCGCTTGATCCGGTTTTGTCCGAATCGGCCCTTTTTTTCTAGCACTCGCTTTCTCTGTGGCCTTTCTTACCATAGTACCAACAGTCCGTTGCGGCCTTGCCTTGCCGGGTCTCGGCACAACTATGACTACCCCTTTGTTGTGGAGTGTTCGGAACTGCTTCCGGCATTTCGATTATGCCACTCGTTCTGCTCTTATCGACCGCCTCCATTGCGCACCGACCCGCCTCGTCCGCCACGACCACATGGTCTCTCTTCCTCCGTGTACAACATCTTTTTGTCTATGTGCGTACTAGTCGACGCACCCGCGTGGTTTTCCTCTACGAGCAACATTCATTGAAGCTCAAAGAACGACGGAGTGTTCTTCTGCGTACAGACAACATTTCAGAATGCTCCAAACTTCGACGCTAACCCTCCAAGCTAGACCTGCACTATTTCGTCGTCCTCGACATTTACATCGATGGAGGTGATAGAGTCGCAGATGTCCTTGATCTTGGAGGTGTAATCAGCCACAGACATCCCGTTGTCGAACATTGCTCAACTCTTGCCTGAGTTGAAGTTTCCTGGATGTGGTGTTTGCGGCGAAAATATTTTTCAGATTTCCCCAAGCATCCTTTTGCGTCTTCGCATCCCGAATGTAGCTTAGAAGCTGACCGCTCACACAAGATGCAAAGCAATAGAGAACTCTGCCTGCTGCTTGTTCCTAGGCCGGAAAGTCTCTGTGTGTTGATTCGGGTGTTGTGTCATTCGTGCCATCGACATAACTCCAATAGTCGTGCCTCGAGCAGGTGCGTACGACCAAGATGCATAGTTGCTTCTGTCGAGCTTCTCCGTCGGAAGCGAGCTAGCCATTCCTCTATCCATTCTTGTTTTTCTTCAGTTTGTCAGAGTGATTAGGGTTTCTTTGTTTTTCTGGAGCAGAGGACTTCAAACCTTGCGCTCTGATACCATGTAAAAAGAATAGTACTTGTGCAAAAGTGTAACAAACACAACTGGGTAACATAGACAAACACAAGAAGGTTTAATGGAGACCTTAAACGACATAACATATGCAGGCGAGCGAGCGAGAGAGAGAGAGAGAGAGAGAGAGAGAGAGAGAGAGAGAGAGAGAGAGAGAGAGAGAGAGAGAGAGAGAGAGAGAGAGAGAGAGAGCTTTGTACAGAGAACGCGCTCAGAGAGCTCTTTTATACAAGTCCATACGGACTGACAAAAGTACTGACTCGTACTTCAATGCTCATTAATGAGCCTCCTACACTAACTCGCAAAATTATTCCTTCGCGGAATATCTATCTAACGGCCTCTCGGTTTACGCACCGCTATGGCCACTAGTTGTGCGCACGGTTTACGCACCCAGTCTACGCACTGGTTTATGCACCCAATGTTGAGCTTGTATCTCAACAATATTGAATTTGTTTGCTTTTCTGTCTTGGGGTGAAATGTCATCAGTTTTTGTTTTTTAAACTTCAAGTAGGAGATATGAGACTAAACTACAAGTTACAGACAAAGATAGAATGATCCAATACAATATTATTTGGACATTGATTTGGAAAATGTTGACAACCTAGAATGTTAGAACTTGCATGTGTCAATAAACAAGGTTCTCAGCTAGTGATGAAGTAACTAAACAAAATTATTGCAATGATAATGTCAGCCATCAAGATTACAAGCATGCAATCATCAAAATAACAAGCGTGCAAAAACCCCCTCATATATAAGCATACCATTTCATATTGCAAAAGACCTTAACAATTGTTAAATGAAAACATAAGAAATTGTGCCGAAAAGGATACCAAAGGAAGAAGAACCAAGGATAGAACATAGCATGCGTCAAGAGGAATATATGTCTAAACACTACCCCAAATATAGAAAGGAGGTCCTAAATGTCCAAGACTATTTTTGTTAAGTAGATGGCACGTGGTGCACTGGTTGTGAGGATATGGGCACCTACAAGGAACCCCAAGCAACTAATACAAGAAAAGAGGGATAGAACAAAATGAATGCAATGCAAGACAATGGGTAACCTAGTGTGAAACAAACACACTTTGTAAAAGCTATAAAAGCCACTATGTAGTGTATATTATAGTTATTCTAAAATTAATAGTTTCTCCAAGTGACTATTGTGGGAAGCCTCCTCTTTTATCTCCCTAATGTAATTAAGAGCTGAGAGAGATTAATGAGAGAGGTTAGTAAACCAAGTTCTAATCTCTCTCTCTCTCTTGTGTTGAAGAAGTTGTCATTGGGAATGTTGTGATTATGCTTTTGTTATATGCAGATATTGTAGTGCTTTTTGCAAATACTTTGGGAGATGCACAAAAGCTTATGAAGGCATTGGAAATTTTTTGCATGCATACTAAATTAAGTGTCAATAGCTCTAAAACAAAGATTATGCTTGTGAAGAACCAAAAAAGAGATAAACTATGCATTATGTACAACAATGAGCCACTTCAATGTGTGGAAAGCTTCAAATATCTTGGCCTTGAAGTTCCTTCAAATCATAGATAGAATTAATGTGGTACACGCCGCTTAGAGGCGGGTAAGCGAGCATACTATGCATTTGAGAACACATGCAATCTTGGAGATATTAAGTGTTGGGTCCTCAAGAAATATCTTTTCGACACTTTGGTGACACCGGTTCTTCTCTATGGGGTTGTGTTGTCACCGGGATGGACAAGCCACTAAGACAGGGTGTCCTTTTGGAACACTTCACCAAAGTGTGGTACGGTAAGGAATGTGCAGACCGTGATATAGAACTGATCCTTCCTGGTTACTATCCAGAATGATTAACTTGATACACACGTATGATAATCACATTAAGCATAGAACGGTATTAACAAGATACACAGTATGTAAAGACACAACACCTCTCTATTAATTATCCTTCGTTCCTTACATCGTCTCTGGATCCTTTTATAGGTATCTGACTGGGTTACCAACTGGTGCCAACCGGCAATCGGCTACGAACCGGTTCAGATCCGGATCGGCATACCGATTCCGGGTCCGTTCATCCGCTCTTATAATTATCATAATTGAACTAATTACAACTCCCAAAACCGACTCCCCTTTCATACTCTGGCCTAACCGGCCAACTCATGGCACGCCCGTGGGATAGTACATTGTACGTCGAACCCATGGTTAGCCCCTTCATTCATCCTCCAAAATGTCTAGAATGCTCTGGTCCAACGGTTCCAATGGTTCATCAGGTACTTGCTCCTCCAGTTGTAGTTCACAATTGGCAACGGTTCGGTTCACGGCTTAATGGCTTAACGGTTTCAACAGTTCGGTTCGGTTCGGTTTCATCAGTAAAAAAACATGGTTTAAACGGTTTAACGGTTTTTTATTTTTTATTCATTGTTTATTTTTTAAATAAAATTTTAAAATTTTAAAAAAATTCTAAAAATTGTTTTTAAACAATCTTTTCATTTTTAGACCTTATTTTCACATTTTAGGAACATCTTTAAAATTTTAAAATTTTAAAAAATGAAATATTATAAATTTTAAAAAATAAAAAATTTGACCTATGTTGAAAACCGAAAACGAACCACGAAACCGCGGTTTTTACGGTTTAATGGTTTAATCCTCCAGTTGTAGTTAACAATCGGCAACGGTTCGGTTCGCGGCTTAACGACTTAACGGTTTCAACGGTTTGGTTTGGTTTGGTTTCATAAGTAAAAAAACACGATTTAAACGGTTTAACGGTTTTTTATTTTTTATTCATTGTTTATTTTTTAAATAAAATTCTAAAAATTGTTTTTAAACAATCTTTTCATTTTTAGACCTTATTTTCACATTTTAGGAACATCTTAAAAATTGTAAAATTTTAAAAAATGAAATATTATAAATTTTAAAACATAAAAAATTTAACCTATGTTGAAAACCGAAAACGAACCACGAAACCGCGGTTTTTACAGTTTAATGGTTTAATGGTTTAAAAAATGTTTAACGGATTCGCAGTTCGGTTCGGTTTGGACCCTCTCAAACCGAACTGAACTGAACCGAACTAAACCGTTGTCGATTGTTAGTTATAGTAGTAGTAGTTGTTGTTCCTCTGGTTGTAGTTGTTGTTGTTGTTGTTGGTCTCTGGCCTGCTCTCCGACCTGCTCTTCCTCTCCGGCTCTACTGGTCTCGGCGCTTTGGGCTCCATCTCCTCTGTCCTTGGCTCCTCCTGCTGCTGCACTGGGTCTTTGTCTGGCTCCTTCGGTCTAACATCTTCCAGTTGTTCTACTCGGGCTTCGTTTGGTTGGCCTGCTCTGGTCCCGGCTACATTCGGTGGCTGCTCTGGAGATTGCTCTCCGTTACTGATGTTAATTGCCGCCGACATTTGCGATATTATCTACTGTCTTCGCTCCCATTCGTATCCCTCGAATTGGAGTTGAGTGCCAAGCTGGTCATCATCCAACTGTTCTACCAGCCGCCTTACAACCGCCAATTGTTCCCTTGCCAGGGACAAGAAATCGTCTGACAACTCCTCTCGGATGGTTACAATACTCTCCGCATCCATCTTGTAGAAGTTGTCACCATCCTTTCTCTGGTTTTTCGCATCCGCTCGCAGCATCTGTAATTCCTCTGCCTGTTGTGCCCATTTTGACCACCATTGTACTGAGCTTTCACCAATCATACTCTTTGTTCGTTCTTTCCATGCCAGCACAATGTCGCAGATCCGGACGAGCCCCATCTTGGATTTGTCCTCTGCAACCTGCTTTTCCTCCTTCAACTTCTTTATCAGGCCCGTGGTTGCCTGTGGCTGCACCTCATATTCCAGGAATTGGGTTTGATAATTTGTCTGAACTCTGTTCAACGCCATCTTTGCTCGTTCCGTCTCCTCATAATGATGCTGGTTGAGCTCCATCCAGTCCCTTGCCGCTTCTTCCAGTGCCTTTGCCATGTCGACCGCCTTGGTCCGTTCTTCCGCCAATGCCTTCGTCGCCCTATTGACTTCCTTCCGGAGTTCCCCTAGCTTCTCCTGCTGCCGGTCACCTTCTGCCATTAACTTCTTGTGACATTGGGGTTTTTTTAGTGTTGGGAGAGCTAAGCTAGACAATCTAGCAAGCTAAAGGGAATCATTTAGAGGGAGGATTTGTTTTTTTAAAGGGAGCCATAAACAATGATTGCACTTAATTGTCATGTTGATATGTCATGAAACATCCAAGATATTGTTTGAATATTTGGTTTATTTGTAAAAAGAATAGTACGTGTGCGGAAGCATAACAGACAGAACCGGGTAACACAAACGAACACAAGAAGGTTTAATGGAGAGCTTAAACGACACAATGTATGTAGGAGAGACAAAGAGAGAGAGAGAGAGAGAGAGAGAAGAACACACAAAACTCAAATTCAAAAATAATAACACTCTGTACATAGAACGTGCTTAGAGAGCGCTTTTATACAAGTCCATACGGACTGACATAAGTACTGACTTGTACTTGAATGCTCATTAATGAGCCTCCTACACTAACTCCCAAGATTACTCCTTCGCGGAATATCTATCTAACGGCCTCTCGGTTTACCCATCGCTACGGCCGCTAGTTGTGCACACGGTTTATGCACCCAGTCTATGCACTGGTTTACGCACCGGTTTACACACCCAATGTGATCCGGTGATGAATAAGGAAGACCTAATGAGAACCAGAAGAGATCCGGAAACCGAAGGAGAGCCGGTAAGAACTGGAAGAGAGACATATCTGTAAATATGTTTCTTGAGTAAGCCTATTGAGGCTATATTTGTAAATAGCCCTATGTTCATATCAGTATAAATATGACTAAGGGCAATGACTTTGGTAGTAGTTGTTATTGTCATATTGTTGTATAGAGAGCGACAGAGAGAAATAGAGAGAGCGAGAGAGTAGCTAAGAGCAGTCTTTGTTGTAACCGCCGTCTGATGAAGATCGCGAGCACGAGGTCGTTGCCTTTATGCCTCCACTTTGTATTTCCTCTGATATAGTGATAGTTGCAGTCCGTGGGCTACTGTGGTTTTTTCCCTATCAGGGTTTTCCACGTAAACATCCTATGTATTTCTCGGTGTACCCCCCATTTCCCATTTCTATATTCCCTTCTCATCGAAGTGATTCAAGACTCGGTTGTGGCCGAGCAATATTCCACGTTTTTCTTATCAATCTAGTATCAGAGCGAACAACAGAGGAAATGGAAGAATTGTTCGGGGGCATGTTCAAGCTCACCAGCTCCAACTACTCAATGTGGAAGTTGAAGATGAGGGATACGTTGGTGATTAAAGATATTTGGTTGCTGATTCAATTCGGGGGAGACGTTCTATAGCTCGTTGGAAAGCTCTTTCAAAGAGCTTTCTAAAGAATGTTCATTTACTAAATTTCGTTACTATGGCAAAAATTATGAGCATTTTCATTTGCAACCATCTTTGCCCCACGGTTCCTCAAATGCAAGATAGATTTTGAAGCCCTAAATCGAGTGAAAGGTACATTCTCTCTCGCTCCCTCTTTGTCTCTCTCTTCCCATAGGGTTTGTCCCTACAATGGCAAACACTCGTAAAGCCACCGCAAAGTTCGGAGGTATGATTGATAATGAGCCGAGATCACCAACAAATCTTGATTCCAATGTGTTGATGGGGTCGGGGGTGGAGCCATTCTCCCAAGGGGGTTACGAAAGAAAGAGAGAGGAGAGTGAAAACAAGTAATGACACCAAAATGAGAGGGGAAAAATGTATATTCATTAGATGCCCCATAAGGGGTTTATATAATACATAATGTAACGGTAAATAATGACCGTTACAAAAGAGACGACCTTTACACTCTTGTCACATGCACATAATTGTGCATGTGCTCACACATACTCATCCTCACACACTCATTTACTTTACACTGTTGGTCGGTTAGACTAGAGTATGAAAGGGGAGTCGGTTTTGGGAGTTGTAATTAGTTCAATTATGATAATTATAAAAGCGGACGGACGGACCCGGAATCGGTATGCCGATCCGGATTTGAACTGGTTCGTAGTCGGTTACCGGTTGGCACCGGTTTGTAACCCAGCCGGATACCTATAAAAGGATCCGGAGACGATGTAAGGAATGACGGATAATTAATAGAGAGGTGATTGGTCTTTACATATTGTGTATCTTGTTAATACTGTTCTGTGCTTAATGTGATTATCATACGTGTGTATCAAGTTAATCATTCCGGATAGTAACCGGGAAGGATCGGTCTTGTATCACAGTCTGCACATTCCTTACCGTACCACCCTTTGGTGAAGTGTTCCAAAGGGACACTATGTTGACGGATAATTAATAGAGAGGTGATGTGTCTTTACATATTGTGTATCTTGTTAATACCGTTCTGTGCTTAATGTGATTATCATACGTGTGTATCAAGTTAATCATTCCGGATAGTAACCGGGAATGATCGGTCTTGTATCACGGTCTGCACATTCTTTACCGTACCACCCTTTGGTGAAGTATTCCAAAGGGACACGCTGTGTTAGCGGCTTGTCCAACCTAGTGACAACATAGTTTTGGCGACCACGATTCCTGCAAAAAGTGTAGTGAACAATGGGGGAATGGATGCATAGACCAACGAACAACCCAATGGCCGAGCAAGCGCGAAGACTCGCCGAGAGACTACGGAAGCAGGAGGTTTACCAGCAGGCGGCGGAGGAGATCCGGTCGGATCGGTCTTCTTCTAGAGTGATTTGGCAGGTCGTAGAGGAGTCGCTCCAATTGCAACAAAACCACCACCCGGACGAAGGAAGTAGTCTAAGCAGTTTGCAAGCAGCGGAGTCCATTCTGTAGACACTAGCCGCAAGAGATGATGGTTTAGAAGCGTTCTCCGCCATCGAATCGGATTCGAATGGGGAAAACAACGTCCAATCAAATTATCATAGTAGCCACGATACCCTAGACGACCCGGAAGACAACGAGTCGGACCACATACCGACACCGGAGCCGGAAACAACAAAACTGAAAGCTCCAGACAAAACGATCGGCACGGAACAACAAGAGGTGGAACAAGTTCCGACACCACAACCTGAGTCACCAACGGAATAGGAGGAGCGAGTTCCGACACCGACCCAAGAAGACGACGACACAATGCCGTACCAATATCCGAAGTATCAGGATGACCCAGACGCGGAAACCCATGTATACACGTTTCTCCAAACTTGGGAGGTGAATCATGTCTTCCAACGACTGAACGAAGCCGAGGTAGAACGATCAAAATTGCAGAATTTGGCATGACTTTAGAGGGACCCGCGGCACGTTGGCACTCCAAGCACCGCCCGAGCAGTATTTTTGGTAGCGCTCCGGGAACCTCTCCGAACGGTGTGTGCGGTCATAGATTTTCGGACCAGCACAATAGATCAGGTCATTGATCGGGTCATGGAAATGGACAAAAGAAGTTCGTGGTTGACGATGGGAGCACTCCAAAGAACACTCCCTACCGAAGAGGACCTATGCTTTCGTCAGGCGGTCCAATGCACGACGTGCCTTAACCCCAGGCACTCAACAATAGAGTGCACGATGAGATCGCAGTGCATGCTATGCCACTCCTGGTCACATAGAATGGACCGCTGCGAGTACAACTTGCTGAATTGGCAAGCTGCACCAGTCCGGCACATCGAGACCCGGAACGACCGGGAGGACAAAGAAGAACGATTTCGGCGAGACGATCGCTACCGACTGGTACAAGACGTCTAATACAATGACTGACGAGACAATTATGACCAGGACCGGAGCAAGAGAAACCGCGACTATAACGGCGATCATTATAATCAAGATTACTTCCCCGACTATGATCGGAGAAAAGAGGATGAACGGGAAGACGATGAAGACCGGCACCGGCAAGGATACTGGGGAGAGAATCGGGACCGGTAAAAGACAACACACTGACACCTCGCTCCGAGGGATTAGAGCCAATGAAGGAAATGGAACCTGATCGGCCAGTAACGGCAAGAGAAGTACCAATCTCACCGGGTTGACAGGCATAACAAGAAAAGAAGTTGCCATTAGAAACAACAATACAACCAGGGGTTGTGGCGAGAGCAGAGCCAACACCGCAACCAGAACCGGCAAGGCAACAAGGCACCGACAGTCAATGGTTGCGATGGATCGGAGAGTAGGTGGCCGGGATTGTAAGCCAAATTGAAGCGGAAGAGAGAGCACAACGGGATTGGTTGTTCGCCACAACCGAAGAACTTGAGAAGGTCCGGTCGAGGATCTGAAGCATGGAGGAAGGAATTGAGAAGGCCAAAGCAGACACAGCCAGAAAGGTCAATCAGGGGCCGACAGGACCAGAATCGGTGGCGTCGGTGACTAAGTAGACAGATAACACGCAGGTACCTCTGCCAGCTCCAGAGACAAGCATCACACGGGAGCAAGAACTCTCCACTCTTAGGGAACAGTTAGAAACCCATGAGGCCTTGAGGGCTAGAGAACGAGAGCAGAAGAAGGCAGAGGAGGATGAGAAACGAAGACTCGAAGAAAATCTCCAGCAAAGCTGCCAATCAAATGACTTGTTGAAGGAAGAAAATGAGAAGTTGCTACACGAGAAGGATAACCTCCGGCGATCGGCGGAAAACGAAATCGAGCGGCTCAAAGAAGAACTCGACGCCAAATAAACCAAAAGCTGAAGTAGAAGATGGAGGATTTTGAATAACTGCACCGGTATCACAAGCATTTGGATGCAGAGCACAAGAAGGTGACAGGCAGCAGGAGAAGCTAGAGAAACTCTGGAAGGACGTTAACAAGGCGACGAAGGCATTGGCGGAAGAACAAACCAAGGCGGTCGACATGGCAAAGGCACTGGAAGAAGCGGCAACAGACCGGTGTTGTGTTGTGACGTGCGTGTGTGGAGAACGAGGCGGGATCATGGGGGCCTTGGATCGAGAAATAACCGAATGAGAAGAGGGGAACGAAACTACCGATGTACTTCACACACGCACAGACACACAGATTCACAGGGGTTGCAACTAACTCTGAACAATGGAGACAAAACGAATGTATAGGTATATACAAATCAACGAGTTACAACCGGCAAGCCAGCGAGTGATAGGCTCCGACGCCTACACACACACACACACACAACACGAGATGGAGACTCTGCCGGAAGCACTCGACATTCCGCGGAGTAGAGTCGGCCTCCCGAAAACCTGCACAGAACGACTATGGAGAAGACAAAGGAGAAGAGCTCGGTTCCAGTCCGGCAACACTTCATCCTCCACAAAATGCGATATCCCCCCCCCCCCCCCCTTTTTACAATACCTCTCCCTCTCTTTTATAGCCCAAGGAGGGAGACCCTTACCATTCGTTACATCATGTTTATTCCCTATCCTTTCGGATAGGGATACGCCTCGATTTTCTCCCTAATGAATGCGTGCTACCTAGGATTTCACCTCAACCAACTTGTACCTGTCTACGTACTATACAACAAAACTTGTGCCCATGTGTAAGGGTTGGTTTACACACGTTATACCTGGTTTTCGCCTAGGGACGGTTTTCTCCACGACATCCGCCCCCACCTAACCGCACATCCACTGGTATGCGCCAAAATTAGACTCTTGCCGGAGAAGACTGGCCCACGCTTATCCTTCGTCTTCTTGATCAACATCCGTTCCGAGCGAGTCGTTGTCGCTATCCAGGTCATCCGTGTCCGGTTCAGCCTGATGCCGCTTTTTGAAAGCTTTGATCCTTTTCCACGCCACCGGTACCGCCATCCTTATCCCGTCGAGCTCCGCAAGATGGTAGGTCCCATTGTCGTTGGTGCTTGTCACCACATAAGTCCCGAACCACCTTCTTGCAAACTTCCGCATTGCCCTGTCCTAGTTGTCGAGGTTGTTGTCATACACTAGAACCCAGTCGCCTTCTTCGATCTTCTTCGGTCTCAGTCGATGAGTTCGGTCGAACCGTCCTTTGTTCTTTACCCTCGCCACCCGTAGCTTCTCCGCGGCTCGGTCCACATCCTCCGGTCTTCGCTCAACTACCGAATCCATGCCACTAACAGCTCCTCCCTGCTCATCTCGTCTTTCCAATCCACTGTGGCCCATGAGGAGATTGTCTACTTCGTTGGCATGATCGGCTTCTGCCCGTACATTAGCTCTACCGGCATGAACCCGGTTACCAAACTATGCGTAGTTCGGTCCGCCCACAACACATACGGTAAGAGCCGCGGCCAATTCCCGACTTGGCCTCCACACGCCCATACTAACGCATTGACGATCGGCCCGTGTCCTCGCTCCACCTTCCCGCTAGACTCCGGATTGTACGCTATGATTAGCGAGAGTTTAATCCGTAGCCGGTCAAACAGCTCTTCCGCCTCTTGCGCGTCCAATTCTCTGCGGTCGGCCATGATCTTACCTACGCACCCGTACCGGCATACCACTTCTTCGATCAAAAATCGGCACACGGCCACGGTCGTTTTGTTCTGCAATGCTCGGCCTTCCACCTGGTTCGTCATGTCCTCCCGAGCCAGCACCAGATACCGCATTTGCCCTACCCCCATCGGCATCGTCACCAGATCCACTATCCACTTAAAGTGGACGGTCGGAGGGTAGTTCGGGTGAAGCTCGTCCCGATGTCGGACTATGGAGGGCACTTGAGAGCTTTCGCAAGTCGTCACGAACCGATGCACGTCTCGGTATAGTCCTGGCTACCAGTACTTCCCCTTTAGCTTCTCAAACTCTCGTGGTATGCCGTTAGCAATGTTAGGAAACAGGTCCCTCCAGATGGGAAGTTAGAAGAACAGTATTGATGAGCAAACTCAGCTACGGAAGACCCGGTGAGAACCGGATGGCAAGTACCCGGCTACCGAGATCCGGATGTTGCAGACCCGGTGAGAACCGCAGGACGAGTACCCGACAAGCACCGAATGATGCAGGCCCAGTGAGGAGTGCTCACAGGATGAAGAGACATATTCGTAAATATGTTTCTGAGAGTCCATCGTGGCTATATTTGTAAATAGCCGAAAAGTGATATTAGTATAAATATGACTTAGGGCAAACTTTAGATGTGTGTGGTTGACATTCTTGTTGGCGCAAGATTAGAGCGTGCAACTGTGTACAGAGAGAGTGAGAGAGAGGAAGAGGTCGTTGCCTCTGATTGTAACCACCGCCTGTGGCGAAGATAGCAAGCTCAAGGTCGTGGCCTCAGTGCTTTCTTATTGTACATTCTGACATAGTGATAGTTTGCGGTCGTGGCTTCCTGTTCCTCTTTCTTCACCACCACTCGGAGTGGGATGTCGTTTCTCTTCTTTGGATGCTTCCATACGCTCCCGTCCTGTAGGAAGAATCGGTACGCTTTTTTCCGAATCCGATTCCTTCGTCCACGCCGCGTCTGATGTCATTGCCTTTAGGAACCCGCCGATCTGGAGCTACTCCCCGTCATACTTGGTCTCGTCGAATTCGTTAAGTGCCGGAGTGCTCCCCTTTCTTGTTGTTATGTAAGCCACCTTGAAGAAGTCCACGCCGACTTCCTCGTCCTCCAAAACCATGTCGTCCTCGTCATCAACCTCGCTCACGAAAGCATGTCGGCCATGGAAATGTCCTTTCCGGAAATGTGTCGTATTTCCGGATTAAGGGACTTGATGTACGCTATCCACCTGAGCATTGCCAGGTCCGGTATCGTGCATCCGGAAACCATGCTGAGAATCGGCAGGCAGTCCGTCTCGATTATCACCTCTGTTCTGATTAGGTAGTCTTTCTTGGCCTTGACCGCCAAAACGATACCCCAGAGTTCGCGTTTAACCTGGGCGTATCCTCGTTTTCGCTCATTGAGGACTTTTGCGCCAAACCAGATGGGGAACCTCGCGCCATCGTCATCCTCTTGGTTGATCACCCATCCGATCCCGGTCGGACTCATGTCTACGGTCATGTAAATCGGAGTGTCTTTGCCGTAGACAGCCTTTCGGAGCGCTGGTGCCGCAGCAAGTGCTTCTTTCATCTCCCGCACCGACTCCGTATGCTCATCTCCCCACTTGAATTTACGCCCTTTCTTCAGCAACCCATAGGGCGGCTCCGCAACGTGGGCGTAATGCGGGATCCAGATATGGGTGAACGCACATGCTCCCAAGAATCTCAGAACCTCCATAACCGAATTGCAGTCTTGCTTCATCGCGGAGATGGCCTACACCTTGGCCGGAGACGGTTTCCGACCGTATGGCCCGCATAGGTGTCCGACGACCATGATCTCTGATTGCCCGAAGGTGGATTTTACCCCGGAGAAGGTGAGCTTCGTGCCTTCTAGTCTTTGCAGTACCTTCTCGCAGTCATCGACGTGAGCCGCCACGAATTTCCGACATCCGTCTGGTCTGATTGTCTTGTCCTTTTCCTCCACCGGGCATCCTTTGATTGGGATGCCATCTAAGAATGGCATGGTGATGCTCGAGATACAATCCCTCAGCACTTTGTTCATTGCGTTCACCATGTGGGCTACTGAGTTCATCCCTCCTTGCGGGAGGGTACACATCCCAATTATGCCGCCAAAGTCAAGGAGGAAATCGACAAACTGTTAAGAGTTGGCTTTATCCGTCCGGTAAAGAAAGCGACATGGCTGAGCCCAATCATAGTCGTACCGAAGAAGAACGGAAAAATTCGAGTTTGCGTGGACTACCGGAAACTCAATGCGGCTATGGTAACGGATGCGTTTCCACTTCCGTTCACAGATGGAGTGTTGGATGCCGTCACCGGCCATGAGGTCTATAGCTTCCTAGACGGATTCAACGGGTATAATCAGATCCGGATGCACCCCGAAGACCAAGAGAAAACGGCATTCGTCACCGAATGGGGGGTCTTTGTGGCCGTGGTGATGATGTTCGGACTCAAAACGGCACCGACAACATTTCAACGAATCATCATGGAAATCTTTGGTGAATATATACCGGCTTTTATGCAGGTTTTCCTTGACGATTTCGCCGTCTATAGCCGGGAGGAGGACCATTTTCAGCACCTCCGTCTTTGTCTAGAAAAGTGTAGAGCGTACTGGCTAAGCTTGAATCCGGCAAAGTGTGTATTTGGCGTGTCCAGTGGAACTTTATTAGGACATATTGTGAGCCAGGAAGGTATTGCAGTCGACCCGGACAAAGTGAAAGCCATATTAGAAGCACCGGCGCCGGCAACGGCAAAGGCATTAAGCCGGTTCTTAGGCTAGATCCGGTGGCACAGCCGGATGCTCCGATACTTGGCCGACCTGGCTACACCGTTGCATGCCGCCGTACATCGGACACCATTCCAGTGGACCGACACTGAGGATAGGGCGTATAAGGCCCTCAAGGTACTATTGTCGCAGGCACCGGTAGTGCAGCCTCCGGATTGGAGTAAAGAATTTCACGTGTTCATGGACGCCTCCGACATCGCAATCGGAAGCGTACTAATGCAGCTTACAGATCCAAAGTGGTACCGGCTAGTGTACTATGCCAGCCGGAAGCTATCCCAAGCAGAACAGAACTACTCTACTACGGAACGGGAAGCTCTAGGGATGATCTACAGTGTGACAAAGTTTCGGCATTATTTGTTGGGAAGGAAATTTTCCTTCCATGTAGATCATTCGGCACTCCTTTACCTGGTGTCCAAAGCGTCACTCACCGGCAAATTGGCCCGGTGAACCTTACTGTTACAGGAGTTCAAGTTTGAAATATTCCACCGACCCGGTATACAGCATGTCGTGGCGGATTACTTAAGCCGATTAGAGTCCGGAGAGACGGGTGACGGAGTAGCGGATGAGTTTCCGGATGCAGAGCTGTTTCGAGTCACTACAGAGACGGCAGCAGATGAGACGGTGGCACAGGAAGACAAATGGCTCACAAATATGCACCAGTTTCTGAGCACAGAATTGCCTCCGGAAGAGATGAACCAGGACGAACGGAAACGCCTGGCGGTGCAAAGCCGACATTTCTGCTTACTGCAAGACACATTGTACCACAAGGGCACAGACGGCATATGGAGACGGGCGGTGCGCAACGATGAAAAGGAACTGATACTGAGGGAAGCCCACTGCGGAGTTGCCAGCGGTCACTATGCCGGAGATGCGACGGCCAGAAAAATATGGCAAAGTGGCCTATGGTGGCCAACGACATTAAGAGATGCAATACGGTACGCAAAAGAATGTGACCTACGCCAGAGAATGGGCCAGCCAACGGAGCAAGCTCGTATGCCACACCAGCCGGTACTACCACTCGAGCCATTCCAAAAGTGGGGACTGGAGTTTGTAGGACCGTTCAAGCCACCGGCAATGAGAACGGGTAATCGGTACGTTATCGTTGCTACGGATTACTGCACGAAATGGGTGGAGGCCAAAGCTTTACGAGATAACACCGTTGCGTCAACGGCGAAGTTTCTATATGAGTACATCTGGTGCCGTTACGGATGCCCAATTGAATTAATAAGTGACCAAGGGGGGCACTTTCTCGGACAAGTAGTGGAAAGCCTAACGACCTTCTATGCCGTGGTCCAGAAACGAAGCACACCTTACTATCCACAGGCGAACAGTTTAGCGGACTCAACAAACAAGACGCTCCAGAATATCCTCCGGAAGATCGTCAACGAAAACCGGACGGATTGGGACACAAAGCTACATAGCGCGCTTTGGGCATACCGGACGGCATACAAAACGAGCATCCGAACAACACCGTTCCGGTTAGCGTTCAGACTAGAGGCGGTCATGCCGGTAGAATTCCAAGTACCTAGCTTACGGATCCAGCTACGGGAACGGTTGAACGAGAAGGAGTCGGAGACAATAAGGTTGACAACGCTGTGTGAGCTCGAGGAACAACGATTGGCCAACATCCTACATTTAGAATTGGAGCAACGGCGACAGAAAGCATTTGTCGACCGACACAGGAAAGGGAATGAAAAAATGTTCGCAATCGGCAAACCAGTGTTAGTATTCCAAACCAGGATGGGCAAGATGCCGGGTAAACTATAGTTTAGATGGACCGGACCGTATTGGCTAACACGGGAGTATAATGGGTCCTACCAGTTAGGGACACTTGCCGGCGAAGTGCTAGGCAAATGGGTCAATGGATTCCGGTTGAAGGCATATAGAGGACCGATGCCTAAGAACCCATTTGAGCAAAGGACCGACACCAGTGAGGGAAATGGCAACCACCAAGACGGCAGAGAAGGCGACCCGGTAACTGGGGAGAATGAGGCCGGTAAGGGTCCGAGAGGACCAACGGACAAGTGACGTCACACTAATAATAATAATAACTAAAAAATAAATAAATAATAAGAAAAAACAATCATGCAAAAGCGAGGAATGAAAGGATGAAAGAGCGAGGAGCGAAAAGGTACGTAGTGGGCATTTAAAGCGCCACCACAGGACATAATGCTATTTTAGTACACGACATGCACACACTCGAAAAAGGCGCCAGAATGCATAGACAAAAACCACTGCGTGTAGAGACCCTCTACTTTCGTGAACCCAGGAGCACAGAAGCACCAAGACGCTGCAAGATCATCAGACGAGAACCTGCGCATAGAGAACCCCCGCCTTCTGAACTCTCTCTTTCTCAACCTCACTCTCATCACCATCCAACCTCGCCACCGCCATCTGACCTCGACACAGACATGGACCTGCAAACGCTGTTGGAAGCCGCCAAGACATGGCTAAAGCAACACGGGCTCGAGGGCTTCTTGATGATGATGGAAGTACCGCCACACAAAGAAGCCGACAAAGTGATCAAAGAAATCGATACAGAGGTCATAACGGCAGAGGTGATTCGAGCGTTAACAGGCCTTCCGGAGGGAGGCATACTCACGATCGACAATCCAACCCCGGAGCAACTCATCAGGTATTTTGGTGAGTACTCTCTAGCCAGCAAGGGCTACCGGACACAGGGCGGCGGAGATACGTTGTTCCGCGAAATTGCTTGTGTGCTCCATGAATACGGCCACGTGTACCCTAGACCCCCTGTCATGCCGCAAAACCGGGCAGGGATGATCATTGCCACCTATGAAGGGATCAAGGTGGATTGGCCGGTATTGATCGCAGACGGGTTGTGTGCGGCCATCGAGATCGTCAGAGGCAAAGACGGCAAAGAAGGCCGAGACGGACGGAGGATATGGCACGCCGTAATGCAGTGGCTCACCTTGCTTGTGCCACCCGTCCAGCCCGTCCAGCCCAAGAAGTGAGGAAGAGTGGCGGACGGCACCCCAAAGACGGCTTCCAAACGACAACAGTTGTTGGCCTCTAAGGCCACTAAGGGAAAGGCGGCGGATGCAGAACAGGCGGCAGCAGGAAGCGGCAGCCGGAAGCGCCCAACAGAGGCGCAAGAGGAACCACCGGCACGGCCCGTAAAGGTCACACTCCGCCGACCGGTGAATAGAGAAGCGGACCCCTTGGCGGCAAAACTCAATGCCGGAGCTCAGGAGGAGGAAATAGAGGAGGAGCCCACGGAGCACCTCCAGCGACGGTCGTTGGCAAGGACCGTTGAGACAGCCGGGAAACGTTCGGACCCTCAGACGGAGGGAACACCAGCTCTCCTTAGTGAGACTCCCACGCCAAGGAAGGAACCGGAACCAGTGCATATGGCACCGGAAACAGAAGCCCCGACACCACCGGCAACACCGGCAAGTCCCATCCCGCCAGAGCCGGAAAGGTCAATGCAGCCTCCCTCGGTCAGCCAAGAAGAAGCGCAAGGGGAACCAGGACAGCAGGGTGGTCCACGGGCAGAAACGGAACTGCAACTCGGCGCAACCAGGTGGGACCACCCCTCTACAAGTGAGCCCATCTGTCAAACCTCCGTGCAAGCACAACAAGGGACCGGTAGCCTGTGCCTCCGGTGGATAGGCGAACAGATAGCTGGAGCAGTGGGGTATATTGAGGTAGAAGAAAGAGCGCAAAGCGAACAGTTGCTCGTCACAACCGAACAACTAGAGACGGCCCGGTCCAGAATCCGGTGCCTTGAAAAAGACTTGGATCAGGTCACGACAAAGATAACCAAAATGGCCTTAACGGCAACACAGATCCAATCACCGGTGACTCCGGTAAGAGTACAGAATAAAGAAACGGAACGACCTGTACATAGCAATAAGACCCCGGCAACGGAAACCGTTCCGGCGAGAGAGGCAGCGCAAGCCCAGGAGCTTGCGGAATTGAGAGATGAACTTGCCGCACAAGAAGCGCTAAGGAGCCGTGAACGAGAATTGAAGACGGCGGCCGAAGCCGAATTAAAGAAGACTGCTGAGAACCTCCGCCGGGCAGAGGAGAGCCTCCGGAAAGGCCATCAAGCGTACGACCGGCTAAAGGAGGAGAAAGACAAAGTGCTCCAGGAAAAAGACAAGCTGCGGAAAACGGCGGAAACAGAGATTGAACGGCTAAAGGAAGAGCTCCGTCAGTAGAAGGACCGCGAGGACTGGGCCCGTCGTCAGATCAACGCACGGTTCAAGCAAAAGACGGATGATTTTGAGCACCTGCACCGGGACTACAAACGGCTGGAAACGGAGCATAAAGAACGGATGGCCGAGCTCCAGCAAGCAGTTGATTGGGCCGCGATGGCGATCGCCGACGAACGGGCGGAAAATACAAGACGCTTGGACGAGGCGGAGAAGGTCCGGATGGAGCTCCAGAGGTAGCAGCAGGAAGACAAAGAGAGAGCATCAACAGTATTGCAGAAATTACAAAGCACATATCAAAGGCAATTGACACATTACAAGGCGCAGGCGGAGGACAACATCAAAATCATCAAACAACTGAAGGAGGAACGGCAAGCGGCGGAAACCAAATCGCAATTGGGAACGAGCCGGATTCAGTCCATCCTCCGGGCGCAGGTCAGGCAGCTCGTAGCTCAGCTAGACGATGATAGGCTGGACGCTCAAATCCAATTTGAAAGCTACGAGCGGTCCCGGGTGCGGGAAGAAAAAGCACAAGAAGCGGCAACGGTTAACCTTAGTGATGAGGAACCGTCGCCGGCTGAGGGCCAGCCGAGTACCAGTCAACCGGAGACCACTATGACGCAGGGAGCAACGACGGAGATGCCGGTGTCAGAGCAACAAACGGAGGAGCAGCCGCAGCAGCCACCAACGAACCCGCCGCAGCAAACATCAACAGAGCAACAACAACAACAACAACAACAACCACTTCCAGATGAACCATTGGAGCCTCTCGAACAAAGCATTCTGGACATTTTGGACGAAGAATAGCAAGGGTCGGTTGTGGATTCGACGTACAAGGTACTGTCCCACGGGCATGCCATGTGTTACCGGCTGGCAAAGGAGTCCTGAGTGGGAAACGGAGAGTTAATTAAGTAGTAGGAATGTGGTTGTAATTAAGCTATGAGTGTGGACGGACGGACCGGAAACGGTATGCCGTTCCGGATCCGGACCGATCCCGAACAGGTGCGGATGGCACCGTTTTGTAATATAGACCGGAAACCTATTTAAAGGCCCGGATACAATGTAATAGTTAGCGGTTAATTAATGAAAGCTTAAGCGTTGTTATCTCTCTATGTTAATTGCCGTTCTGTCGTAATTGTTATATCTTACGTGTGTTATGAAAGACGATCCTAATAAGTAACTTAATTAAGTCGGATTAAGCGTTGAAGTCTAATCCGGTTGCCGTAACACCCTTTGGTGAAGTGTCTCCCGTAGACACCCTGTGTTAGGCCATTGTCCGGCCCTAAGAGTTAACAAGTCTATGGACAACACCTGGCATGCCCGTGGTACAGGACTTTGTCCGTCGGACCCACGGTTCACAATGTGGAGGAGTAACCATGGATTTGGCAAAACAACACAAATTACAAAAATTGGCCGTTCCTACGAGGGCTTACAGGTTGGTTTTATTTCTCTTCCAATATACCGAGGATATCCTCGAGGGCGTGGGGTTGGTCTGGCTGCTCGAAAGGTGGGGTTGGTGATGGAGGTTGTGTTGCCGAGTCGGGGATGGATGTGCCGATGTGTGCGGCCTCCTCTGTTGGGACCGGTTCAGGCAGGGTCGGGGTTAGAGTCTGTGGCTCCGGTGGGATGTGGAGGTCTGTAGGGGCAGGTTCCTCCAATCTAGCTGCCGTGGTGGGTGGCTCGGGTCCTTGCTCGTTGGTTGTAGGAGCTCTGTTAAGCTAGGTTGTTAGTCATTCCTCCTCATAAGCTTCGGCTTCGAAGTGAAACACCATAAGATCGTCCTTGAATTGCGCTAAAAGTTGCTCGATGGCCGCGGTGTGGGAAGAAGCTGCTAAGGTATGATATTCCTCAGTTAAGTCCTCACGGAGGGTTTGGATGCTGGTGTCATTCATCTTGTAAAACCCTCGGCCCTCCTTCCGTTGGTTCTCGGCATCCGAGCGTAGTATGTGTAGGTCCGCGGCTTGGGCTGACTACCCCTGCCAGACACGGTCAAGTGTGTCTTTGATCTTTGTGGTGAATTGCTGGCGATACTTGTTGATTAGTATCTTGATTTTAGTATCGTCCATGCCAATGCTAGTGCGGTGAACTTCCATTGCCTCCCTTGCGGCCTTGGCTTTTGCTTGGTGTTATTCGCTTAGCCGGACAAGGCCTAACACAAGGTGTCACGGAGACACTTCACCAAAGGGTGATTACGGCATAGAATTAAGATTCAACGATTACACCAACTTACGTAGGTTACACGATTAGAATGCTTTGGTTAATTACACGCGTAAGATATAACAGTAATTACAGAACGGAAATCAACACAGAAGTATAAACATCATAAGCTCTATTAATTATCCGCTGTGATTACAATGGGGTCCGGGCCTTTAAATAGGTTTCCGGCCCGTAGTACAAAACGGTGCCTCTCGCACCTATTCGGGATCCGTCCGGATCTGGAACGGCATACCGTTTCCAGTCCGTCCGTCCACACTATGCTCATTTACAACTATATTTAATTAATTCCTTCACTCCGTATTTTGGACTCCTTGCTGGCCGGTAACACATGGCACGCCCGTGGGACAGTACCTTGTACGTCGAACCCTTCTCGGCCCCTTCATTGTTCACCCAAATTGTCCAAAATACTTTGTTCAAGAATTTCCACTTGTTCCTCCGGTTGTGGTTGTTGCGGCTGTGCTTGCTGCTGCTGTTGCGGTTGGGACTGCGGCTGTTCCGGCTGCTCTATAGGCGGCTGCTCCGTTTGTTTCTCTGACTCCGGCTGCTCCGTTTGTTTCTCTGACTCCGGCTGCTCCGTTTGACTGCTTCCGGTCCGGTCTCCTTCCAGTAACGATTCCTCATCACTGAGGTTGACCGTAACCGGTTCTCGTTCTTTCTCTCCCCGGATCTGGGACCTCTCGTAGCTTTCAAACTGGATCTGCGCCTCCAGCCTGTCATCATCCAGCTGAGCTACAAGTTGCCGGACTTGCCCTAGTTGGTCGTCTGCCAAGGCTTGAAAGTCTTCGGCAAGCTCATCCCTTATGCCGGTGAAGTCTTCGGAAGTCAGCATATAGCAATCATCTCCCTCCTTCCGCCGGTTCTCTACGTCGGCCCGGAGCAGTTGGAGTTCCGCCGCGTTCGTGGCCCACTGGGTCCACCATTTGACGGAGCCGTTGTCAATCAAGCTCTTGGTCTGGTTCAACCAGGCCCGCATGATATCCTGGATGCGACTTGCTCCCATTTGCGCTCTACTTTCCACCACTTGTCGCTCCTCCTTCAACTGCTTGATGAGATTCGCCGTATCCTCCGCCTGCTCTCTGTAGCGCGTCAGCTGCCCTTGATATGTCGTTTGCAGCCTCTGCAGTACCTCCGCCGCTCTTTCTTTTTCCGCCTGCTGTTGCCTGAGGAGCTCTGTCCGAACCTTCTCCGCCTCTTCCAACCGTCTTCTGGTTTCCGCTTGTTCCTTGGCGAATGCGGTTGCGGTCCGATCCACTGCTTGCCGGAGCTCATCCGTCCGTTCCTTGTGCTCCGTTTGCAACCGTTTATACTCCCGGTGTAAGTGCTCAAATTCCTCCGTTTTTTGTTTGAGCTTGCCATTGATCTGGCGCTGGTTCCGGTCCTCCCGATCCTTTACCTGCCGGAGTTCCTCTTTCAGGCGCTCTACTTCTGTTTCGGCGTTCCTCCGGAGCCTGTCCTTCTCTTGCAGCATTTTCTCCTTCTCCTCCTTGAGCCGGTCGTACGCTTGGTGGCCTTTCCGTAAGCTCTCCTCGGCCCGGCATAGATTCTCAGCAGTCTTTTGGAGTTCTGCCTCTGCTGCCGTCTTCAATTCTCTTTCGCGGCTCCTCAGCGCTTCTTGGGCAGCTAGCTCATCCTTTAAATCCGCAAGCTCTTGGGCTTGTGCCGCATTTCTCTCCGGAACGGTTTCCGTTGCCGGGTTCTGATTGCTATGTACAGGTTGATCTGACGCCTTATTCTGTACATTGCCCGGAGTCACCGGTGCTTGGACTTGTGTTGTCAAAGCGAATTGAGCCATTTCCCTTGTGACCCTGTCCAAGTCTTGTTCAAGGCTCCGGATTCTGGACCGGGTCGTCTCTAGATCTACGGTTGTGACGAGCAACCGTTCGTTGTGCGCTCTCTCCTCCGCCTCCATGTACTCGACCACTCCGGCGATCTGCTCGCCTACCCACCGTAGCCACATGCTACTGGTGCCTTGCTGCTGTACTGGTCCTACTCCTTGGCCGCCGTGTGTGCTGGCTGTGCTCGCCGGCTGTTGAGTTCCGGTTCTCGCCATCTCCGGAGCCGTTGGAATGACTTCTTCTATAGAAGCCGACAAGGCCGGTTCCATACGCACCGGTTCCGGTTCCTCCCTTATGGTTTGCTCAGGTTGAGTTGGAGGCGTTTCTTCCTCTTGCGGGTACGAACGCTCCCCCGCTGTCCCGGCGGTCCTACTTCTTGACCGTCGTTGGAGGTGCTCTTCTGGCTCCTCCGTTTCCTCTTCCTGGGTAACGGCCTGTTTCTGTGCCGTCAAGGGTTCCGGTTCCTTCTGTCCCGGTCGCCGTATGGTTATCTTAACGGGTCGGACCGGTGACACCTCCTCCGGTTCTGAGAGCCGTTTCTTCCCTTTCGTCGCCTTCGACGCCAGCAGCTGCTGTCGTTTGGACGCCGGCTTCGAGGTGCTTCCTTCCGATACTCTTGGTCGCTTCTTTGGCTAAACGGTCTCGACCGGCGGCACGAGCAATGTTATCCACTGAGCTACGGCGTGCCACAGCTTCCGGCCCTCCTTGCCGTCCTTTCCTCGTACCATGTCGATTGCCACGCACAAACCGTCTGCAATCAACACCGGCCAATCCACCTTGGTCCCTTCATAGGTGGCTATGATCATCCCTGCCCGATTTTTTGGCATGACAGGGGGTCGGGGGTACACGTGGCCGTACTCGTGGAGCACTCGAGCTATCTCCCTGAATAGCGGATCTTCGCCGCCCTGCGTTCGATAGCCTTTGCCGGCAACAGAGTACTCACCGAAATATCGGATGAGTTGCTCCGAGGTTGGGTTATCGATCTGAAAGATACCTCCCTCCGGAAGGCCTGTTAGCGCACGGATCGCCTCCTCGGTGATGACTTCTGTGTCGAGCTCCTTGATGACCCGGTCGGCTTCTCTGTGCGGTGGTGCCTCCATGATGGCCAAGAACCCCTCCAGTCCGTGTTGCCTGAACCATTTCCTGGCCGCTTCCGACAGCGTTTGTGGTTCCATGTCTGCTTCGAGGTCGAGGAAAGATGGCGAGGTAGAGTGGTGATGAGAGTGAGAGCGAGAGAGAGAGCGTTCTGAACGCGGGGGTTCTCTGAGTGCAGGTTCGCGTCTGCTAATCTTCCACTGCCTTGGTGCTTCTGTGCTTCTTGGCTCGCGAAAAAAAAAGATCTCCATGCGCTCTTCTTTTTCTCTGTGCGTCTTGGCGCCTTTTTCGAGCATGCGCACGTCGTGTACCGATTTAGTATTAAGTAACGTGGCGGCTCTTAAATGCCCACTACGTACCTTTTCGCTCCTTGCTTTCACACCCGTTCATACCTCGATTTTTAATGATTTTTTTTTTTTTTTTTTTTTTTTTTTTTTTTTTTTTTAGTGACGGTGTGTGATCTTACACATCCGTAGGTCTCTTCGGACCCTTACCGTTTTCCTTACGGGTTGCCGTGTCTTCCTTCGCCTCTGCTACTGGTTCCCCGTCGTCTTTTTCTTCCATCTGTACCGTTCCCGGTATAGTGCCGGTGAGCTGCATAAACGGGTTCTTTGGCATCGGTCCTTTATAGGGCTTTAGTCTAAATCCGTTCACCCACTTGCCTAGTACTTCACCGGCAAGTGTCCCTATCTGATAGGACCCGTTGTATTCCCGTGTCAGCCAATACGGGCCTGTCCATCTAAACCGGAGTTTACCCGGCATCTTGCCCCTCCTTGTTTGGAATACTAGCACCGGTTTTCCGATTTCGAACATCTTTTCGTTACCTTTCCGGTGACGGTCAACGAACGCTTTCCGTCGTCGTTGCTCCAGTTCCATGTGTAGGATGCTGGCCAGCCGTTGCTCCTCCAGTTCGCATAGTGCTGCTAGCCGCATTTCCTCCGACTTCTTTTCATTCAGCCGTTCCCGTAGTTGGATCCGTAAGCTTGGTACCTGAAATTCCACCGGCATGACCGCTTCTAAGCCGAATGCTAACCGGAATGGCGTTGTCCGGATACTTGTCTTGTATGCCGTTCGGTACGCCCATAGCGCGCTATGGAGCTTTGTATCCCAGTCCATCCGGTTTTCATTGACGATTTTGCGGAGAATGTTCTGCAGCGTTTTGTTGGTGGACTCTGCTAACCCGTTCGCTTGTGGGTAGTACGGTGTGCTCCGTTTATGAACCACGGCATAGAACGTTGTTAAGCTTTCCACTACCTGGCCGAGGAAGTGCCCTCCTTGGTCGCTGATTAATTCAATCAGACATCCATATCGGCACCAAATGTTTTCGTACAGGAATTTTGCTGTGGATGACGCGGTATTGTCTCTCAAGGCCTTAGCCTCCACCCATTTAGTGCAATAATCCGTTGCCACGATGACATAACGGTTACCCGTTCTCATTGCCGGTGGCTTGAACGGTCCGACAAAATCCAACCCCCACTTCTGGAATGGCTCTAGTGGAAGTACCGGTTGGTGTGGCATCCGTGCTTGCTCCGTAGGCTGGCCCATTCGTTGGCATAGGTCACATTCCTTAACGTACTTCACGGCGTCTTTTAACGTCGTGGGCCACCACAAGCCGCTCTGCCATACTTTTCTTGCCGTCGCTTCCCCGGCGTAATGTCCTCCGGCAACCCCACAGTGTGCTTCCCGTAAGATTACTTCTTTCTCGTCACTACGGACTGCCCGTCTCCATATTCCATCTGCTCCCTTGTGGTAGAGAGTGTCCCGTAACAGACAGAAATTGCGGCTCTGCACCGCCAGTCGTTTTCTCTCGTCCCGGTTCATTTCCTCCGGTGGCAGGCCCGTGCTTAGGAACAGGTGCATGTTTGTCAGCCACCTATCTTCTGATGCCACCGTGTCGTCCGCTGCCGTTTCCGGGGTGATACGGAATAACTCTGCGTCCGGGAATTCATCCGCTACTCCGTCGCCTGATTCTCCGGACTCTAACCGGCTCAGATAGTCTGCTACGGCATGCTGGATACCGGGCCGGTGGAAGATCTCGAATTCGAACTCTTGCAACAGCAAGGTCCAACGGGCCAACTTACCGGTTAGGGACGCCTTGGACACTAAGTACAGGAGCGCCGAGTGATCCACATGAAATGAAAACTTCCTCCCCAATAGGTAATGACGAAACTTTGTTACACTGTAGATCATGCCCAGGGCCTCCCGTTCCGTCGTTGAATAGTTCTTCTCCGCTTGGGACAGCTTCCGGCTGGCGTAATATACCGGCCGGTACCATTTGGGCTCCGTAAGTTGCATTAAGGCGCTGCCGATAGCGATGTCGGAAGCGTCAACGAACACATGAAATTCCTTGCTCCAATCCGGAGGTTGGACGACGGGTGCTTGCGACAAAAGTACCTTCAGGGCGTTGTATGCCTTGTCCTCCGTATCCGTCCATTGGAACGGTGTCCGGTGTACCGCGGTGTGTAATGGTGTAGCCAAGTCAGCCAAGTGACGGAGCATCCGGCTGTGCCACCGGATCTGTCCTAAGAATCGGCTTAGTGCTTTGGCCGTTTTCGGTGCCGGTGCCCCTAGTATCGCGTTTACTTTGTCGGGGTCGACCGCAATGCCCTCCTTACTTACAATGTGTCCCAGCAATATTCCACTTGAAACTCCAAAGATGCATTTTGCTGGGTTTAAGCTTAGCCGGTATAACCTACACTTTTCAAGGCATAACCGTAGGTGCTGCAAATGGTCTTTTCCCCGGCTATAGACTGCAAAATCATTCAGGAAAACCTGCATGAAGGCAGGAATGTATTCGCCGAAGATCTCCATGATGATTCGCTGGAAAGTTGCTGGTGCCGTTTTTAGGCCAAACATCATTACTTCGGCCACAAACACCCCCCATTCGGTGACGAACGCTGTCTTCTCCTGGTCGTCGGGGTGCATCCGGATTTGATTGTATCCGCTGAAGCCGTCTAAAAAGCTATAAACTTCATGGCCGGCGACGGCATCCAGTACTCCATCCGTGAACGGAAGAGGGAATGCATCCGTAATTGTGGCGGCATTTAGTTTCCTGTAATCTACACACACGCGGATTTTACCATTCTTCTTGGGTACGACGACGATGGGGCTCAACCACGTCGCTTTCTTTACCGGCCGGATGAAGCCCACTCTTAGGAGTTTGTCGATTTCCTCCTTCACTTTGGCGGCGTAGTTGGGGTTCATTCGGTAATGTCTTTGCGCCACTGGTTTCGCGTCCTTGCCTAAGTGGATCTGATGCTGATATAGTTGAGGGTTCAGCCCTCGCATGTCTTCGTATGACCAGGCGAATACGTCGCGAAACTCCGTGAGAAGTTTGATCATCGCCGCTTTATCTTCCGGCTTCATTTCTTTGGCGATGTGTACCGGCTTTGATTCGTCCTTGCTTCCTAGGTTCACTTCGTCGAGCTGGGATGCTTTTACCCGTTGGGAAACGGCCATTTCCCGTTCCAACGCTTCCTGTGCTTGCCGTAATTCCCGAATCGCATCTTTGTCCGGTTCGGCTTCGGTTTCGTCCCGCTGCGGCAAGTATGGCGCTACGGCTTCAGCCACGTCTATCTCGAAGAGTGGTACGATCTTCGGGTGTTCCTCCAAGTACTGGGCTTCTTCGTCGTCTGCCAACCCTTCCAGCATGTTCACGCATTCCGCATATAGCGGTGTGCATTCCTTACCGTTGCTCGTCCGTGGTTGTGTCGGAACCCGGACCTTGGCTTTTCCACGCCGGAAGGTAATCATATTTTTCCGCCAATTTTGCTTGATGTGTGCTGTTTTCAACCATGGTCTGCCCAGCAACAGTGGGTACGCGCCTTGCGTCTGTAGCTGCAGCACTACAGCCGAGATGTGAAATGTGTGACCTCCTATGGTGACTTCCAATTTCCGTATTAAGCCCGTCGGCCGTACAGAGCTCGTATCCGCCATCCGTAGCCAGAACGGACATGGCTCCCATTCATGTATACCCAAGGCATTACACGTGTGGAGGCTTATTACGTTCACCCCGGAACCTCCATCGATTACTGTGCCGGGAAGTTCGTGCCCTTTGACAATAGCTGTAATCACCGGACTACTAGTGTCCACCACCGTCGGTCCCTCCTCCGGATTCGAGAAAAGGACTGGTGCCGGTGGGGCTATACCGTCTGTCCTGCCCGTTTTTAGTCCTTCCGTAAATCGCGGCACGAGCTGCAAGAGTCGTCCTAACGGCAACGTGATCTGACATTCTTGCAGTGCTTGCCATGTCTCGTTTTCTGGGTGGCTACCGCCGGCACTCCCTATGGTATTCGCCTTTTGCCGTTCCGCGTCCGCAACGTTCCTTTCATTGGCTTCCTTCACCCATTCCGTCGCTTGTTTTCGTATGGCCTCTTGTGTTTCCCATTCTTTGGCCATGCCTTTCGACCGTGTGGTTACTTGCTGTATATCCGCCACTTCCGGAACCACCATATTAACTGCTGGTCGTTTCTCGTAGCTCTTTACCGGGCACTGGTTACTGTAGTGGCCTTCCTGCCTGCAGTAGTAGCAGTACTCTTTACGGGTATTGCTGGTTTCAGCATTGCTGGTAGCCGGAGTCGGTCCCGTAGTGAGTGGTGCGTTCTGTGCCGGTTGGCTCCTTAGGGTTCCATGTTCCGGGTCCCTAGTGTGACCACCTTTCTTGAAATTCCGTTTCTTATTATTCCTATTTTTATTTCGGTAGTCCGGTCGTGGTGGATCGTAAAATCGGTCGTAGTCCTCCTGGTGCCTTCGGTAACCAGGGGAATGGTCTCTGTCGTATTGCTCGTGTCGTCTGTTGGACTCCCGATAGCGGTCCGATCGCTCATACCGGTCGTAGTTATCATTCCGATTCCCGTACCGGCCATCATTCTCTTGTCTGTCTCCGTACCAGACATCCTGTGCCGGTCGGTACCGGTTCATTTTTTGCCAACGATCTTCATCTTCGTCTCGGTTGCTTCTTGGCTCGATCCGTCGGACGGGTGGTGCTTGTCGGTTTAACAGGTTATACTCGCACCGGTCCGTTGTATGACTCTTGGATTGACAAATCACACACTGGGTTCGCATGGTGCACTCCACTGCCGAGTGTCCGGCATTCAAGCAGATTGTGCATTGAATTGTCTGCCGGAACCGGAGATCTTCATCTGTGGGTAACGCCCGTTGCAGTGCTCCCAGTGTAAGCCATGAGCTTGACTTTTCCATTTCTCTGACCCGGTCAATGACCTGGTCGATGGTGCATCCTCGAAAGTCGATCACCGTACACACCGTGCGTAACGGTTCCCGGAGTGCGTTTAAAAATATCGTCCGTAGTTCCTCCTCCGGGGGTGCACGGGCAAGCTGGCTATGCATTCGTTGGAAACGGATGACGAATTGGGGAATGCTTTCCCCTACCTCCTGTCGGATCGTATAAAACAGGCCCACCATTGTCGTCTGGTCGACCTCCTTGTGGAAAAAATGCAAGAATTTTGCTTTTAATTCTGCAAAGGTTGTGATGGTCGCCGGGTCCTGCGTCCGCCGCCATCGTGTCGCCGGTCCCTCCAACGTGACTCCGAATTCCGCTATCTTCGAGCGTTCTTCTTCCTCCGGTGTCATTCGCTGGGACGTGTGATTTGCTTCCCATGTCTGCTCGAAGTCATGAACATGCGCTTCCGCGTCCGGATCATCGCGATATTTTGAGTATTGGAACGGCATGTCGTCGTCCAGTATTAGGCCGCGGTTTAGTGGCGTTTGTTGATATCTTTCCGGTTTTCTCTCCGGTTCCACTTCCGGTTGTTTTGCCGGTGCTTTTTCCGGTTCCTTTTCCGGTTCTTTCACCGGCTCTTCTTCCGGTACCTTTGCCGGCTCTTTCGTTGGTGTCGGTGGCTTTGCTTCTGCAACTTCCGGTGTTGGTGGGTTGACGGCTTCCGTTTGCGGTTCCGGATAGCCCTGGTCGAGCAGTTCCGGTTCTGGAGTCGGCACGATATCCGACCCGTCGTCCTCCGGGCCGCCGGGAGTATCGTTGTTGCTCCTGTAATTCGTGTGCACGCTGTATCCCCCTTCGGAATCCGATTCGTAGGCTGAAAAGGCTTCTGCCTCGTTTTCTCCGCCTGCCAGCGCCTCGAGGAGGCGTTCGGTTTCCCGAAGACTACTTAGACTGCTTCCGTCGTCCTGGTCGCGAGTTTGCCGTAACCGAAGAGATTCCTCCGCGACTCTCCGGATCTCGTTGGAGAACGAACGATCCGAGCGAATTTCCTGCGCTGCTTGCTGGAAAGTCTCACACCGTCTTTGCCGTTCGGCGAGGCGTCGAGCTCGGTTTGTAACCAAGTCGTGTGTTGGTCTAGTCATCCATTACCGTCGTTCGCTGCGAGAAAGCAGGAATCGTGGTCGCCAAAACTGTGTTATTCGCTTAGCCGGACAAGGCCTAACACAAGGTGTCACGGAGACACTTCACCAAAGGGTGATTACGGCATAGAATTAAGATTCAACGATTACACCAACTTACGTAGGTTACACGATTAGAATGCTTTGGTTAATTACACGCGTAAGATATAACAGTAATTACAGAACGGAAATCAACACAGAAGTATAAACATCATAAGCTCTATTAATTATCCGCTGTGATTACAATGGGGTCCGGGCCTTTAAATAGGTTTCCGGCCCGTAGTACAAAACGGTGCCTCTCGCACCTATTCGGGATCCGTCCGGATGTTGAACGGCATACCGTTTCCAGTCCGTCCGTCCACACTATGCTCATTTACAACTATATTTAATTAATTCCTTCACTCCGTATTTTGGACTCCTTGCCGGCCGGTAACACTTGGCTTTTGTGGACGAGGAGTGCTCAAGTAGCTTGGTTATCTTTTGCTTTTTCGGTGATGAGCGCAATTGTCTACTCATAGTGTGTGGTGAGCTAAGCTACAGTTTCGTCCATGTCCTGTCGCCAAGCATCCCGATGTTGTTCTCTAGCAGCGATGTGCTCGGTTTGCAACTGGTGATACGCATCAGAAATTTTTGCCCTTTGCTCTTCCGAGATCCTCCACTTTTGCATATGTTCGTTGGCCATGTCTTGTAAGGCTCTTTGATGACGTCGTAATTCCTGGTTGTCTGTGAAGAGCTCTTGTTCACGTTGGCTATTCCGCTCAACTTCTTTGATGAAATGTTCTTTGGCCTCGGTGATAGAGACCTGGAGGGTCATCACCTCTCGTTCTCGTTCTTCAAGCGCGGCCAACCTTTCAGCAAACAATTGCTTGAGGTCCGCTTCGCGGCTCGCGGCTTGTTCCCGTAGTTGGCCAAGAATGTTGTTGTGGTTCTATTCCGCCAACTCGGCCAGAGCGATCTAGGCCTTAAGCTCCTCCTGGTAGTCCCGAAGGGGAGGCCCTATCTGGGTTGCCGCTTGCTGGATTCGAGGAGAGGGTTCCCTGTTTGTCTGTGTAGATTGTTCCATAACGACCGGGGGTGGTGGCATTTGCGTGGAGGCTTGGGTGGTTTGGGGGTGCGGGCTGATATCTGCCTGTGACGATGGCTCACTTGTATGTATCGATTCCATCATTGTGTTGGCATCGATCATGGCTACCCTGGGGTGGGCGGTGTCGTCTTTGTGTGCGTCGGTACCTTCAGCACTTGGGTTCGGGTTCGGAAGAGTGGCTGGTGAGACAGCGTCACTCAGCGTAGGGAGGCTTAAGGGCGGTTGTTCTGGATGTGGCCGCTTGAATGTTGCCAGTTTCTCCTCGACAACTTGCCATAGCTTGGTAGCCCGTTTGGCTTGTTGATGCGCCGTTTTGATACGTCGGGCCATGTCATTGGTTGCTCAAGTAGTGTGGTGCAGATTGCGATATGCCTCAACTAAGGCCATGTTCAGATTTGGTAGTTCCATGAGGAGCGAAGCATTCTGTGCTTGCTTCTTCCGTCCTATCTTCTGTAAGGCTCGATCCTCGTGAGGTTCGATTTCACCCATTAGAGTGCGTTGAATCATCTTTGTTTTGGCGTGCACCTCGGCCATACGAGCGGGGCAACTACTTGGCATGCGCAAGGAAATCCATTAACTCATATGTTGTGCCCAGTCAAAGTAGTCCACTGAACTCGTATGCCTCCGCGGGGAGATCTTTGTAACCGAGGACTTCCTCCTCTGATATCTGCGTGGTTTGTCCATGCTCGATCCTACCGACTTGGAGCCATGACTCCGCTGGTACCATGGCCGTGGAGGTTGGGTTGTCCTCTTTTGGTTTCTAATGATGGTCGCCCTCGGTTTCTGTGGTTGCCTCTCGAATGATGCGGCGTCTTTTTGGCGGTTGATCTCGTGCGTCCGGGGCCGGTGGTGTTGGCTCCTCGGCCTGTTTCCTCTTTTGTTGCCGGATGGCCAAGGGTTGCTGGCTTGTGGGCCGTGGGCTCGGTTGTGGAGAGTTCATTGATATCCTTGGTGGTTTCGGGCGTATAGTGACATCCTTGGGGATGGGCTCCTCGTCCTCGTCCCATTTGACACGGGTCATTGTTACTGCTCGTTGTTTCTGTGGTTTTGGTGGGGGTGGTGCCGAGGCGGAAGTGGGGTTCCGAACGCCTGAGGGAGGTGGAGAAGGCGAGGGGTCTTCCCATTCTTCCTAGTTTAATGCCAAGATCTTCTCGCGTTGTTTCCTTGGTGGTGGTGGAGAGGTCAGGATGCGACGAGGGGAAACCGAAGGAGGTGGGTAGAGGACTGTGAGGAAGTGATTGATCACAGGCAGCAACCGCTTACCGGTTTGAAAGGATTCGAGCGCCGCGCGGACTCCTTCGCCAGTGATGATTCCCCAATCGATTTTGTCGCCTTCATACGCCCGGATGATGATAGCAGCCTTGTTCTGTGGCATACTCGTGGGATTGGTGTGCACAAAGTCGTATTCCATCAAAATGCGAGCGATCTCCCCAAAAGTTTTGTTTGGCCCTCCGTAAGTGCGGTAAGCTTTGCCCGACATCAAATACATCCTAAAATATTCCTTGATGATCGAGTGGGGAGGGATTTCGACCTCATCGTCTCCACCCCGCGCAAGGTCCAGAGCCGATCGAATCATGTTGTTGGATACTGTGTCAGGGTGGATTCTATGTGCTATGGTTTGGGCGTCAGGGTGTGCAAGGGCATCGATCACCTTTAAATAACCACCTAATCCTCATTCCTGAAGCCAAGTGTGGGTTTCCTATGAAGCTGCAAGAGGCATAATGGACTCGGGGTTCTGCTCTATGGAAGATTGGGGAAGGAGGATGAGATCAGGCCGAGATAGAGTGAGGGAAGGAAATGGTTGTGGTGCGGTAGAGGCGCTACAAGGACAAGAGAGGGCTTGTGAGCAAGAGCGGTGGGAGCGATGAAAGCGCTGAGATCGAGAGGAGGCTTGAGAGCGTGGGAGCAATGGAGGTTGGGTGTGCAAGAAAGCGTTTGTGTGTGGGGTGTGCTTGGGGTAACTGTTTTTTATCGAACGCCTAGGGTTTTGTGCATGAAGAGGAGCCTGGAGATTCTTGGTCGTGGATGCCATAATAGGATATTATGGCCACGTGTCCTAGGGAGTTAGTGTTGTGCCTTGGGTGTTGTGCATGTGCCTTAAATACTTAAGTGAATGTGAAAGTGACTAGTGTGTGCCTCTAAACATGATGTGATTTGGGTGATGTGCTAGGTGGTTTAGGTGGAACTAACTAATTGTTAAAACTATGCCTAATCCTACCTAATGTACGCTTTGGAATGTTGGTGGGTTCTTACCGAGGGGGACGCGGGGCCTCCTTCGTGGCATTGTCCGTGCCGTGAGACTCGAGGAAAGGGTTGGTTGGGGTATTTCCCTGGTACAGTCGCAGTCGGAATCCATTCACCCAGCTTTTGACAATTTCCCCGGCGAGGGTGCCGAGCTGGAACGTGCCGTTAAACTCGTCCATAATCCAGAAGGGGCCGGTCCATCGAAATCGTAACTTCCCTGGCATGGCACCGAGTCGTGTCTGGAAAACGAGGACCGGTTTGCCGGTGGTCAATTCTTGTTCCAATCCTTTCCGATGTCGGTCCACAAAGGCTTTCCGTTGTCGTTGGCGTTGTTCAAGTTGGCCCATGCTCGCTACTCGGTCCTCGCCAAGTTCGAGGAGTTGTTCCAGCCTAAATTGTTCGGATTGGACCTCGGGGAGCCTTGCTTTAACTTGAACTCGGAGACTCGGAACTTGGAACTCAATGGGCATAACGGCTTCGAGACCAAAAGCCATCCGAAAGGGGGTGGATTGAATGCTCGTTTTGAATGTAGTGCGATAAGCCCATAGTGCACTCTGGAGCTTGTCATCCCAATCGGTTCAGTTCTCGTTGACGATCTTCTTTAGTATTGTTTGGAGAATTTTGTTAGTCGATTCTGCCAATCCGTTTGCATGCGGGTAGTATGGTGTACTTTTCTTATGTACAACCGCGCAGTGTGTCGTAAGCTCACATATTATATTGTTTATAAAGTGCCCACCTTGGTCACTAACGAGTTCTATTGGGCATTCATAACGGCACCATAGATGTTTGTACACGAATTTGGCCGTGGATGTTGTCGTGTTGTCTCGTAAAGCCTTTACCTCAACCCATTTTGTGCAATAGTCCATGGCCACGATGATATACTTATTACCGGTTCGGGCCGTGGCTGGTTTGAATGGTCCCACAAAATCTAACCCCCATTTTTGAAATGGTTCCAATGGAAGAATGGGTTGGTGTGGCATTCGAGCTTGTTCCATCGGTTGTCCCAACTGTTGGCACAAGTTGCACTGCCGACAGAACTCGTGGGCATTCTTTTTCGTTGTAGGCCACCATAACCCACTTTGCCATACTTTCCTTGCCGTGGACTCTCCGGCGTAGTGTCCACCGGCGATTCCTAGGTGGGCCTCTTGGAGTATGGCCTTCTTCTTGAATTGTCGAATTGCCCGGCGCCATATTCCGTCCGAGCCTTTGTGGTAGAGGATGTCGGAAACGAGACAAAAGTTTCGGCTTCGTACTACGAGCCGTTTCCGCGCATCAAGGGGCATGTGGTCATGAGGCAGGCCAGTACTAAGGAAATTGGTCATCTCCGTGATCCATTCATCTTCTTTGTCATCTGGTAGCGTTGTGAGATTAAATAGGCCGGCATCGGGTAAATCGTCATACATGGACTCGGTAGGGTCCCCTGACTTGAGGCAGCTTAGGTAGTCAACGACGGCGAGTTGGACTCCGGGTCGATGTTGAATATGAAAATCAAACTCTTGTAATAGGAGCATCCATCGAGCCAGTTGACCTATCAAGGCTTGTTTATTGACCAAGTAAAGGAGGGCCGAGTGATCGACGTGACATGTGAATTTTCGGCCTAAGAGGTAATGCCGAAATTTACTGATGTTGTAGGTCATACCGAGGGCCTCTCATTCGGTGGTTGAATAGTTCTTTTCTGTGGCCGAGAGACGTCGGCTAGCATAATACACTGGCCAATACCAATTTGGGGGCGTGCATTGCATAAGTGCGCTCCCGATAGCGATATCTGATACGTCCACGAAGATGTGAAAAGGTTCTGACCATATCGGGGGATGTACAACTGGGGCATGCGAGAGCATTAATTTCAAAGCTTGGTAAGCCTCGTCCTCGATGGAAGTCCATTGAAAGGGAAGTCGATGCACCGCCGCATGTAGTGGTGTCGCGAAATCGGCCAGGTGGTGTATCATCCGGCTCTGCATCTTATTTGTCCCAGAAATCGGCTGAGGGCCTTTGCGTTCGAGGGTGCGGGGGCGTTTAGGATGGCTTGTACTTTATCCGGGTCCATGGCGATACCTTCTTGATCGACGATGTGCCCGAGTAGGTTGCCGCTTGTGACCAAGAACGCGCATTTTGCCGGGTTTAAACTTAACCGAGCCTGGCGACATCGACCAAGACAGAGACGTAACTGGGTCATGTATTCTAGTCGCTGGCCATACACGGAGAAGTCGTCGAGAAAGACTTGCATGAACGTTGGGATATATTCGTTAAAAATTTCGGTGATGATGCACTGGAACGTGGCAGGCGTCGTTTTCAAACCGACCATCATTACTTCTGCCACGAAAACACCCCATTCCGTGACAAATGTTGTTTTTTCCTGATCATCCGGGTGCATTTTGATTTGGTTGTAGCCACTGAACCCGTCTAGAAAGTTGTAGCATTCGTAACTTGCCACCGTGTCGAGAAGTTATCCGTGAACGGGAGAGGGAATCCATCTGTGACTGTTGCAGCATTAAGCTTGCGGTAGTCGACGCAGACTCGGATTTTCTCATTTTTCTTGGGGACGACTACGATTGGGCTTAACCATGTGGCGCATTTTACAGGTCGTATGTACCCGACTCGGAGGAGCTTGTCTATTTCTTCCTTGACCTTAGTCGCATAATTGGGGTTTATCCGGTAGCGTCTTTGCTGAACCGGCCGAGCGTCAGGGAGAAGATGGATCTGGTGTTGGTATTATTGAGGGTCCAAACCCTTCATATCCGTGTAAGACCATGTGAATACATCCTGGTAATCGGTGAGTAAGCGTATGAGGGCTACTCGTTTGCCGGCTGGTAAGTTATTAGCAATCTGCAGGGTGCGAGGGTTCTCGTCCAAACCGAGGTTCAGTGTTTCGAGCGTTGATGCCTTCACTCGTTGGGAGATGGCGAGTTCACGTTCAAAAGTGTCCCGAGCGTGTCGTAATTCTACGATGGTCGTGGGATCAATCTCGTCCTGGGGAGGTGTATTCTCCGTGAGCTCCTTGTCTAGAGGTGTGCCGACGGCCGATATGGCGTCGATTTCGAAGAGGGGTATGATAGTGGGATGGTCTTCTAGGAAGTCATCCACCTCGTCATCGGCTAACCCGTCGAGCATGTGCACCTATTCCGCGTATAACGGAGAGGTGTTGTGGGGCGTGGTTATGCGTTCTTCGGTTATGATCCGGACCTTGGTTTTTCCTCAGCGAAACGAGATCATGTTGCATTGCCAATGTTGTTTGATATTTGTTGTGCGCAACCATGGTCTGCCAAGTAACATTGGGTAGGCGCCCTGTGCTTCGAGTCGTAATACAACGGCCGAGATAGTGAACATGTGGCCTCCTAGAGTAAAGTCGAGGTGGCGGATTAATTCGATGGGGTGAACCGATCGTGTATCGGCCATCCGAAGCCAAAAGGGGCAAGGCTCCCATTGGTTTATGTTGAGGGTGTGACATGTGGCCTCGCTGATGACGTTCACACCGGAGCCGCCGTTGATTATGCACCCATGAAGGTCGCGTTCTTTAATCATGATTTTCACGGCTGGATTTTGGGAATCCATGAGGGGTGGGCCCGTCCTTAAGCGCGGCATGAGTGGTAACAGCTTATGTAATGGTAGCGAGATCTTAGCGCTTGTAAGGGCTTCCCATAGATGGTCATCTTCTGCCGTGGTGGATGGTCCTGCGGCCGATGGAGCGTTGATGGTCACGTCCTGCATCTCTGTGTGCATCCGTGCCACGTTGCTTTTGTTGGCGGTCTCAATCCATTCCCTAGCCGCTTGTCGGACGTCATCTTGTTCTTGCCATTGGCTGGCGTGGGTCTTGCTACGTGTAGTGATGTGTTGGACATCGGCCATAATCGTATTCACAACCGGGCCCTTGCCACAGTCCGTGGTTGGGCATTGGGTAGCGTAGTGGCCGGGTTGGTTACACTTAAAGTAGATAATGGGTGCTGAGTTGCTTGTGTCACCGTGCTCAGTGTGTGGGAAGGGTTGTGATTGATTCTCGGCCGCTTGGGTAGGCCTGTTGGCCCGTGGCACGGTGTGTGGGGCGTTTGGAGGGGGGTCTCGACAACGATTGTCGTTCTGACGGCGATTGTTCCGCAGACCTCTATAAGAGTTCTGTCGGTCGTTTCGTGAATACCGCTAATCGTACCGGTCCTCCCGGTCGTCACCGTACCGATCGTACTCATCGTTCGCTCTATATTGGTCATCGTGGTACTGGTCACGGTCGTCTAATCTCTTGCGATTGTCATGGCGGTACCGGTCGTCGTAGCGACGGTAGTCGTCGTCACAATGGTAGTCGTCGTCGCGGCGCTGACGATCCAGGGATCGTGGTCGCTCGTTTGCCCGATGTCGGTATGACTGACATTCATCCTACCTGGAGTACGTATTGCGCAGCTCGATCTGGCGAACCGGAGTCGTGATTGTGTGGTTGAGCATGTTGTACTGACATTTTTCGATCGTGTGAGCTCGGGACTGACATATTGGGCAGTGTGGCCGATGCGGGCACTCAAGAACCAGATGGCCTGAGCCTGAGCAGGCCGTGCATTGAAGAGCTTGTTGGAAACGATTCTCCTCCTGCGGAAGGGAACTTTGCAAAGAGCCCATTGAGAAAGCCGTGGTATGTTGTGTGTGATCGATTGCAAGGACGTGTGCGATGACTTGCTCGATAGTCTGGTTAGAGAAATCTGTAAGTGCGAGAGTCGTCCGTAGAGGCTCCCTTAAGCTGGACAGGAAGGTATCCGGAATGTGATGAGCGGGGACGTCGTCGGCCAGTTGTCGGTAGAGATCCTGAAACCAGATCGTGAACTAGGCGACCGTCTCGTGAGGTTCTTGGCTCATGGAAAAGAATTGCCAGAGTAGTTCCCGCTTCGAAACTTGGCGGTGAAATAATTGGAGGAACTTTGTCCTGACATCCTGGAACATTGTGACCTCCCCCATGTCGAGGCGGGAGTACCATTGAGCAGTCAGGCCATCGAGGGATAAAGCAAATTCTGTGAGTTTGGAGGCCTCGATTTCGGCAGCCGATAACCGCTGCGTCGAGTGGTTGGCTTGCCATGTGGACACAAACACCTGAGTGTGTGCTTCCGCGTCGGGGCCATCGGTATACCGTGGGTAAGGGTAAGGCATGGTATCGAGATCCGGGTCCTCGGGTAAGGTCGGAAAAGGGTTAGGGTCAGGTTGGGTGACCTCTAGGGGGGCTCGGCGGGGAGGTTGGTGCGGAATCAACTCGCGGTTGGGTATCGGGTGGCGATCATTGCAACCGGTGAGCCTCTGATAGTTCCTGGAACGATTGGTCAGTGACCACCGAGTCGGAAGTTCCTTCGACTGGCTTAGGGCGTCGGGCAGGTGGTCGAGACCGCGTGATGCGATGGGGTGCCGTAATGGTGGCTAAAGTTTGCTTCCAACGTAGTTCGTTGTGACCTTACAGCTGTAACCAGGCGTGCCAAATTGTGTTAACCGTTTCTGGGGAAACACCTTCGATGAGCCCACAGGCTATCGGTGTCAAGGGATCATGTTACTTGGGAGCCTCTTCTACACGGGAAGAAGAAAAGAAAAGAGAACGAGGAGCGTACACGGGCTACAACCCGTTAGGCATAAACGTAGCTCGATTTACGAGTACAGGGAGAATACACAGATAGAATATTAGAAAAGGAAACTTATATTAAATGATAGAGCTCCCATTGAGTACAGTACTCGGCTCTTGGCCAGAAACAGTTAGTGCAGAGCTTGCTACTAGGATATTACTCTCGCTAAGAATGATCTAGATATCCCCCCTTGGGGTATGCATAACTCAGGTTATATAGTTTTCCCCTTCAGACAGAGCCGAGCCATCGGCTGATTGTGAGGGCTAAAACACGACTATTTTTAGTCTTACCTATTTCCTCACCTACTCTTCTACCTAACGGCGAGTTTAAATAATATATTTATATTTCTGGCCTATGGACAACAATTTTGGATCATATACTTTCATATTTTTTCAAAAGCACTACCGGTGTTAAGCAAGGATGCCCACTCTCACCAGCACTATTTGTTCTATGCATTGATGAATTAGAAGAAATGGTTACCAAGTTTGCAAAGGAAGAATGTGTTGAAGAAGTTGCCATTGGGAATGTTGTGATTATGCTTTTGCTATATGCAGATGATGTAGTGTTTTTTGCAAATACTTTAGGAGATGCACAAAAGCTTATGAAGGCATTGGAAAAAATTGGCATGCATACTAAATTAAGTGTCAATAGCTCTAAAACAAAGACTATGCTTGTGAAGAGCCAAAGAAGAGATAAACCATGCATTATGTATAACAATGAGCCACTTGAATGTGTGGAAAACTTCAAATATCTTGGCCTTGAAGTTCCTTCAAATTATAGATGGAATGAATGTGCTACACGCTGCTTAGAGGCGGGTAAGCGAGAATAATATGCATTTCAGAACATATGCAATCTTGGAGATATTAAGTGTTGGGTCCTCGAGAAATATTTTTTTGACACTTTGGCGACACCGGTTCTTCTGTATGGGGTGGTGGCATCCCTAAATCTGTGGAAAGAGTTTGAAAATGTCCAAAAACATTTTCTTACAAAGTTTCTACAAGTTAAGAAACAAACGCCCTACACCCTCCTCCTTGAGACGGGATCGCATCCCATTGAGATCCTGGTCATGGAAAGGGTTGTTGAATACATGCTTAAGGTTCAAAAAAGTCCCTCACATCGACTTCCTAGAATTGTATGGGAAGCAAGCAAAAAGATCCAAAAGACACATAAAAGCAAAATTTTGTATTCTAGTTGAATGCAAGATATAGAAAAATGGTTTGGTAGATGGGATGCGAGACACTTGCTTCATGATACATTATTAGATTCCTCTGTAAATGAGGCCTTTTTGCAACGCCAATGTATCATGACATGGGACAAATGTGGAGGCTCATGCTTCACACATTATACTACACATGTTGCACCTAACTACAAAACCATATTCTTTGCAGAACGGGGAAACCGTACACATCAATACATGTTAGAGCCCATACAGTTACTTGCCATTTGAACCATTGCTTTCATGCGACTTAGCTCACATGCATTGCGATGTGAGACAGGGCATTGGGGCACAAGTGATGAGAGTGGTCGGCTATGCACACTTTGCCCTAAACAAGTTCGCGAGTCTGAGTATCACACTTCGATACAATGCTCTACCTTTGATCATATTCGACCATGCTTTCCACATTTCCTCGACCGAGCCCAATCCTTGCATGATTCCTCTCACAACCACAATGTGCACTCTCGATTGCAACATTCATTGGTAAAGTTCTTGAACATCGAGAGTCACTACTCACTTTCACACGTATCACGTGAAATGTAATATTTTTGGTTTCATAGGTCATATTTGACCTCTAAAGACGAGAATATAATCATTTAGACGAGAATATAATCTTCACTAAGGACGAAGCTTCTTTGTAGTGACAGATCAAGGGCCTCAATGGAACTATCAACTTCCATGGACCCTTTCTTGAATATTAGTACACCATGGTAATGTACTACCGTATCAAGTTTCAACACACCGTTATAAGTTGTTCTTGTATGTACAGGTTTTGGCAACTTCCTCCATAAGTGAAGAAGCTTCGTCCTTGTCTTATGGTGTATCTTCTTTGTATTGTCTTTGTTAATAGGGATTATTTTGAAATTTGTCTCGTGGTTGTTTACCTCATTGAGGGGTTTTCCACGTTAAATCTTGCATCATTTTGTGTGTTTTGTGGTTTTTATTTGATCTTTGCTCCTAAATATTTGAGCTTAAACACAACGCTTGTTACACTCTTACGTGTCTATACCTATCACAAACAATTTTGTTAAGAACGGAAGAAAGCAAACGAGTACTATTGTGATCGTGCATGTTCTTGTCTAGTCCGAGAAAAAAAAGCAATCAATAGGAGGGGAAAGAAATCTTCTTTAGTGTTGCTAATCGGTAGTATGAAGTCTACTACACATTCATGAGGTCAATCTTCTACTGGATCAAAGCCATAGTAGGAGGCAAATGAATAATACAGGGCTAACATTTTCTTCATTTCCTTGACTGCACGTTTTTCATGTTTATGTTATTTTCCCAAATTCATCTATGTATAATATAATGATCTAGGTTATTTTCCCAAGTCAACACATTTATTTATGTATAATGTAATGACCTTTAAGCAATTAGACCGTCACAAACATGTGGTAAATAATCCTCAAATGGTTCTGGTAAATGTGATGTATAGGAGTAAGTTCGAACATTGTCACGTCGCTAGTTTCTCAATCATTAGCTTGTTGGGAATATATGCTCAAAGGTTTGTTGCACTTTTTATGTTCCCCCAAAGTCAAAGGTTTAAGATTAATTTGGAAATCAATTTGCAAGTGTGATATAGGAATACATCAACTTTATATCAATAAAGTGATAAAATTGCCCTAGAGTGTACACGTAGTAACCACCTTATTCTCAACCATGTATGCATCAAGATAAGGGTCCACAAAAAGGTGTCCAATCTCTACAAAATTGCACCCGTGCTTACTCCCTATTTCAGTAGTTCCCCAATAATTTCAAGAATACAACGATATACCAATGAAATGTCTTTCCTATTTCCTTGCTCTCATGGGGCGCTCTTTCAAAAGTTATTGCTTCGTCAAATTTCTAGACCCAACAATGGCATTACAAGGATTTTGTTGACAATACTAATAGGAGATCATTATTTCAAGATTTTCTTAGAAAGTCTTTTTCCGAGGTCTACTTTCTTCTTCTTAGAAATGCCATTCCTATCTCTACTGTTTATTGTTATTTCTCTTCGATGTATCATGATTCCCTAATGTCTATATTCGTTGTCTTTCAAACACTGAGTAGAGATCAATTCCAAAACTTTTTGTTGATGTCATAAATAATACAATCATGGATGTGAGTTCTCTTAGCCATGTAAATTTATTTCAACCGGTGAATGATTGCTAGCTCCAATTATATTCATAGCTAAACCAACCATCCATTCATTATGGTAGAGCTTAGATATTAATACATCATCAAAACCCTGAGAAATTGTTGGTTGCCAAAGAGCTTAGTATTGCAAGAACAGCAACAATAATGATGATATTCAGAAAGTAATTGCTTTTCATAGGTTGATTCGGACTCCCTCCTAATCCCAAGTACTCGTCTCGAATCTTGGCCTTCATGGCATCTGATAGCGCTGTCTACACTCACAAGGAACAACCTTATTTGGATGTCTAGACAATAATATGACATGAAAACATCATGCTCTTATAATAAGAAACCTCGGAAAAGAACATAACATTTAGGGAAAAACTCTTCCAATACCCCCATTTTTTTCGTTATTTCCCCAAATGCCCCAGAGTTTATCTATGTTTCCTTCAAAAAATGCCCACCTTGGATTAGAGATGGAAGAATTGTCGAAATAATCACTTAAAAAAGCATATATAATTCCGAAAATGGGGTGAATTTACCATACGATTTCTCTACAGCAGGTACACATAATTTTGCTCTAGAAAGGGGGGGGTTGACCAGGCATTAAAAAAAATAATGAAAACTAAGGGGCATTTGGGGGAAATAAAGAAAAACTCAAAAGACTGGTTGGGAGAGTTTCTTTTTCCTTTGTTCCAAAATTTCATCTCTTCTATTTGAAAGATGTGTAAGTATCCAAAATGTGATAAATTTGTTTTATGGGTTAATTCTACATTTTCGAGGAAGATGTTACTTACTCTATTTTCACCAGACGAATACTGAGATGCAACAAACTTCTCTGGAACAGGCTGTTTTGAGGGTTGGCTTGATGGCTCATCAATAAAAACACCCTATACAAATACACACATCCAAAGTTGCATAATTCAACATCATTTCCTATGGTTTATCAAACTATTGAAAGAAATGTTGGGAGAATGGATAGCTGTTTAAGACCTGGGGAGGATCAAATTTAGCACCCAGTTCACTAAGCTTTGCATGTGCCTCTGCATAGTCTTTAAAGAAAGCTTCTTGATCTTCAGCATATTTTTCAGCATAGACCTAAAAAACAAACAACAGAGCAAACATTCCTCTTTGAATAGATGCTGAATATACACGTACGGTCCACGTCATCAATGTTAGAAATATTGAGAATCGATAAGATAGGTATATAGAGTTACAACCACAACGATGGATATATGAAAACAAAACTTCTATTACATATGAGAGTAGCTCACAATGGTAGTTCACCCATGCACTCACACTTCAGAGCTTAGATGGGATCTGGACCAGCTCACTACAAAATTAGTGGGGACTGATGATCAATTCAACCACTGTGTAAGAAAGTGGATTATATTCTATGTTTGGTCTGAGTATAACATTAAATGTGCAAGTTAGTTGATAGTAGTGGAGATATTCCTTTTTTGTCAACTAATTTGTCATTTAATATGACCCAACTCCCTAGATACAGGCTAGTGCTAGATAGTACTTATCTTGAAGTCAATGGCACATACTTCAAGACTAAGTACATCGTAACTTGCCCACAAAATATTCTAGTTGACTTGATTAGACAGTCCTATTACCTATTTCACTCTTTCCTAAATCCATTGTGTCCTGCGCATCTACAATTTCCTAGATTAACACCTTATCGACCCATATGGTCGAGTTGCACACTAGCCGCTCCCTCAATGGTCAACCCATTGAGTTCACTTGGAATTGGGCCAACTCCTAGTCGTCGAAGGTGTTGTTGTAGCTGTTCTACTCCAAGCGCCTTTGTGAAGATATCCGCAGCATTTTCTGATGTCGGACAGTACTCAAGTTCCACAATCTCATCATTTATTAGCTCCTGCACAGAGTGATACTGAATTTCTATGTGTTTAGTACGTGCATGAAATACGGGGTTCTTGGCAATGGCCATGCAACTCTGATTGTCACACCTCAATACCGTTGTCGTCCTTATTGGAACCGCCACATCCATAAGGATTCTTCTTAGCCAAACTACATCGTATGCCGCCATGCATGCTGCTTTGTATTCTGCCTCCGTTGAAGATAGTACCACTGTTGGTTGTTTTTTACTACTCCACGAAACAGCTCCAGAGCCTATTGAAAAACAATATCCAGAAACTGATTTTCTGGAATCACTATCTCCAGCCCAATCGGAGTTGCAATACCCACCAAGTTCGTCAATTGTTGGCTTGTAGAAGATTCCGAAATTTAAAGTACCCACAATGTACTTTAATACACGTAGTGCAGCTTTCCAATGAGTCTCCTTCAGCTTGTTGCTGAATCAACTCACCACACCAACTGCAAAACAAATATCCAGCCTAGTGTTGCATAGGAAAATTAGACTTCCTACTAGCTCTCTATACTTCCTTATTTCAACCATTGGTGACAGCTCTTCTTGGGATAGCTTGCAGTTTGACTCCATTGGAGTCGACTTCGACTTGCTGTCCATCATCCCAAAGGTCTTCAAGATCTCTGTTGCATACTTTCTTTGTGACATGAAGATGCCAACCAAGGTTTGCCAAACCTCAATTCCAAGGAAGTAGTGTAGAATCCCCAAGTCTGTCATTTCAAACACTCTTGTGTTTGGCCAATACACTCTTCATGGTCACCAGTAAGTACTAGATCATCCATGTAAATGATGATGATGACTTGTTTCCTGTCCTTCATTTTGACATACATACTTGCATCCAAAGCACATTGCTTAAAGTCGATTGATTGTAAGAAGCTGTCTATCCTCTTGTTCCAAGCTCGTGGTGCTTGCTTTAGACCATGCAGCGCCTTCTTCATCTTGCAGACTTTGTTTTCTGAATTCGGCATCTCAAACCCTGGTGGTTGTGTCACGTATACCTCCTCCTTGAGACGCCCATTCAGAAATGCCAATTTGACATACATTTGATAAATCGGCCATCCTCTTGAAGCACCCGATGACCATTCGAATTGTTGTCATGCGAGCTATCGGGGCAAATGTTTCTTCTACATCGAAGCCTTCAATTTGGGAGTATCCTTGCGCTACCAGCCTGGCTTTAAATTTCTCCACAGAACCATCAGCTTTATACTTTACTTTCCACACCCACTTCGTGCCTATAACCTTCCTCTTTGTTGGCCTCTCTACTCTGGATCACATATTCACCCTCCGGGCCCTTATTGAGGAGGGCAGAGCCCACAATAAGAGTATTTATTGCTGCTTTTTGGATTTCCGAAAAGCCTTTGACATTGTGCCACGTGCTCAGCTTATGCAGCGGCTAGAAGCCCTTGGTGTTCCTATAGATATGCAATGGGGAATCTATGCACTCTATGAATCTGTGTCAAGAAAAGTGTGGTCTTCTAAGGGCTTGTCAGAGGCGGTGGCTAGCACAATTGGCATGAAGCAAGGATGCCCACTATCCCCCACACTCTTTGGTCTCTATATAGATGAGGTATCACAGTACATAGAGAGATTTGGGGGTTCCGGAGCACACGTAGCAGGTATAGCTATACAAATATTACTATATGCTAATGATATTGCGCTGATTTCTGACTCTCCAGAGGGACTACAAAGACATCTAAATGCCTTAAAACTATTTTGTATGGACAAAGGTTTGTCAATCAACATGAATAAAACTAAAGTGATGGTGTTTAACACCACCCAAGCATGGGTAACAAGATCAGAACCAGAATTCTTCTTGGGAGAGGAAAAGGTGGAATACACACGCTCCTACACATACCTAGGAGTAACCTTTACGGGACCTAGGTTCTCCTTACAGGAGGCCGCTTGTGCCCAACTTTCTCATGCATATGCAGCCCTTGGTGCTCTTGAAAGACAATGTGCACATTTGCAGTTCTAAGAGCCACGGACTAAGCTATGGTTATTTGATACACTTGTCACACCAACTCTTCTCTATGGAGTAGAGACATGGGGACCGAGTCTTCACAAGGCAAATCATTGGAAAGATTTAGAGAGACCTTTAGTGTCAATGATTGCTCGCATGATAAGGAGCAAAGCATCGGTGCCCCACGATATAATCCGGGCAGAGATGGGAGCAGCACCTATAATAACCGAGGCGTTGTTCCGATCAGTGACATTCATCCAACGTCTTTGGGAGCTCCCTAAACGAAGGTACCCAAGGTTGGCACTTATGTCATCAAAACAACTAGCTGAAAATGGAAACACTCATTGTTGGTATGCTGAAATGCAGCAATGGTTCGAGTCACATGGCATGAGTATAAATGCACTACCCCCGTTCTAATATAGCTTGGACTGTCCCCATCTAAATATGACCAAAGTGGAAAAGAATAGAGTGATCCAAACTGATATTATTAACTTGGAAAACAAGATAACATGGATCAGCCCCAAAATACCACTTGGTACAAAGATGGCCCACTATAAGAAACTTCTTACATACATCGGAGGATGGATTTGTCATCAGGCCACATTATATAGACATACATCTATCCTATGCGCTGCGTAGTGTGATAGGGCAGCTAAGAACTTCATCACATCAGCTACAGATTGAGGTAGGCAGATCTACACGACTACCTCTAGAAGAGAGAATTTGCCAATTGTGTCATCAAGGAGTGGAATCTAAAGAACACTATGTTTGTCATTGTAGTGTCTTTTATGAAATCAGAGGGAGATACCATTGCCTCTTTAAACAAGGCTTTGGCCCACTACGCAAGGTAATGGAATATGAGGACCAACAATGCCTAGGACTTTTCTTGCTAGAGCTCAAGAGACATCGGGAAAAGTTGTTGTAGAATACAGCCACACAAGCTCATCCACAAAGAACAATCACAACTTTCTTTAGCCCCATCACTCCTAATGCTAGAAGTCAACCCCAGGATACATAAATGGTCTTCAGACCAGGACATAACAAAGGAGTTACAATTGATCGGGCAATGGCAATTTGCCGTGCACGTAGGCCTCGGCCCCATGGACCACGACCCCGACACCCTTGTCATTGACAGATAAAAGCCATTATCTCCCGCCATCGTAGGTGCTTCCCTTGCTTCGGAGACATTTCCATTTTGGATTGACCTATGCTAGAGATCTTTCGAAGACAAAAGCTACAATATACCTAACTTGAGGATCTCACATGTGCCAAAAACCAAATTCCCTCATTTCTTTTCTTTTCATGTTATTTACTTTTATATTTACTATGTAATATTTATTTTATTTTGGTTTATTCTCAAAGACAAGACGACACTTCAGATGTAATTTCTTGTTTGGTCTTATAGGCCATTTTGGCCTCTTAAAAGACGTTAATATATCTTTCTTTCTTTCTTTATTTCTACCAACTCCCACGTGTCATTTTTCATGATGCTATCGTATTCTGATATCATCGCTTCTTTCCACTTCGGGTCGGCCATGGCTTCCTCCACTGAGGTCGGCTCACTCACTGAGCCTATGATGTCCACCATCAAAGCCGCACAAGTTCTCCCTTGCTCCTGTATTCTTGATCTTCGTAATCCATCAATTGAAGTTTCAGGAAACTCAAATTTAAGAGTACGGTCATTGAAGAGTTGTTGAACCCACTTAGGTATTTTCTTTACATGTAGCACTGGCATAGGCTGAATTAGCGAGCCTTACCATCAGATGGTTCAGCTTCCTTTTCGGGACATTGGATCGAAATTGGGTGGAATACTTCTTCAGTTGATAAGAAACTTGAGAATCGTTGTTCTCAGCTAGCTGCGGTCGTTCCTCATCGAACACCACATCGCGGCTTGTCAATATCTTTCTTGCCTCTGGATTGTAGAGTCGATAGGCCTTTGACTCTTCACTATATACGAGAAAGATACACTTCTTGCTTTTAGCATCCAACTTCTTTCTGCTCACATCTGGAACATGTGCGTAACACGTACACCCAAAGGTTCTGAAGTGCAGCACTGAAGGTTTCTTGCCTGAATAAGCTTCTTGGGGTGTTTTCCCTTGAAGTGCCTTTGTGTAGCTCCGATTGAGGATGTAAACTGTTGTATTCACTGCTTCAGCCCAGAATGGATCGGGCAGCGCTTGTGCCTTAACGTACACCTAGCCATCTCGACAATTGTCCGGTTTCGACATTTGACAACACCATTTTGTTGTGGGGTGTAGGCAGTTGTAAGTTGGCACTTAATTCCATGCTCTTTGCAATACTCACAGAATTCTATTGATAAGAATTCTCCACCTCGATCAGAGCATAACTCCTTCACTAAATTTCCGGACTCTTGCTCGACAAACTATGCCATCTTTTGAAGATTTTAAAACCTTCAGCCTTCTCCTGAAGTCGTCGACTACTAGCATATAGTAGAGAGATCCACCCATTGCAGGAGTCACCATTTTTCCAAAGAGGTCGATGTGTATTAGCTGTAGAGGAGTCTTTGTCCGATTTTGACTCTCCTTTGGAATGGCTAATCTTTGATGCTTGCCCATCATACAAGCATCACAAACTTGACTTAAGTCAGATAGGGTTGGCAACCCAAGTACCATATTCGACTTCTTCATCTCCTTCAACACAGCAACATTGAGATGCCCAAATCTCTCATGCCATTGCTTTGTGTTAGTACTTGTGCTGTGGTCAGTAGAAATTGTAAACACGCTCAGCTCATAGAGATTGTTGCGCCTTACCCCTATTCCTACAATTTTGCCAGCAGAATCTGTTATTTCTGCACCCGACTTCTTGAATCAAACATCAAGTCCCTTGTCAGTCAGTGCAGAAATGGACAATAGATTCTTCTTGAGATCTGGCACGTACAACACTTGAGAGAGATACTTTGTCCCACCGGTCGTTGCTTTGAGGGCGACGGTTCCGGTTCCTTTGGCTGGACATCGAGCATTGTTCCCGACCACAACATTGATGGGCTCTTGTAGAGGTGTCCAAGAGCTGTACCAATCACGATTACTGGTCATATGTCGGGATGCTCCACTATCGAGAATCCAAGAGTCGTCGACAACTTGAGTGTCAACTGAAGAACACACTTCTCCAATTGTGACCCATAACTCAAGCTCATCTACGACATTGTTGGAGGACTCAAGCTCTCTCCAAGAAGTCTTACTAGAACCATTCTTCTCATCCGCCATCTTCTTCCGACAATCCTTGATTGCGTGACCCTTCTTGTCACAATAGAAACACGATCCATTGAACTTCTTCTTTGGAATCCTATTCGCGTTGTTTGAATTGGATGCCCCTTTACCCTTAGTCCTAGAGACAAATGCCAAATCTTCCCTTCTCTTCTCTTCAGCCGAAGCTCCTCTTCAAGCAGCATTGCACTTCGTTCATCAAATTTTAAAGGAGTGGGTCAAACCTGAGTGTTCAATGCTATCACAATGCCATCATACTTGGAAGGAAGTACTCGAATGCACCAACGAGCCATATCCTCTGGAGAGACAACTACTCCAACAGCTGCCAACTGATCTTGAAGATCCTTAATCCTTTTTACAAAGGATTCTACTTTCTCTCCATCAGCGAGCTTCTTTGCAGCAAGCTGATTTTCGAGGTTTTGTATCCTTGTATAGTTTCTAGTTTCATACTGGCTGGCCAATATGCTCCAAGCTTCATGTGCCCTGGTTGTATGTTGCACTAATGTTAGTACAGAGTCACATACACCACTGACTATGGTACACAGCGCATCAGCATTCCTTCTCTTCCAGGCTCAAAGTAGATCAATATTTGGAGGGATTGATGTGGTAGGGTGTGCAGGGTCAAAGGTCAGCATGGGCTCAGGGTTTCCTCCTGTGGATCCCATGATTGTCTCCAACAACTTGTAGGTGTCCAAAAAGGCAGACATTTTGAACTTCCATAGAGTGTAGTTGGTTCCATCTAGCTTTCCATCAGACAATGGAGGTGGGCGAATGCGCAGTGGAGCAGCTGCAACATTCGTGGACAAGGCCATTGATACTCTCAAACTAAAGTGATCAGGCATGGGTAACAAGATCAGAACCAGAATTCTTCTTGGGAGAGGAAAAGGTGGAATACACACGCTCCTACACATACCTAGGAGTAACCTTTACGGGACCTAGGTTCTCCTTACAGGAGGCCGCTTGTGCCCGACTTTCTCGTGGATATGCAGCCCTGGGTGCTCTTGAAAGACAATGTGCACATTTGCAGTTCCAAGAGCCACGGACTAAGCTGTGGTTATTTGATACACTTGTCACACCAACTCTTCTCTATGGAGTAGAGACATGGGGACCGAGTCTTAACAAGGCAAATCATTGGAAAGATTTAGAGAGACCTTTAGTGTCAATGATTGCTCGCATGATAAGGAGCAAAGCATCGGTGCCCCACGATATAATCCGGGCAGAGATGGGAGCAGCACCTATAATAACCGAGGCGTTGTTCCGATCAGTGACATTCATCCAACGTCTTTGGGAGCTCCCTAAACGAAGGTACCCAAGGTTGGCACTTATGTCATCAAGACAATTGGCTGAAAATGGAGACACTCATTGTTGGTATGCTGAAATGCAGCAATGGTTCGAGTCACATGGCATGAGCATAAATGCACTACCCCCGTTCCAATATAGCTTGGACTGTCCCCATCTCAATATGACCAAAGTGGAAAAGAATAGAGTGATCCAAACTGATATTATTAACTTAGAAAACAAGATAACATGGATTAGCCCCAAAATACCACTTGGTACAAAGATGGCCCACTATAAGACACACTTCTTACATACATCGGAGGATGGATTTGTCATAAGGCCACCTTATATGGACATACATCTATCCTATGCATTGCGTAGTGTGATAGGGCAGCTGCGAACCTCATCACATCAGCTACAGATTGAGGTGGGCAGATATACACGACTACCTCTAGAAGAGAGAATTTGCCAATTGTGTCATCAAGGAGTGGAATCTGAAGAACACTACGTTTGTCATTGTAGTGTCTTTTATGAAATCAGAGGGAGATACCATTGCCTCTTTAAACAAGGCTTTGGCCCACTACGCAAGGTAATGGAATATGAGGACCAAAGATGCCTAGGACTTTTCTTGCTCGAGCTCAAGAGACATCGGGAAAAGTTGTTGTAGAATACAGCCACACAAGCTCATCCACAAAGAACAATCACAACTTTCTTTAGCTCCATCACTCCTAATGCTAGAAGTCAACCCCAAGATACAGAAATGGGATCCAGACAAAGGGGTTACGATTGATCGGGCAATGGCAATTTGCCGTACACGTAGGCCCCGGCCCCATGGACCACGACCCCGACACCCTTGTCATCGACAAATAAAAGCCATTATCTCCCGCCATCGTAGGTCCTTCCCTCGCTTCGGAGACATTTCCATTCTGGATCGACCTATGATAGAGATCTTTCGGAGACAAAAGCTACAATACACCTAACTTGAGAATCTCGCATGTGCCAAAAACCAGATTCTCTCGTCTCTTTTCTTTTCATCTTATTTACTTTTATATTTATTGTGTAATATTTACTTTATTTTGATTTGTTCTCAAAGACGAGAAAACATTTAAGATGTAATCTCTTATTCGGTCTTATAGGCCATTTTGGCCTCTTAAAAGACGTTAATATATCTTTCTTTCTTTCTTTCTTTCTGTGCCGCTAGACAGCAACTACCCGTATATACCTAATCTAGATCAACCTCTCAGCTCTGATACCATGTTAGAAATATTGAGAATCGATTGGATAGGTATATACAGTTACAACCACAGAGATGGATATATGAAAACAAAACTTCTATTACCTATGAGAGTAGCTCACAATGGTAGTTCACCCATGCACTTACACTTTAGAGCTTAGATGGGATCTAGACCAGCTCACTACAAAAGTAGTGGGGACTGATGATCAATTCAACCATTGTGTAAGAAAGTGGACTATATTCTATGTTTGGTCTGAGTATAACGTTAAATGTGCAAGTCAGTTGATAGTAGTGGAGATATTCCTTTTCTGTCAACTGACTTGTCATTTAATATGACCCAACTCCCTAGATACAGGCTAGTGTTAGATAGTACTTATCTTGAAGTCAATGGCACATACTTCAAGACTAAGTACATCATAACTTGCCCACAAAATATTCTAGTTGACTTGATTAGACAATCCTATTACCTATTTCACTCTTTCCTAAATCCATTGTGTCCTGCGCATCTACAATTTCCTAGATTAACACCTTATCGACCCATATGGTCGAGTTGCACACTAACCACTCCTCATTTGGGGCACTATCACAAAATGTGCACTCTAAAAGCACATATGGGGATAGATTTACAACTTGGGGCTGATCATTGGTTACATCTAACAATCAACACAAGCTAAAAAAAGTCATATAGTCAAGAGATGAGGAGCTTCTTTCTCAATGGTCGAATGCTCTTCAAATGTAGTCCAGCATGAACATGAACGTTGAAAATCAATTAGAGATTCCTTCCTCTGGGATATAAATAGAGATTCCTTCCTCTTTGTGTTTAATGTGAAGGAAGAATTTCCACTCAACCTTCATAATGAGCTGTTCTCAAGTAAATTTCTGCCCCCGCATTTATCTTAGAGCTCCATTTGATATTGAATCTTGCACTTCATTTAGTCCCAGTTTTAAAAATCATAGTATAAGCTGTGATTCAGTTTTTGATGAATTCCACATACTCCAAGAGGAGCCTTACAGATGCCCATCAATCTTTGAATTTCTATGAATAATTCATACATCCAATCCATGACTTTTTATGGTTCGGCCTTGAACACTTTCTATCCAGAGATTATTATTTTAAGGTCATACTTCTGGCTGCGGTTTTCTACATTGAGTGTTGATCAATGCCTTGAAGCTCATTATAGTAAGAAAAAGTGATTAATGATGCAGACATGATCCTAAGGACAAATGATATGTAAAAAGTTATTTGCTTGCTTCACCAAATGTTTGGGATGGTAACCAGATGTCAAGTGGAGTTTCGAAGAAGTAATTATACATTAAATCTGAATGTTGATGAACAAAAACTGTTTACAATCATCGCCTTCAAAATACTAGCAAACCTTTGTAAGCAAAAGTTGTTTTTGGCCTAAACTAGAAAAAAACATCAAGCTTGTGGAACTCATCTAATGATCAACCTCTTGACTACAAGAAAATGTCAAGCTTTTGCTATTAACCAATCTCTTTACCTCAAGAGCTAATCTAAACAATGCACTGATTAATAACTTCAATGCAAGGTACTGGCACTTATTTGAAACAAAACTAACTAGGGATTGAACTCAGGACATCTATAGGGAGGCCCAAGTCTTAAAAACTTGATTTAAAATCTTCAATGACCAGGGTGCGTAATAGTTTCAAAATAATTAGATGACTATATGAGGTTCCAAACAACACACCATCCAAGTAAATGTATCTAATGTAAAAGACAGAATATTCAGGACATTGTCTGTGCATACATTTTAATAGACCCCAAATATGTAAATAAATCAACTTTTGAGTCACATAATAAAAGTTCCAAACATACCTTAAAGCCAGCATCTTCAAAAAGTACTGCATCAGTTGGGAGCACCAGTAGGTCCTCATCACGCTTGGCTTTTATTTCCTATAAGAAATTTAGTCACTTAGTACTGTGTCAATTTACATCTTATCCACCAGAAAGAAAGAAAGAAAGATATATTAACGTCTTTTAAGAGGCCAAAATGGCCTATAAGACCAAATAAGAGATTACATCTTAAGTGTTGTCTCGTCTTTGAGAACAAATCAAAATAAAGTAAATATTACACAGTAAATATAAAAGTAAATAGCATGAAAAGAAAAGAAAAGAGGGAATCTGGTAAAAGATATAAAAGGTAAGAGGAAAACTCTGAACTACCCCTGACTTTTGCCTTGTTTAACCAAATCCCTCTCAGTTTTCTTTATTTCGCAAAATATCATAGGTGAATGTCTCAAGACAAACATTTTACAATTTCATCAACTATATGATCAATTCATCCCTTTTTTCTCAATTTTCTGTACTATTTGAGCAGTGATACACAATCTATCCTTTTTTCTCTTTCAGTCGTTGACGAAGGGCATGGGAAATCAAGAAAAACTCATAGGTAATCCAGCACTTTCCCCTAAAATTAAAACTATACATTAGGGTGGTTGTATATAATGCACCTTAAAGTATGAGTTATCAAACTGTAGCCATTGTTGAGTCCATGATTGCCCTCCTGGATTTCCTGGACCATCTTTCTACAACATCAAAGCAGCATATTATTCAAAGATTTTACACTATCACTTTGTTAGAGAAGAAAAATAAACATAAAAGTCCTTTCCCAAGATAGACATCCTCACAGTATACTTTGTTGAAGACTTCCCCCAACCACTACGTTCAGGTCTTGATCTTCCTAGAGTATGGGCACCAGACAATGCTACGATTTCCTAAAATTTAAAACAACGAAAAAACAGAGTGAGACAAACCCTATGCATCAACCGTAAGTAGAAAATTTGAACTTTTCTTCTTGCCTTGTCCGATAAACCCATCCGGTAAAACACTTTGCGAAGGTGGTCTGCTGGTGATGGAGGGCCTGCATCTGTAGATCGACAAACAAAATCAATATTCAAGTCACAGATTGATTCAATAATGTGGAACAATTTCTAAACAGAACAAGCATCAATGGCAGCAATTAATTCTATACCTGGAAGATTTCCCTCAGGTGGACAAGCTTCAGGCCCTGGTATATCAACTCTACCATATTTCATCGGAATTTTTGGGCCACCTGCCTCCTATAAATGTCATGGAACCTAACTTTGTATTATACGAGACAATATGCATGCACATATGGGTAGAAAAGAATGTTCCAATATTCGAGAACAGTTTGCAAGCTCAAGATAAAACATGTGTAGTCTTTGATTCTAGTGCAGTTTATAGTCTTTTACAACTTGTTCTCATTAGCCTAAACCTTAGCAGCAGAATTTGCATACTATGCCAAGTCATTAAGAAATACAGTGCAAATTAGGCTGTGATTTACACATGTTTCAGCATTACATACACGCAGATTAGCATACTTAAGCAAAGTATGTTTACTGAAACATCATTATTCTTAAAACTATGATATAAACTGCTTAGCACTACAAAATTATCGAAGCTTCAAACCTCAATGGCAGTTGCACTGGCAAGCTGAAATAAGTCAGCCCAAGTAATGGTTGGGTATTTCTCCTTAATAGGTGTTATGAGTTTCAGAGCATTGTTGAGACCTAAAAATAAAACATTGTTGGTCAACTTATGTCTTTGTAACTTTATTGGGATCTTCATATGGGCTAGGCTGGCCATAGACGGAACTGGTTTAAGAAAAGTACAGTACTCAAGCATAGCACATATACCAGCATTTTTGTACTATCCCATGCTTAGGTTACCCAAAATGCAATAACCTTACACATGCTTACCAGCATTCGCAGCATGTTTTTGTACAATCTCATAGCTTAAGCTACCATTTGCACCACCTCTTGCAGGCCAATCTTCAATGGACTTGTCATATGTACCAGCATCATGCCAACCTAGCCGTATCTACACACAGCACCATATGTACAGTGTTAAAATTAAGGAAACAAATGTGAAATACCTTTGGAATTTTCTTTATTTCCCCAAATGCCCTTGAAATTTTGGTTATTTATCAAATATCTTCCATCAACCGTTGAAATAGAGAAAAATGATGATTAATCAACCATGCAATTTCTCAAAGAGCGCATATAATTGACGAGATTGTGATGAGTTGACCATATAATTGCTCAAATAGCATATATACATGCTCTTTTGGCCTTGAGCAAGAACATTCAGGATAAATAATGAACTCAGGGGCATTTGAGGAAACAAAGTAAAACATGGGTATTTTTTGAGATTTCCCTTGAAATTATTACAACAAGAATCTAAGTCATGCTGGACATTGAGGTCCCAATGAGAAAATGATGAAATAAATGTAAATGTAGATGTCAGAATTAATAAGCCCAAACCAAGACAAAATTTACCGTTATATACCAGGATTGGACTGCAGTACGTTTCCTTAATGAGCTCCTTTATATCATCTCTAGCTTTCTTCAATTGCTCCGGATCAAAAGATGAATTGGTGACAAAAATTCTGCTAATATTCCCACTGGAATGGACACCTTTCCTTTGCTCATTGAACTTCTGCAAGCAGCAACTTATCTACATAAGACTAGACCAAGCAAAGTTCTATATGATTATATAACCATGCATCATATAATCACCCTTTCATCTGGACGTAAATCTCCAGTCACAAGTATGAAAAGTGTATTTCCACTCTCATAGAATTTATATGGGAGAAAAAAAAACATTTCTCTGCAAAAAATTGAGACTTCACATGAACCTAAATCTAATATGTAAGAGAACTGCATTGTAATTTTGCAAATAAGTTTAAACAGGAAAAAGAGCAGCAATCAAAAAATGATGCAAATTCACATGGACCAAGCCTCCAAGACACGGAAAAACAAAATGGATTTCCTGTTTTTAGCATAAGTTCACATGAAAAGAGAAAAGAATACAGCAAAAGTTTTCAGTCCTCGTAGACCTAAATCTCTGAGCCATGAAAGGAAAGTGAATTATCTGATATTCCAGGCAGGACATAGAAATACTGCAAAATATGCAAATTTCGTATGAACCTGTTAACTAGGAACTGAAAGAAGGACAAATGCATCTCTAAGTCTCTGAGCCATATAAGAGAAGTGCATTTTACTGTCTTCCTTGTAGATTGATCGAGAAATACTGCATATTATGCAAAGTTCATATGAACTCATTACTTCAGAAGCAAAAGAGAAAAATATGCACCTCTAAGTTTGTATATGGATGTACAAAGAAATATTCTAAAAACGCAGAATATGAACCTATTGACACAATCATGCATCTGCAGTCATATACATCTAAATTACATGGAAATACTGCAATAAATGCTGAATTCCTATGGACCTAAACCTCTTTGAGACATGGAATTGAAGCTCATTCCATCTTTCAGAATTATCTCATATATGGGACGAAAATGTTCTAACTTATTGTCCAATATATGGAAGAAAAGCACCCTCAAGCCTTTCATATCATCTTATAATGAAGAGCGCAGTATACTTGCATATCACATTATATATTGAAAAGTAACGGTAAACTGCATATGACCATAAGCCTCTTACATGATATATTGATAGGAAAAACAGCCTTGCAAAATCCTCACAAGCCTAAAACTCTGATATAGACATGGAAAACCTGAAAAGTTTCCAGTATTGTACATAATCATTGATCTTCTATTGGAAAGAAAAATTGATTGCTGAGCCTTGATGAGCTCAAATCATCTCAGAGACATGGAAAAGAAATGCATCTCCAGTTCTTCAAATATAAATTCAAATGGAAAACTATTTACCATTTCTCTGCAGAAGATTTTATTTCTTATAAGCCTAAACTCTCTGATATATTTACGAAAACTGGAATTTTCCCATTATTGCATATAATCCACCATCTTATATCAGAGAAGAAAAATCAATCTTAATAATCTCCGAGATCACATGTAAGACAAGTTCATTTCCAGTTTCTCTAGCACAGATTTTACATGGTGGAAAAATAGGAGCATTTCTCTGCAAAAGATGCAAAACATAAAACATCTGAAAATAAATATGTAAGAGAAACCTCAAATGTAGTTTGGTAAATGAATTCACGCAGGAAAATTAAAACATTCTTTTGTAGAGATGCAGGTGCATATCGACCCAAGTCACGTATCATGGTCACAGGGAGGAGAAGTACATTATCTTCCCGTCTTTGGTTTCATCAGATCTTCAACATATATGGAATAGAAGACGGAGGAAACAGTCTACAAAATGAGACGAAATGAGAACTAATCCGAGATTTCAAAGATCATAAAGCTTACCTTGCAAGAATGGAGGGGCCTGAAGAACAAGGATGAGCTACAAAAGACGAGATGATCAGAGAAGTTCGCGGGATGCTTCAGGAAGAGTTTCCCGTAAGAGTGTTGACGAGGAGAAGGGGAAGGCGAAGGCGAAGGCGATAGGATCAGTGATGAATAGAGAAGGGAAGAGGAAGAGGCTGCCATGGCATCTGCGAAAAAGAGAGAGGGAGGGAGGGAGGGAACAACACAGAGAGTCACATACAAACACTGTAACACTAAAGAAAGAAAGCAGAAGAATGGAATCGACCCAAGGATAATGCCAAGTGGCTCCTCCACATATGTACCTAATTGGCCACATGGTGGATGGATTGGGTTGGAGATTCATGATTGATCGATTGATAATGGATGGATGGATGGATCTATTGATATTGTATGGATGGATGGACCGATCGATCGATTTATGGATGGATCGATTGATGTATCGATCAATCAATCAATGTATGGGTCTATCAATCGATTGATCGATCAATGTATGTATGGATCGATCGATTGATGAGAGTCAGACGACAAAAAAGGCAACGTGTGCATCCACCCTATTGGACGTCTGCCCGTGCGGAGCGGACATGGTCCGTCCACTAGAGTCACTAAATGCTATTCGTGTCCCTATATCACCTAGATGTGCCTACACACATACGTCCATTTGTTGGAGGACAAACTGGGGACGATTAGAATATTTGTCTTAGATGGAATAATCCGACCAAATCAATTTATTTGGTTTATATATAATAGACACTCTCTTATTGATACATTCATCTTGCGTAGATGCTCTTATCAATACTTAATTATGGGCTCACCTCGCCAAGCTCCGTAAGGAATAGCAAGAAGGAAATGCCATTGTGAAAAGTGATCATAGTGTCCCTTTTTTATATGATGTGAGAGTTCTCCTACACGATCAAGCATTAGGAGGAATGTACAAGTTTTGTTTGTGTTTGCCATCTCATGGACATTAAAATAATAGTGTCGTGAACATCGATATAAAATATCATAAGTGTACATATGCATAATACAATAATATCATCACGAAAAGGTTGTAGGACTTAAACCTATGAGCCTCATTGTATACAGCAAAGCTTCAACCAATGTAACATTAATTACTCATCATTAGTTTATGCTAGATTTGATAATACAATGTATCTCCACCTTACATAGGCTTATCCATGATTGAAAAATGGCACACTTGCAATGAATGCCAAGCGTCTAACCATGCTATATAAGTATAAGTCGAGCATGAATGTGTCTAAACATAGTAGGAACCATATGTACCATACGTGCATTTGCATTCAAGTATATTTCAATCATTTGAGTATGGTAAACACCCTTGTAAATACCATATTCTTGTATTCATTATTTATTATAAGGTAAAACTTTTTTAAGGTAAGAAAGTTAAGGTAAAACATATATAAAGAAAACACAACTATGTTTTCATAACTATGCATTCATTTGCAAACGTAGCAAGTTTTGGGCTTGTACGGTATGAGAAGGTGGCTACAAGAACTATTTCTTAAAAACATTGACGAAACCTTCCCAAGTGGTGGGTAAGTTCTTTGCAGTCCTTTGCCACAAATAAATGGATGGTGCGAGGTATGCACGTATCCATTCCTATTTGGTGGTTGTAATTTGCATAAGTATGAAAGTCACAAGTTGATACAAGTGGTGGTTGTGTTGTGTGCAAAGATGTAGTAAAAAATCTATGAGTAAAAAATGAATAGGGGAATTCATGTGGTTTTACTTGAGTTCTAAGGCTCGATAACATAAGTTAAACCTAGATAACCCATTAGAAAAAATGGTTCAAAAATGTTGAGTGGACAAGCTCAACCAGATCCGGATCGGCTGAATAAGCCAGAGCCGGAGCAAAGAACCGGATCGGTGTCCAGATAGATCAGTATCCGGAACCTAGAGCCGGACCGGAGAATCGGATCGTACTCTGAAATAGTGAGAACCGGTAGGCCATTGGAGAACCTACGGTCCGAGCCTAGTACGTAGCCATATTCCTTGGAGTTAGTGTCAGACGCTCGTATGAGCATTGAAGTACATCTTAATACTTTTGTCAGTTCGTTCAAGGACTTGTATAAAAAGTGTTCAATAGGACATTTGTATGTATAGAGTGTTATTATTTTGAATTGAGTTTTGTTCTCCTCTCTTTGTCTCTCCCGTGTACTCAAGCTTTCCATTAAACCTCCATTTTGTGTTCTGCTGTTATCCGAACTAGCCGGTTTTGTCTACGCTTCCGCACAATAGTTTTTTTACATGGTATCAAAGCACGAGGGTTGAAAATCCTATGTTGCCGACGAGTGACGCTCATAGACAAACCCTAACACCCGATAAAGAACAAGAAGGAGAGAATGGACTGAGGAATGGCTAGCTTGCTCCAGACGGAGAAGCTCGACAGATCCAACTATGCATCTTGGTCGTACAAGATGCACCAGTACCTGCTTGGGCATGACTAGTGGAAATATGTCAACGGAGCTAATGATACGACACCTGATGTGGCACACCGGGACTTCCCGGCTTGGGAACAAGCGACAAACACGCTAATGTACTGCTTCGCGTCCAGTGTCGGTGATCAGCAACTGAGCCATATTCGGGACGCAAAGATGCCAAAGGAATCTTGGGGAAACTTGAAAAATGTCTTCGCCGCAAGCACCACGGCCCAGAACCATGTCCGACAGAAGGACATGTCAGTGGCTGACTACACGGCCTGGATCAAAGACATCTGCGACTCACTTGCCTCCATCAAGGTGATCTTCGAGGAAGATGAGATGGTGATGATGATGAATGATAACTATGATGATTGGTAATGAAGATAGACATGGTGATGGAGAGTATGATGGTGAGAGAGATCATGTAGAGAAGCATTGCGGGGTGGGGGGTGGTGCCTAGAATGGCTCCACCCCCCTCCCAAGGGGTTCAACGTTAAAGGGGAGAGAGAGAGGGAGAGAGAGATGACAAGAGAGAGAGAGAGAGATTAAGAGAGAAATGTTCATTCATTCCCCATAAGGGGTTAAATAGTACAAGAGGGGGTAGATACATAGGGGTGTAAGCCCCCTCGAGCGTTCATACTGGACACTCACTCACACCTCCTCGTATCCATCCACATTCACACACGTGTGCATGTCTTCACATACGTATAGACTCACAATTATATTTATGCCCCCTACACATACACAACCACATCATGATAACATTCGACCCTCGCTCATCACACTTGACTCTCCGTACATCTCGTACGGGGTAACACAATATGGCACGCCCGTGGGAAAGTGCCTTGCACGTTGATCCCACATGCCTTGATGATGATATTTCTTCGACCGAAACTTCCATCGGTCCTTTCAACGATTGACTCCCTCGATCGGAGTGCTTGACTCGAACATCTTTGTCGGTCAGCAAATCTTTCCGCGACACGAACATTCTCGTTCTGTCGGCTTACGAACTTCGTCATGGGTCCAAAATCATGTCGTGTATATGTATGTTCTTCCTTTGTTTTGAGTGTGTGTGAGTAGTCTTGGGGATTTTCAAAATTTTGGTGGTGTCGGTTTTTTAAAAAAATTTTGATATGTACCCTCGAGTTTTGAAAATTTCATTCAGTACCCCCAAGTTTCTGAAATTTTAGGCTGCTACCCTCAACATTTTTAAATTTCTTCGCATGCCCCTCTCTTCTCTTTTTCCCTCTCATTTTTTTATTTATTGTTTGTCTTCTTATGTTTTCTCCTATGTGTTGTCTGCATCTTCTTCCTCCTTCTTGGTGTTAACCGTTGCTTCTTGTCCTCTTCCTGTCTTTCTTTTCCTCCTCTCTCTTTCTTCTTCTATCTTTGTTTCTTCCACTTCGTGTCTGTCTGTTCATGCCTTTCTCTTCTTCCATGACATCTTCTTTTTCTTCCTTCTCTGTTCTTCTTCTTTCTTGCATTTCTCTTCTCTCTTCTTCTTATTTTCTGTATGTCTGCCTCTTTCTTCTCTGCGTTGTCTTTGTTTGGTTGTCGTGGTTGGTCGTCTTTCCAGCCTGTTTGGCCACTCCGGCCACTGTTCAGCTATTACGGCCGCTTCGGCCGCTCCTCGGCCACTCTTTGGCCGCTCGTCCGTCTCCATCTCCCGCCGTTTCGACCGGTTTCCGGCCCTTCTGGCCGCTCTTTCCGCTGTCTAGCCCGTCTGGCCATGTCTGTCCGGTCCATCTCCAGATGTCTCTGTCACCGACCTTGTCGGCCCTATTCGGTCGTCGATTTTGGCCGAGGTCCGTCGCTTTTCGACATCAATGTCGCTGTTACGGCCGTCTTTGTCCAGCATGTCTCTGGTCGGTTGTACGCTGACTCCGTCATCGTTCCAGCCGCCATCGTTTGTTTGGGGACCGATGCGGCTTCATCCGACCCTTGTTTGACCCTCCGGCCGCTCCGGTTGCTACAGCCACTGTCCGACTATTCTGACCATTCCGACTATTGCCCGGCTGCTCTTCAGCCGTTGTTCGGCCATTCTGGCCGCTCTTCAGCCATTATTCGGCCATTCTGACTGCTCTCCGGCCGCTCCGCTCCGGCTGCTGTCGGTTGGTGGTGACCATTCCTGACGCCTTTCTCGTCGTCGCCAACCCTGTCCAGCCGGCCTCCAGTCGCATGGCCGCTCTGTTCAGTCGTCACTATCCGAGCATTCTTCTGGCCTCCGTTTTGGCCACGGTTCGACTGTGTCTAACCGTTTTGGTCTTTGGCTCTGTTCGGTCCTTCTGGCCGTACGACCATCACTTTCTTTCGGGCCCTTCAATCATCTCTATTTGGTTGTGCGTTTATTTCTCCGTCCTTCCCTGTCTTTGTCAACGAAGCATAATTGCACGAACCACACATCATTTCATGTTCATATTCGCCTTCATCATGATCATCATCTTCTCCCTCTTCGTTAAGAATGATCAAGGTGGATATGATGATGATGATTGAAATGGTGATAATGAGGAGACACATTTGTGCTTTAACTTGTAAACTGTGGACAAATTTGTCTCTACTTTAATACACATAAGAGGATATATTTGTCTCTGCTTATGACTAAACATGGATGAGGGATGCTTAACACTTCTTTGTCGATTCATCAATTCCTTGTTTTGTGACGAATACATTGTCAATCTTCAATTTCTCACTCACTTGTACAGTTCCTACACATCATCGCCATCATTTGTTGCTTTTCTTGCATCGTCGTGTATCATTCTTGGACTCCGTCTCCAAAGGGGGGTCGCCTTAGTGGTCGCCAAAAAGTGTTGTAGGATTTTAGGGTTAGGGTTAAGGACGATGATGATGATGAATGATAACTATGATGATTGGTAATGAAGATAGACATGGTGATGGAGAGTATGATGGTGAGAGAGATCATGTAGAGAAGCATTGCGGGGTGGGGGGTGGTGCCTAGAATGGCTCCACCCCCCTCCCAAGGGGTTCAACATTAAAGGGGAGAGAGAGAGGGAGAGAGAGATGACAAGAGAGGGAGAGAGAGATTAAGAGAGAAATGTTCATTCATGTTTCATTCATTCCCCATAAGGGGTTAAATAGTAAAAGAGGGGGTAGATACATAGGGGTGTAAGCCCCCTCGAGCATTCATACTGGACACTCACTCACACCTCCTCGTATCCATCCACATGCACATACGTGTGCATGTGTTCACATACGTATAGACTCACAATTATATTTATGCCCCCTACACATACACAACCACATCATGATAACATTCGACCCTCGCTAATCACACTTGACTCTCCGTACATCTCGTACGGGGTAACAGTTTGATTCCGGTAGTTCTCACAATTTTCTTAATGATAACTTGGTGCAGCAAATGCAAATCTTTTGATGTTATTGAAGTTCATACCAACCAATTAAGTTCATGTGAATGCACTTTTCCTTCACATTTACTTGGACCTAATGATTTACTCCGAGGAGTGGGTTATATCAATGGAACACAAGCACATTTCTTGTTTGATTCCGGTAGTTCTCACAATTTTCTTAATGATCACTTGGTGCAGCAAATGAAAATCCACATAAATGCAAGTGATCATACCTATCAAGTTCACATGGCAAATGGAGGCATTCAATACATCAATGGCATTGTTTGTCAATTGCCAATTCAAATAGATACCTATCTGGAGAAGCTTGACTTTGAACATGTTATGAAACTACAATCCGTAGATGTCATTTTAGATACCCTTGGTTTTTTAATAAAAACCCTTCTTTTCTATTGATTGGGTTAATCACTCAATCGCATTTGAACTTAATAATTGTAAACATTTTATTCAATGTTCCAAACTTCGTTCTCGTTCACTTGTGTCTTATAAATCTTTAAGTGAGTATTCTAGTTCATTAATTTATTCGTGTGTAATTGATCCCGCGATTCAATTTTATTATTTTAATATTGACGCCACACAATTACCACATTATGAACGACAATTACTCGACTCTATTTTAGACGATTTTCAAAACGTGTTTCCTAACGAATTACCGCTTACTTTAGCACTAAAACGTAATGTGGACCATCAAATTGAACTCATCTCTGGTGTTGCTACTATGAGCATTCCACCTTATCAACTTAGTCGATTAGAAGAGGATGAGATTAATAAATAACTTAAGGAATACTTGAGTATGGGCCAAATTAGGTATAGTAAATCACCTTGGGGTGCACCAATTCTATTAGTTAAGAAGAAGGTTCATCGCGAATGTGTATCAATTATCGTCATTTGAATAAAATGACAATAAAAAATGCAAATCGGTTACCTCGTGCTGATGATTTGATTGATCGTTTGCATGGGCCCCGATATTTTATGAAAATTGACTTACGAACAGGTTATCATCAAATTCACATTGCCGAAGATGATACTCCTAAAACAGCTTTTCGTACACGTTATGGCCATTATGAGTTTTTAGTCATGCCTTTCGATTGACTAATGTGCCAACCACATTCCAACAAGCGATGAATGATTTTTTCCAAGATCAACTCGGTGATTTTGTTGTTGTCTTCTTGGATGATATTCTCATATATACCCGCGCCTTGCAAGATCATATTCAACATGTTCGCACCTATGCAAAACATTCGAAAATGTGATTTTTTCCAAAAATCCATTGTGTACCTAGGTCATTAAATTATGGAAAATGGTGTTGAAATTGAACCTTCTCATATTGAAAAGGTTAAACATTGGCCCATTCATCGTAATATTAGTGAACTTCGATCATTCTTAGCATTTGTTGGATTTTTACGAAAATCAATTTGTAACTAGTACAAATTGACCACACCATTAACTGACCTTTTAAAAGGTCATCCACGCTGTCGTAGTGTGAATCACACACTACGTGAAATATGTAAAACACTATATCTGATTTAGAGTACGTATAATAAATAAAAAATAAAATATTAAAAATATTTATTACGTGCATAGGGCAAGATTAGAACCCTGTACCTCCACATAGACAAACCCCAACCTTACCACTATACTAGCATACTATAAATTTTAAAGTTATACTAAACTTTGTCCCATGTAAATATTCTAGATATGCATGGTACAAAAAGTTATTGATGCATACACACTCGAGTTAAAAGAAAAGATGGGACAGAAAGCTAATCATGCACATGTAGAGTGCATGAAAACTAAAGTAAAGCTAATCATGCACATGTAGTGTGCATGAAAACTAAAGTTAGGAAAAGCATGATGCTTGCATGTGATAAACTTAGACTCTTCCAACACTATATAAGGAAGAGAGAAAGATGTATAGGGTTGTTGCTTATTTTACAAGGGTGGATTAATATAATATAATCGTGGGATTCACGAATTTGCTAACTATTTTTCTCTCTTAATCTGAGTACTCACTAATACACTATACTCATGGGATTCACGAGTTTTTCATATCTTTCTTTCTTACAACATATTTCATATTCTTCATTGCCTTAGAATTTTCTTTTCTCCTAGTCCAAAACCTCAGTGGTTCCCGCCCGACTCACGCAACGATCGGGAGCCGAAAGGCACAACACAATTGGTGAACCCGACGTGAACACGGGTGGCAAGGAGATGGAAAATCAACCGGAGACTAACAACATGATGATGATGTTCGAGCGGATGCTTCAAGAACAACGTGTGATGTCGGAGATAGCAGCGGCAGTAGAGCGGCTCGTGCAACGGATCGGGCAATTTAACGGAAAGGACGTATCACGCTATCTTCGGGACTACAAGGCGGAAATGATACGGTGCGGGATTTCGGAAGGACTGCAAGTGACATCCTTCAACCGGGTGGCTACCGACGGGCTTCAAGCAAGTATCCACGGGCTACGACAACAAAATCCGACGTGGGAAGCGTTTGAAGAGGCACTAAAGACCACGTTCGCTATTGAGGACTCCTCCAAGGCAATGTGGAGAGGATTCGAGGATTGGGTGGAAACGCCGGACAAGGGGATGAAGGTCCTCGATGTGTTTTCGGCATTCGAAAGTCGGTTCGCGAGGTTGTCTGCGAGAGATCAAGCTATCCTTGCACCGGACAAAGTTATCATGTTCTTACGAGCCGTAGACGTCCGGGACCGAAAGGATCTTGGAGTGCTTCTAGAGGACACGACTACTGAGAGTGGCCTCACCGAAACATGGGAAAGCGTGCGGGATATCGTCGCGCGATAGACAAAGAGGGGGCAATGGCTTGCCAACGAAGAAAAGAGGGTTTCGGAACCGATTCCGAAACCAAGATCCGGATAGGAAGACCATCAACCGCGGGCTCGGGAGACTACGACCGAGAAGGGAATCGACGCAACCACGGTGGAGCAATTGCTAAAGGAGATGGAGAATCTGAAAATTGTGATGGTGAAGAAGACGGAAGACCGTCCCATAAGTTCCAAGTACATGGACCGTCGATGCATATGGTGCAATAGCACCGAACATGATCGGAGAGATTGCGACGAGCACAAGGAGGCGCTACGACGAGATCTTATCTACTACGAGGGAAATCAGATTAATTCGATGGATTCTTGGAAGCTACTCCGACCGAACTTCCGGAAAGGCAGCATGAAGAAGGTCCTAGAGGAGGAGATCGTGGCGAAAGACAATTATGCGACAACCGTGGGAATACGCGTGGGGGAGTCATCTACAACAAAGGCGTCTTTTTGGCCGGAAGTGTTAGAAATTTCGAAGAAAGCCGACCATGATGAAATCCGAAGCGCCGCGGAATGTATCCGGGAAGGTACGGGATGGGAGTGCCATGTAGATAAGAATAGAGTACATGTGCTATGTCAATTGCATGAAGTGTATGTAGACGAGAAACGACGGCGCACGGATGATGCGGCCGGATCATCGAAGACGCCGGAAAGTTGGAACTCCAGAGGGAAGGGAAAAGAAAAGAAGATTCCGGCATTCAAGCTCACCTCGGACATCGAACAACAAACGAACTTGAAAAAGGTGTTTGAGGAGAGAATTCTCGATAGTCGGGTAGAATTTTCGTTTCGGGAATTACTCGGAATAGCGAAGAAGGAGTTCCACGATCTTCTTGTGAATCTCGTGAAGAGAAAAAGACAAAGTACGGAGGAAAATGCTCCAAGGGTGAATGCAAATACCGTCTTAATGAATGACACCGAAGTGGAGGACGAAATACCGAACTCCCACTACACAAGGCCACACTGGGCACGTGCAACTACGGAGACTCCGGTCCGAATCGGCAACATCAAAGAGCCCGTGCTAGCATTGATTGATCACGGATTGGAGATCAATTTGATGTTTAAGGATTTCTACCGGAAGGGGAAGTGGCCTATTAACACCAATCATGGATGGAAGATCCCGGTGGCCACTAAAGCAACGGAAGATCTATTTGCTGCTTGTCGGGATGTGACGGTGAAAATCGGGGATGTCGAGATCGACAAAAATTTCTTCGTACAAGACGTGGTCTCACACTCCGTGATCCTCGGGCAACCCTTTATCACGGTTTCATGGATGGAGACAAAGGTGCTCGATAGCGGTGCGGCTTTCGCACGAATTCGGAGCCAAAGCGGAGGGAAATCCGTCCAATTCCTAACTGTGCCGGCAAATCATGAAAGGAACAAGAGAGAGCTCTTGTCCCAAACAAGGATTGATTTTTAGAGCGGACTGTTGCGGAGTGGGGAAGTGATAGTCCAAGAAGCCTTGATACCCCACACAGGAAGAAAACCCTCTGAGCAAAACAAGTACGAATCGGTCCAGATGGGGCATCTACGTACACGGCCGTAACTAGAGGAATGAAGAAAGAATACCAAAAAGTAGAGGATAAGTTGTGGTCGGCATCAATAATAAAAGAAGACGAAGAAATCGTGGGGGTAGTCGAAGAAGTGTTCTATGGGAACACGCTACAACGGCTTGAAGAGCTTGTGGAGGATAAAAGCCAAGGAGACCGGGTAGTCCCGGTGGAATCGGTGGAGATGTACGAGATCATTGCAAAAATGGGGTTGGATGCGCTCCGCAAAGAAGAAGTAATGGTAAGAACGAAATACAAGACCATGGAGAAGAAAGTGAAACCGGCCGCGGGACCATTACCCGCCGATAGCGAGCAAAAGAGGAAAGAAGTCTCGGGAGACCCGACACTTCGAAAGTCCGTGGATATCGGACATGCCTTCACGGATGAGACCCGGAAGGTGGTTTCCTTTTACAAAATGAAGAAGAACAATTCCGTGGGATGTTGGAACAACATGGGAAAGCATTTGCATTCACATCGAAGGAGATAGGGTGCGTTGATCCGAAGATAGTGGAGCCGATGGTGATCTTCACGATTGACCATGTGTCGTGGAACCTGAAGCCGATTCCGGTGCCGCGGGCGCATATTCCCAAAATCATCGACTTGCTCAAGGAGAAGGTGGCGATGGGGATTCTAGAGCCATCAAACGTTCTGTACTCAAATCGATGGTTTACGGTTCTGAAGAAGAATGGGTCACTCTGATTTATCCAAGACTTGCAACTGGTGAACAAAGTCATGATCCGAAATTCCGGAGTCGGTCCGATAGTGGACGAATTTGCGGAAGCATTTGCCGATCGTGCGATATATTCCATCAAAGACCTATACTCGGGGTATGACCAATTCCAACTACGGTGTTGCATGATACCGGATGTGGCTATGCTAAGGTGGATTGCATATATTAAGCCACTTAATCCGGAGGTACGACACATCTCCGGAAAAGACAACGCGGTAGCGGATATGCTATCAAGGGCGCGGTTCGGAGATGACATAACCGAATCCGATAATGAAGAAGTTTCCGAAGACTACTTTGCTTCGGAGCCATATGCCGGGTGAACGTAATTCGAGAATTCCGGGAAGAAGAATACGAGGGAGAAAGCTTGTTGATTGGGAAAGTGCTACAAGAAATCGAGGAATCATCGGACAATAAAGAGAAGAGAGCCAAGATCCGAAGTAAGAAGCGGCAAGTCCGAAAGTTCTTCTTGAAAAATGGATTAATATGGAAGGAGCCGAAAAGACCAGATGACATACCACTTCGGGTAGTCGGGACGAAAGAGCAACGAAACCGGATAATGTCTGAGTTTCACGAATCCGATTGGGCTGGACATCGAGGAACATGGGCAACTTTTGTGAAAATCAAACAAAAATATTGGTGGAAGAATATGTACAAAGATATAGCGGAGTTCACGGAAAGCTGTGAGAAGTGTCAAATCTACTCCGGAGTTCGACATCGAAGAACATGGGCAACTTTTGTGAAAATCAAACAAAAATATTGGTGGAAGAATATGTACAAAGATATAGCGGAGTTCACGGAAAGCTGTGAGAAGTGTCAAATCTACTCCGGAGTTCGACACCGAGATGAGTTACATCCGACATTCTCACCGACAATCAACTTCAAATGGATGGTCGATATTGTAGCCATGCCAACCGGGATCAGACAAAAGAAGTACTTGGTGTTAGCTCAGGAAGATCTCACAAACCAAGTAGGGTCAGGTGCTACGAAGGAAAACGTGTTCTGCGGTATGCCAATTTCTTTTGGAGGAGGTGTTTTGCAGGTACGGGTGCGTAGGACAAGTGATTGCGGATCGGGGAGAACTCGACTTTGATAAAGCTAAGGAATTCTTCACCAAACATGGAGTTCGGTTAACACTAACAACGGCATACAATGCGAAGGCCAACGGGAAAATCGAATGACGACATAGTCCGATCGTCAAAGCACTTGCCAAAGCATGTGACGGAAGGGTGAAGGATTGACCGTAGATGCTCCCGTATGCACTATGGGCGGATTGGACGACGCATAGCTCCTTAACCGGTTACATGTTGGTAGAACTCATGACCGGACAAGCACCGTAATGCCAACGGAAACCGCGATCGCAACATGGACAATGCTACCGTAGAAGGAAGAGATGAGCCGGGAAGAACTACTAGCGGTCCGGATACGACAACTAGAGGGAAGACCGGAAGACACAGCGGAAGCAATATGCCAACAACAAGAAGTGCGATTCCGGAATAAAAGCCGGTTCGACACAAAGCACTGACTACGACCGCGGAAGATTGAAGAAGGAGATTGGGTGATTGTCTACGACAGTAGTTTGGATCATCAACATACAATGATTGGAAGTTCTCAAAAAGGTGGTTCGGGCCATACGAGGTTCGGAAAGTTTTCGACAACGGAACTTACCGACTATGCGAGTTGGGTGGAACGATACTACGAGTGCCTATAGCCGGGAAACGGGTGAAGATTTTCAAAAAGCGGATTGATGAAGAACCCTATGTGATCCTAGATAAGACCAACAAGGAGGAGCAATCAGACGAAGATCGCGGTGATGCGGAAAGCGAAGAAAGTGGATTACAACTCATAGTCGACTTAAGGGGAGAATCGGAGGAAGATTCAGATGAAGGTGAATAGCAAACATCGAGGACTTCGGCACATACCGGAGGATGTGCAGGTTCGGAGGGGGCGAGTGTCGTAGTGTGAATCACACACTACGTGAAATATGTAAAACACTATATCCGATTTAGAGTACGTATAATAAATAAAAAATAAAATATTAAAAATATTTATTACGTGTATACGGCAGGATTAGAACCCTGTACCTCCACGTAGACAAACCCTAGCCTTACCACTATACTAGCATACTATAAATTTTAAAGTTATACTAAACTTTGTCCCATGTAAATATTCTAGATATGCATGGTACAAAAAGTTATTGATGCATACACACTCGAGTTAAAAGAAAAGATGGGATAGAAAGCTAATCATGCACATGTAGCGTGCATGAAAACTAAAGTTAGGAAAAGCATGATGCTTGCATGTGATAAACTTAGACTCTTCCAACACTATATAAGAGGAGAGAAAGATGTATAGGGTTGTTGCTTATTTTACAAGGGTGGATTAATATAATATAATCGTGGGATTCACGAATTTGCTAACTATTTTTCTCTCTTAATCTGAGTACTCACTAATACACTATACTCGTGGGATTCACGAGTTTTTCATATCTTTCTTTCTTACAACATATTTCATATTCTTCATTGTCTTAGAATTTTCTTTTCTCCTAGTCCAAAACCTCAGTGGTTCCCGCCCGACTCACGCAACGATCCGGAGCCGAAAGGCACGACAACGCAAGTCAGTCAAAACAATTTCTTGGAATGACAAACTTGACACATCATTGCAGACACTCAAAGAGCATGTGTGTCAAGCTCCCACTCTTACATTACCGGACCCTTCCAAGCCTTTCTCAATCGGAACTGATGCTAGTGATTATGTTATTGGTGTCGTCCTTTATCAAGGCGGTCACCCTATTATGGTTATAATGAACCATCAATCTGTGAAGTATTTTTATGACTAGCCAGATCTTGTTGTTCGTAAAGGCCATTGGGCTGACCTTATGCAAGATTTTGATTTTTCCATACGATATCACAAACGGTTTGTTCTACCATAGTGAAAAGGTTAGTGTTTGAGATTTACCAAACGTAAAACAGAAAATTCTTCATGAATGTCATGATGCACCATCAGTTGGTCATCCTAGAATACAACGCACACTCATTCTCATCTCAAGTATTTTTTTCTGGCCTAAGATGGGCTCTGACTTGCAGAAATACGTGACTCAATGCTTAGAATGTCAGATTAATAAGTCGGAAAGACTTAAAGCTATTGGTATTTTACATCCCTTATATATTCCCAACAACAAATGGGAAAGTATCTCGATGGATTTTATTGTTAGTTTACCTCGTACACAAAGGGGTCACGATACCATTTGGGTTGTCGTTGACCTACTAACAAAATTGGCTAGATTTATTCCTACAAAAACCATGGTAACCACTGAACAATTGGCTTATCAATTTGTTGATGAGTTATTTCGTTTTTATGGATTACCGATGGGTATTGTTAGTGATTGAGATTCCAAGTTTACTAGTGACTTTTGGACTCAGGTCTTTAAGAAACTAGAAACTACGTTCAGCATGAGTTCCGTAGATCATCCTCAGTCTAATGGAAAAACTGAACGAGTTAATCAAATTATCGAGGACATGTTTCGAGCTTATGTAGCAAAAACCCCTTCTAAGTGGGAGAAATACCTTCCTATCTTAGAATTTGCCTATAATAGCTCTAAATATACATCCACTTGATATAGTCCTTTTATGTTCATGTATGGTGTTTAGCCACGTGCCCCAATCGATGTCACCATTCATCGTGATACACTAGACAATACACACATTTTTTTGCAAGACATGAACCAAATGTTGCAAATTGCCAAAGAAAATGTTTGGACAACTCATGATTGTGCTCAATTTATGCTGATAAGGATAGATGTCCTTGTGCATTTACTATTGGTCAAAAAGTTTTTTTACGTGTCCCTATTGACTCTACGTCATTGTCTACGGGCAAGTGCGCTAAGTTAGCCTGATGATATTGTGGCCCATTTGAAATCCTTAAGCAATTTGGGTCATCTGCTTATCACCTTGCCTTATGCCATTGTCGTGTGAATTTTCACACACTATGTAAAAAAATAATGAAATAATTATTTTAGATTAGATTAGTAGCTTGTTATGGGGAAAATAGAGCTATAATTTATCCCACATAGATAGGAAATTTAAGGCCCTGGCTATATAAGCACATTGAGATCCCTTATTTTTCATTTGTGCTAAGAGCACTTTGGCCACTTTGTCAAGATTGATGAATGTGGCCAAGTTCACAAAAACCGATTGACATAAAATGGAACCGTCCGGTAATGGAACTGAAACCAGCTAGTAATGGAACCAGAACCAGTCGGTAAGCAAACCTGAACTTGCCGGTAATCAAAATGGAACCAGCGGGTAAGCGATTCGGAACCAGCAAGTAAGCAATCTGGAACCGATCGGTAAGCAAACCGGAACTTGTTGGTAATCAAAATGGAACCAACCGGTAAGCAATCCTGAACCGGCCAGTAATTAAATCAGAACCGGTGAAACCAACAATCGGATGGAGTCGGAAACCGGGCGAAGCTTGCAACCGGAAACCGGCGATCGGACGAGGCTGGACACGGGCCGAATGGATTGGATGGGCGGCGATCAAGACGAACGGATGATAGGATCATGTGGCAAATTAAAGTAAAGTAAAAGAGACTAAAGTAAAGGCCATGTGGATGGTCGCATGCAACTAAAAGAAAAAAGACATGCAACTAAAAATGGATGCAACTAAAAGTAGAGACCATCCAACTAAAACTAGACATGCAAAGTAACATGGATGACTATGATCAACGGAGAACTCCATATAAAATTCCATTTGTTTTCCTACACTAACACTCTCTTCATTTTTTATTTATTTTTCTTTTCCTTCTTAGCTCTCTTATCTTGTCGAAGCTATAACACTCAAAACCCTAATTTTCCGTACGGAAGCCATAACACTGAAAAACCCTAATTTTCCCTATGGAAGCCATATCTCTCAAAACCCCTAATTTTTCTTTTCTATTAATCTCAGTAAACCTAAAACTTATGAATCCCAATCTTGGGACATATCGTAATTTCTTTTCCTTTGCTAAAGAAAAATTATTAGATTTCTTCTTTCCATTAATTGTTAAAAGTATAAACCCACGAATGTGATATCCTCCGGTCGGAGGCCCCGGGGTCCTGCCTCAAGTTCACGTATCCTCGTCGTATTTTCGCGACATCTTTGGTGAACCCGACGTGAAACGAGGCAGCAAGAGGATATCTCATGGAGGCATATAGATACAAAGAGCCGAAGAGATGTGGCCTATACGAATTCGACCAATGGGTATCATCATTAAAGACCCACCAAACTGCCATGCATGCTTTCGTTGAGTTCGAGTGTCGCTTTGCACAACTCTCGGAGCGGGATCAAAGATTGGTGGGGGTGGATAAAGTCTTAATGTTTGTGAAATCGATCGATTGGAATGAAAGGAATGCAATTGAAATCCGACTTGAGGATGACGATGGTGCAAATGGCCTCACAGAAGATTGGACTAAAGTGGAAAGAGTATGTCGACTTCACGATAAGAGGAAGACAAGATTCTCATCGGCAATAACACAACCCATGACGGATGGTGAAATGAGGATAGGTAGCAACAACAAACTACCACCTAAAGAAGAGAGCTTGAAGAGGGAAGGTTCGATGTTACTCGACATAGAGGCCTTCATAACGAGGCATATGTGTTGAGTGGCAAGCTCAACCGGATCTGGATTGGTTGAATAAGCTTGAGCCGGATCGGCATCCGGAAGGATGAAGCCGGATCGGCGAGCCAGTGAGCAAGCAAGTCGGTGAGCTGGGGAGCCGGTTAGTCGGATCCATCAGTAATCGGTACTTCTAGGGAGTTAGACTACTAGGGAGTTAATAGTCTCCTAGTTAGTGTCAGACTCTCGAGTGAGCATTGAAGTACGCGGTACTTCTGTCAGTCCTCTCAGGACTTGTATAAATAGTGCTATTGAGCACGTTTCATGTACAGAGAACTATTATTGTTTTGTAATAGATCCAAAAACGTTCTGCTCTCTCTCTCTCTCTCTCTCTCTCTCTCTCTCTCTCCCGCGTATACTCTGTGTGTTATTCTCTCTCTCTGCTGCTACGCAGCCAAGCTGTTGTCTTACGCTTCCACACATACGTTTCTACATGGTATCAGAGCGCGAGGGTTGAAGACCTCTGCAACCGACATTTGCTTTCGCAAGACAAACCCTACAGGATGTGAGAACAGAACAGTAGACAGAGAAAAAATATGGACAGAGGTATGGCGAGTTCACTTCCTACAGAGAAGCTCGACTGGAGCAACTACGCGTCTTGGTCATACAAAATGCACCAGTACCTACTGGGGCATGGGTATTGGAGTTTCGTGGAGGGAATGAATGAGGTAGCACCAGAGCCTGGACACAAGGACTTCCCGGTATGGGAGCAAGGAGCGAGCCGAGTATTATACTGCCTTGCGTCCTGTGTGCACGACCAGATGCTCTGCTACATCAGGGTTGCAAAGACGCTGAAGGAGGACTGGGAAAATCTGCGTAAGATTTTCGCCGCAAGTACCACAACCCGTAAGTTGCAGCTCCGGCAGGAGCTGAACAACATCCGACGAAGAGATATGTCGGTTACGGACTACACCACCAAAATAAAGGAGATTTGCGACACGCTCGGGTCTATCAACGTGCCGGTAGACAAAGACGAAATGGTGCAAATCTGCCTTGGTGGTGTAACGTAGAGGTACGGGCCAATCCAGACAACGATCTGCACCCGGGAGAAACCACTGACCTTCTTCGACTTGCAATCGATGCTAATGGTCGAAGAAAACCACCCGAGTGGGTGTCCAGGATCACTCAATCGGACAACCGGATGCTGTACACGGAGGCGGATAGGCCCCGTGGGCGTGGGGGACGAGGTGGGTCGGCATGCACTAGAGGAGGTCGGCAAGAGCAGGAAAGAAGGCATAGAGAACGTGCCGACAACAGTTCCGGAACTTCCACAAGCAGGGGGAGTCAAGGCGGCGCCGGAGGCTGACAAGACAAATCCGCCACGGAATGCTGGTACTGTGGGAAAAAGGGCCACAGAGAAAGCGAGTGCTGGAAGAAACGCGCCGATTCGGATAGATTTGAATCCGGAAAAACCAGTTCGGAGAACCGGCAAAGCTCGCACTACGCACAAGGATCGAAAGGATCTGGAACCGGGAAGACCGGTAAGGGGCCATCCTTGGTGATGAAGCATGAGGCAAATTCGATGAAGAAGACCTCTTCCAAATCGGAGGAAGTATGGTATGTTGATTCTGGTGTGTCGTACCACATGATGAGCCATGAAGAAGTCCCTTTGAGCCACGTCGGACAGAGGGGGAAGCTGATGAACGTATTACACGTTCCGACTATCACGAAGAACCTGGTGTCGGTTGGACAGATTGTTGACCAGGGGATGCAGGTGCGGTTTACGCACCTCGGGTGCTTCATCGAGGAAGAGGGCCAAATCATTGCGCAAGGCGCAGAGACGGGAGGATGTTCATCCTCAACACCAATGACGTCGGCACCGCGTTGTTCGCCAAAGGACAGAAGATTGAATCGGATATTGATCTTTGGCACAAGCGGATCGGCCATGTCAATTACCGGCGGCTTCAAGACTTGCAATCGAAACAAGTTGTTTTCAGTTTGCTGAAGTTTAGTGGCAGGATGCCCATATATGTGAAGCCTGCCAACTCGGGAAGCAACACCGGCTTCCATTCCCCACCGAATGAAACCGTAGCCGTAACAAGCTTGACCTTCTTCATTTGGATGTATGGGGACCGGCACAAAACGTGAGTCTTAGCGGGAGTCAATATTTTGTCTCCTTCATCGACGACTACAACCGATACACATGGATCTACCTCATTGAGCAAAAGAGAGAAGTCTTCGACTTTTTCCGGAACCTCCAAAGCATGGTGGAGCGGGAATCCGAGAGAAAGATCAAGTGCCTGCGGTCGGATGGTGGAAAAGAATATTTTTCCGGCCAATTCAACAATTATCTAGAACAAACAGGAATTTGACGTGACTTCAGCCGCAGATACACACCGGAACAGAACGATGTGGCCGAGAGGAAGAACCGGTTGCTTATCAACGCGGCAAGGGCAATGCTGGCAGAGAAGAGCATGCCCCATTTCTACTGGGCGGAGGCGGTCCGGACGGCCATCTATATCCAAAACCGGATTAGTGACAAGGTGTCTGCGCATGAGCTGTATTTTGGGTGCAAGCCGAATTTGCGACACCTTCGGATATTCGGCAGCATAGCATATGTGCATGTGCCGGATGAGAAGCGGAGGAAGTTGGATGCAAAGTTGGAGAAATGCATCCTCGTCGGCTACTCACATGAGCAAAAGGGGTATAAGTGTTATAACCCCTAGATGAAGCAGGTCCAAGTTAGCCGTGATGTTGAGTTTGATGAAACGACATCATGGTATTCCTTACCAACTCCGACTTCCGACCCCGACCCGATGCCGAAGGATGAGGCTAGTGAGCCTGAACCGGCCCAGGTAGAAGATGATGAATACGGGACTCAAGAAGAGAGTCCAGAATCGTTTCGGTTGAGTGGGCCGAATGAGAGACTAGGTCAATCCGACCAGTCTGATGAGGAACCGACAAGTAGTGAAGACTCTGCCGTGCTCTCCCTACACAAGGAACCGAGGAGATGGTTCACGCGCAAAGAGAAGGGGAAGAAGAAGATTCCAGATTATGAAACCGGTAATGATGAGTCGGATCAGAGCGGATCCGACTCCGGAAAAGATGAAGGCGGATCTTCAGGAACGAAGTCCAACCTGGCCAAGAAGGGCCCCAAACCGGGTAATACCAAGTTACGCCGATCTTCCCACCAGAAGAACCCCGTGACGCGGTACGTGTACAATGAGTACGTGGCGCATAACTATGCGTACATGACCAAGGTGGCGGAAGTGCGTGAGACGGAGAGCTACACAGAAGCGGCAAAGGACGCACATTGGCGTGCCATTATGGAGGAATAGATGTGGGCACTTGATGCCAACGACACATGAGACCTAGTTGACCCTCCCCGATGTTGTAAACCGATCTGATGTAAGTGGGTGTACAAGATAAAGTACAATGCCGACGGTTTGGTTAACCGATACAAGGCCCGGCTAGTGGCGAAGGGATACGTGTAGACCCACGGAATCGACTACGACGAGACCTTCGCTTCGGTACCGAAGATGACGACGGTTCGTGTGGTGCTAGCGGTTGCTACGGCAAGGCGGTGGCATCTTCACCAAATGGACGTGAAGAATGCATTTCTTCAAGGAGATCTTGAAGAAGAGGTCTTTAGGACCGAACCTCGATTTTCAGTCGGAGATAAACAAGTCGGCGGTATGTCGGCTGAAGAAGTCACTTTATGGTCTGAAGCAAGCCCCCCGAGCTTAGAATGCGAAGATTACGCACCGGTTGCGTAAGATGGGGTTTGTGGCCTCCAAGTCCGACTCTTCATTGTTCATCCGGCAAGGTCTGGACGGTCTGGTCTATATCTTGCTGTATGTTGATGATCTAGTCATTACCGGACCTGGACTCGATGAAATCAGCCGAGTCAAGTCCCAGTTGTCGGACACATTTGAGATGAAGGACTTGGGGGACCTTCACTATTTCCTTGGGATTGAGGTGATCTGAACCCCAGACAACATATTGCTCTCACAAAGACACTATGTTTTGAATATGCTGTACAAGTTCGGCATGACGGATTGTTGACTGATCTCCACACCCCTGGACCGGAATCAAAAGCTCTGTCCCGACTCCAGACCGGCCTGCGATGAGAAGCGGTTCTGACAAATCATCAGAAGCCTTATATATTTGACAATCACCCGACCCGACATCAACTATCCAGTCAACGTGATTAGCCAATATATGCAGAAGCCGACCGTGGAGCACCTTCTATGCGTGCATCGAATTTTGCGATATGTGAGCGGCACGAAGGAACGAGGACTGTTATACCGGCATGGTATAACCGAAGAGCTAGTCGGCTACACCGATGCCGACTGGGCCGATGATGCATCGGATCACCGATCCACCTCTGGTTACATGTTTTCCCTAGGTGGCACGGTTGAGGCACTGAGGCTGAGTATCAGGGCGCTACCGTCGCCACCTGTGAAGCCATTTGGCTTTGGCGACTGCTGCAAGACCTGCGGATCGAGGTGCCGACCCCGATCCTGATCTACTGTGACAACACAAGCAGCATGCAGCTCGCCAAGAACCCATATTGCATGCTTGCACAAAGCACATAGAAGTGCACTACGACTTCGTGCGTGAGTGTGTCCTGAGCGGTGAAGTCGAACATCGGTATGTTCATACGGATCGGACAAGTTGCATCACTTCATTGAAATGCTTGGGGTTCGGCATCTCGACATGCCACACTTGAGGGGGAGAACGGGCAAAGGCAAAGAGACTGCCGATTGCGCCGGTAAGGGAAGAACCGACAAAGGGGGAGATAAGAAGAAGAAAGGAGTCGAGTCGACAAAGGAAGTTGACCCATCCGAACAAGTCGGAACAAGCGGCTGCGGCGGCAGAGTCAAGAAGGATAGAGCCGACCGGAAGGAGAAGGCCAAGACCTAGACATGGTGCAATGTGGTAAAGGGCCTAGAACCGGAAGACGAGTTGGAGAATACCGATTCAGACAAGAGCGGGAATGAATCAGAGACAGCTGATTCGGTTCAAGAGTTGGATTCAGAGGAGCCGGATCAACTAAAGGCCAAGCAGACACGAACGCAGCGGAAGTTGATGCCATCGCGGAGGAGCCGACGGATCGGCAAGTGTCAGAGTCGCAGCAGCGAGGGAGCTGAATTGGGCATGTTGATCAGACAAGCCGATCGAGGAGGTCAAGGTGCGCAGAACCAGAGGGGTCGCGGAAAACAGGACCGGACCGGACGAGGAGCACGAGCGAGGCGGAGTGACGCCAGAAGGAGCCGGGTGGAAGGACAACTGCCATGGAGACTGACTCTACGATCCGACCTCAAGTTGAGCTTGAGGGGGAGTGTTGAGAGGCAAGCTCAACCGGATCCGGATCGTCTGAATAAGCCTAAGCCAGATCGACATCAGGAAGGATGAAGCCGGATCAGCGAGCCAGTGAGCAAATGAGCCGGTGAGCTGGGGAGCCGGTTAGCCGGATCCATCAGTAACCAGAAGCCTAGTAGCAGCTAGACTACTAGGGAGTTAATAGTCTCGTAGTTAGTGTCAGACGCTCGAGTGAGCATTGAAGTACGCGGTACTTTTGTCAGTCCTTTTAGGACTTGTATAAATAGTGCTATTGAGCACGTTTCATGTACAGAGAACTATTATTGTTTTGTAATAGATCCAAAAACGTTCTGCTCTCTCTCTCTCTCTGTCTCTCCCGCGTACACTCTGTGTGTTATTCTCTCTCTCTGTTGCTATGCAACCAAGCTGTTGTCTTACGCTTCCGCACATACGTTTCTACAATATGAGAAATTAAAGGTGCAAGTCAAGACCAAAGAGAATCTTATAATGGAACCAAAACCAATTAAAATGGTTATCAAGGAAGAAGAGACCTCCCAACAAAGGTGGAGTCATGATATGACCAATATGAAGGCCCAAGTTCGGTACGATAGCACCACGGGAGAAAGTGTGGAACAAGACACCTTCTCGCCTTGCAAAGAAATAATGATGAAGAATGAAACAAATGAATTGAGGGTGGCGAATGCCACTTCAAGCGAAGACAAATGTTTCGAAACACGCATCGTGTCTGAAACATCAAGTGATGAAGGTGCAAGCATGAGCAAAGCTTCCATGATCGAGGGAGATAAAAAGTGTGAGGCCGACATGATTGAGGAGATAGCCACGAAAAATGACATCGAGTCAGAGATGGCTATGAATGAGTCAATGGCGGATCGCCATGTCGAGACTTTCTCCACACTTGTTCCAGAGACTTGGGCAGATACGTCGGAAAGCAAACGTGAGACCCAAGAGACGGAAGGTGGCAGCGAGGAAGTGAAGGCCGAAGCTAACACATGCGAAGAACAGGGAGACGTGAAGATGAAGAGGGTAGATGATGATCATGAAGAGACTTTCCCCACAAAAGTTCTTGAGACTTGGGCATTAACCGATGTAAGACCCAAGAGATGGAAGGTGGCGGTGAAGAAACAAAGGTCAAAACCAATGCGGACAACCATAAGGTGGATGCAGCTAAGGGTAGCACGACAAAGGCAATGCCAAACTACAAAATTCCTCCACACTCATTTGAGAGACTTGGGCATTAACTGATGTAAGACCCAAGCGAAGGATGGCGGCGGCGAGGAAGCAAGGGTTAAAACCAATGTGTGCAACAAGGACGTAAAGCAAAGCAAAATGACGAAAGTCCATGCGTGCGACAAAGAGGTCAACCAAAGCACGAAGACAAAAGCTAATGTGTGCGACAAAGAGACCAAACAAAGAGGCAAAGAGAGCCATGACAATTGGTCATGGAAATGCAAAGAGTGGATGAAGAATATGGTGGATCAGATGGCAATGGCGGTTCGGGTACATCGATGAAAAAGTAAAGTAATCAAAAGTGGAGCCTCACCAAAATTTGCACATACCGATGGATGTGCAGGTTTGGTGGGGGCGAATGTCGTGTGAATTTTCACACACTATGTTAAAAAAATAAAAAAATAAAAATTTTAGATTAGATTAGTAGCTTGTTATGGGGAAAATAGAACTATGATTTATCCCACATAGGGAGAAAATTTAAGGCCCTGGCTATATAAGCACATTGAGATCCCTTATTTTTCATTTGTATTAAGAGCACTTTGGCCACTTTGTTTAGATGGATGAATGTGGCCAAGTTCCCAAAAACTGACTGGCAATAAAATGGAACCGGAACCGGTTGGTAAGCAAACCGGAACTTGTCGGTAATCAAACCGGAACCGGCCGGTAAGCAAACCGGAACCCATCAATAAGCAATTTGGAACGGATTGGTAAGCTAACTGGAACTTGCTGGTAATCAAAATGGAATCGGTCGGTAAGCAAACCGGAACCGACCGGTAAGCAATCCAGAACCGGCAAAACTGGCAATCGGATGGAGTCGGAAACCGGGCGAAGCCGGCAACCAGAAACCGGCGACCGGACGAAGCTGGACGTGGGCCGGACGGATTGGATGGGTGGCGATCGAGACGGATGGATGATAGGATCATGTGGCAAATTAAAGTAAAGTAAAAGAGACTAAAGTAAAGGCCATGTGGACGGTCGCATGCAACTAAAAGAAAAAAGCCATGTAACTAAAAATGGATGCAACTAAAAGTAGAGGCCGTGCAACTAAAAGTGGACATACAAAGTAACATGGATGGCTATGATCAACGGAGAACTCCATATAAAATTCCATTTTTTTTTCCTACACTAACTCTCTCCATTTATTTATATTTTCTTTTCCTTCTTAGCTCTCTTATCTTGTCGAAGCCATAACACTCAAAAACCCTAATTTTCCGCACGGAAGCCATAACACTGAAAAACCCTAATTTTCCCTATGGAAGCCATATCTCTCAAAACCCCTAATTTTTCTTTTCTATTAATCTTAGTAAACCTAAAACTTATGAATCCCAATCTTGGGACATATTATAATTTCTTTTCCTTTGCTAATGAAAAATTATTAAATTTCTTCTTTCCATGAATTGTTAAAAGTATAAACCAACGAATGTGATATCCTCCGGTCGGAGGCCCCGGGGTCCTACCTCAAGTTCACGTATCCTCGTCGTATTTTCGCGACACCATAACGTTGGTATTCATCCCATTTTTCACATCAGTCGTCTAAAACCATTTTTAGGCTCTGGTGATAACACCATCACAATCCAAGATCTTGTAACATTAGAGGATTTTTCTTACAAACCTCAGGTTCCTTAACGAATTATTGATTCTCATACTAAACGTTTACGTTCCAAAGAGATTCGGCTCTTCAAGATAAAATGGAGGGATAAACCTATTGATAATGCCACATAGGAACGCGGGCATACTCTTAAGGCACAATTTCCTCATTTTATATTGCAAGAGTGAAATATTTTGAAGTAGGGGAGTATGTTATGTACACATAATGTAGGTGAGGGTGGACGTAATATAATAAAATATCAGCTCTTATAGAAAACAACGCGATGTAGCAAGGAGGAAATGAATAGGTCACGTGTGGTACAAACAACGGGAGCACATCGCGAGGTGCTTCCACCACGAGAAGGAGGTCGACTGCGGATCAACCACACACTTCATCTGTGGTTGGACCGTATATGCGTGCAGGGGAGTCCGGTGCACTCCCCCATCTTTCACCTCATCTATGTGATGAGCAAGTCGACCTTGTGTTGTTAGAGTAGAATAAAATCACAGTTTTGGGTGAGGTACACCTCGTAGAAGCTTTTACCTTGGTAGTGCGAGATTGAATAGAACGAAACTCCGTCATACCTTATACGCTGCTTTCTCGTAGGAAGCGGATAACATTCTCGACATTCAATTCATGTCTCGAGGATGTTACCATGTGGAGTTTGCAGGTGAGGAGTCTGTCACAAAACTATTGGCGATTAGGAGTTGGGCATGGAAGGTGTGTGGTTATCATTTCATAAATAGTCGCATAATGTTAAGGTAGATTACATATTGTAGGATCAGGAGTCTAATATGGTTTTTACGGCGACATTCCCTGGATTGAGGAAAGAAATGGAAGAATGTTCTTGCTTGTATTGGGGCTTTCATAAAAGAATACGTGCAGAAGCTTAACAGACACAATGGGGTAACAACAGATAAAAGACACAAGACAAGGAAGATAAGGAAGGTTTACTAGAAAGCTTAATCAACACATCGTATGCGGGAGAGACAAAGAGAGCAGAACACACAAAACTCTATTCCAAAACAATACTCTAAAACTCTGTACATAGCATGTGCTCAGAGAGCACTTTTATATAGGTCCATACGGACTGACAGATGTACTGAAACGTACTTCAATGCTCATCAATAAGCCCTTACACTAACTCCCAAAATATATTCCTCCGCAGCATATCTATCCAACGACCTCCCGGTTTATGAACCGCTATGGCCTCTCGTTGCGCACCTGCTTTCCGCAGCCAGTCTACGCACTGGTTTACACACCGGTTTACGCACCCAATGTTGAGCTTGTATCTCAACAACTTTGTTAGGTAAGGTTATTGCTACATGTGGCTCACTCCACACCCTCTCCAGTGGTACCACCGTACCGTGTTCCCGGCCTCTTTGTAGGCCTGCCTCTTGCTCCCTTCCGGATCGGTTATCCGGAAGTCCGCTCTGCCCGGTTCTCATCCGGGTCTGACTGTTACTTCGCATTGCCGGGTCCCGTTCTCCTGCCGCCACCGTCAGTATCTTGGTCTTACGTCGGATCCGATGCCGACCGCTGAAGTCTCAAGCCCGGTGTGAGGTAACCCATAGGACCGGTCTTCGTTTCTCCGCCGAAGTCTCAAGCCCGGTGTGAGGTAACCCATAAGACTGGTCTTCGCTTCTCCGCCTTGGCTTCCCATGCTCTCTCGCGGTAGAGCGTTCCTCCATCCCGACATCCGTGTCGGTGTACCCCACTTCGGCGTCCTTTGCGGCTCTCGTTACCACTTTGTCTCAATTTGCGCCCTCTTGGCCCGCTTCGCCTTGCATGCCCTCCGGAAAGTTGCGCTTCCTCTTCCCGACATGTAGCCCTTTGTTTTCTGCGCACCTCGTCCGGTTTCCAAGACACGTCCTTCCGTTCACGCCATCCATCCGTCGATCCCGGCACCTCACCGCTCTGTCCTCCATCCCGTAGGCATATTCCTCCGTAAGTTGAAAAGGTGACTTGTTCCACACCTTCCCTGTAATGGCACCATCGTACCGAACCCGGACCCCTACACGACCTCATCATTATTCCGCATCCGTCGAGAAGGCGGCTTCCTTCTCGACCTCTATTTGCCTCTTCGACCACCCATGCCCGTTCACCTTCGATAACTTCTCTTGAAGGACCCCAACCCATGACCTTCTTGAAGCTCTTTGTCCTCTTCATGCCATACGGCTACCACCACCCGGCAACACTTTAGCCTCGTTGCCTCTCATACATCTCCTCTTTGCCTCTCAATCCGAGCATTGTGGACTTTAAAATTTTTGGGACCCCATCCCCACTCCAATGGTCGACTTCTTCGACCACACTCTCAACGACTTCCAAACTGTTTCTTGTCCACCCTTCTTCCGTATATGTTCATCATCGCCTTCGACATTGCCCTCACCATGAAGCCTTCTTCAACCACCTCCATTCTCCCTTTCCGCCTTTTCACGTCGAGTTCACCAAAGATGTCGTGATATTCCGTGGGTACGTGTTACTAGGATCTTAGGCGGGACCGCGGGGGTCTTGGACTAGGGAGACAGATGGTGGAGTCCTTAAGCTTTGTAGGCTTCGGTCCGGAACCGGCTTCCGACTCCAACGAATGTAGGGTTTCACAAAAAGACAGCTCACTGCGAATGTGGACCGGACTCAAATATGTTACAAGGAAGATAGATATACACTAACATGAATATATACTACAAGAGTTTACAACAAGACGGTTATATGCCCCGAATCCGATGGCTATTACAAACAATCAGCTAATACATCAAGATAAGAATGGGGGACCGGTGAAGGCGAGTCAAGTGGGCCGCTAGGACCGCAACTTCCATCGCTGGTCACGCCCCGAAGATGATGGAGTGTTCCCATGCCACTTCGCCCTCCCTTCTCGAACCGGCCGCCATGTGAAATGCTCTCCAATGAGAAGAGGAAACCGAACCTCCAAGTGCCGCCGCCGGAATACTGAAAAACCGTTGTTGTAGAAACCCCAAACCAAAACACTAACTCGACCAAGAAGAAGGTAAACCCAAACCCCAAGCTTATGAAACCTAGATCACATAAAGAAACTCAAAACCCTAAATTCCCCCCATAATCTCTCACAAGATGAAGAACGAGACGAAGTACTAAACCTCCACTCAAGAAGAAGGAATCAAACCCATAAGACAAGGAAGAAGAAAACCCAAAATGAAACCCTAAACGAAATAGGGAGGAAGACCAAAGTAGAAACCCTAAGAATAAGATGAAGAGGAAGAACACTACCAAACCCTAGACCTAAGCGGTATACCCTCCTAACTCAAAATGGGCAACAACTTTACAAAGGGCGCTCCCTTCCTTTTATAGAACAAGGAGAGGGATGCGTAACAATGTGGGATAAATCCCTTATTACATGGGATCCTCTGTCCCGAATTAACTAATGTCCGACGCCATGATGGTGCCCCTATCATTTACACGATTTGTACAAGGGTGAGTGCACATGCTCCACCCTGCCGATTCCTTCGATATTCCCCCGGTTTTCCCACCATGGCCCGGAATCTTCACGACAACAGTTAATCCAATGTTATTACTTGAAGCTAATATGTATCAATCTTTGCAGGGAGTGGAAACGAAGTGAGGAGTAGTAAAGTGGATGGCGGTTTTTCCCTCCCAATTTTTATAACGGAACATTGAGTGGAACATAATTTGCAAGACAAACTCTTCAAGGTACAAACGGTAGAATCTATTTCAAAGGTTAATAATCAATTTAGTAAGGATAAACAATTGGTTTTACATAAAGTACAACAAGTTGATAGGCCCATAGCTTTGAACGAGTTTACAACAAATGAAGTGGTCAAGGTAGACCTAGCACATGCTGACATGGATTGTGGCAATATAGTGGCTTTTACAACTGCTAAGTTTTCTGATAGGGTTTCTATAGTAGATAAATATTTGCCATTGCATGCCCATAAGTTGTCTGGGAAAGACATTTGGTCAAATAAGAGACAAGTAAGGGTTGCGGAGGATGGAATGAAGGGTAGAAAAGGTGTAGTAGCCGAAAGGAGATTAGGAGGGCAAAACATGAATGATTGATTGGTTAAATATAATTTCATGGAATGTACGGGGATTAGGAGGTAGACATTGTTGTAACTTGTAAGGTAACGACTGTTTTCCGTCGTCAGTTAAGGAAGTATTTGATAGGTAGGATTGATGTTCTTCTTATTCAAGAGCATCATTTAAATGAACAAAGGATTCAAAAATATGGAAATTCGTTGCTAGGCCAGTGGAGACAGTTCTAGGTGTCTGCAACTGGGGATATTAGTTTGAAAGCAGGTCTTTGCATTGTAATAAAGGATATTTGGCGGTCTTCTCTCTTACATTACGGTGTTTTGACTTGTGGTAGAGGTCATTATATAATTCTTCAAATTGGTTTAAAGAAGTGGGGTCTGTTGAATATTTATGCACCAAATCATGCGAGAGATAGAATGACATTATGGAAGAGCATAATGCCATAGCTATCGGTTGTTGACCACTAGGAAATTGCGGGTGACTTTAATATGTTGGAGGATGGGTGTGATACGTTACGAGGCACATCACAAACATTATCTAGTTCATAATTATATGAATGGGAATGTTTGATTTTTTCTTTAGGTTTAATGGACTTGTGGCATGTGTCTTCTTTTGTAAGGATACAGGATTCCTTAGCTTATTCAAGATCGCATAAAAGACAGTCACATACCAATTTGTCTAGGTTAGATAGAGTTTATGTTGATAAGTTTTTATGGGACAAAGGAGGTTCAATTAGAATCTTACCATCTTTTTCTTTTTCGAATCATGCACTACTTCGTTTAGATATAGACTTGCAGGAGTATCATCAAAATTCTAGGTTTAGAATTTCAAATCATGTCTTTCTTAGCCAAGATTGTGTTCCTATTGTGCAAAATATTTGGAATAAATATGACTATTCAGATGATTATGTAATATGCGCTATCTAGTGTTCACAAGGCTATTAGCGAAACACAACAATTTTTTCACTATAAAGCTAAACAAGTATTTTATGAGTCATGTACTAAAATAGGAAGCCTTCGGAGGGGATTGAGATACTTGCAACATTTGCAAGAGAGAAGACCATATTCGAGGTATATAAGTTCCCGAGTGGTACAATTAGGCATTAAGATATTGGAATTACAAAAGATTTCAGCGGATTTTAATTATCATAATATACCGTCTACATGAGCAGAGTCGGGAGATAAAGTCAATAAACTGTTCTTTGTAGTGGATAATTATCATAAGACAGCTGCCAGGATGTCTCCGAAAGGGCGTGGGTTCAAATCCCACAATTGTCATTAGCGAATTAAAATAATATAGCATTACGAAAAATTTCATGAAATAACTAGTACGTTATTCTTGTACAAAATAGGGCCTTAGAAAACATTAAACATATTCCTTCTTAGATCTAGTGCTTGCATTGCACATTAATATGCTTAACATTGTTGCACAGTGAGCTAAATTGACACCACTGAAAAAATATCACTCTCTTTTTTAACACTCGTTTGCCACTTTATCGTGTACACTTCCTTTGATGTCGTCAACCCGTTGACAATTTGACTAAGTGGTCTAAGGCATTGAATTTAGGCTCCAATTCGTAAGGGCGTGGTATCAAATCCCACAGTTGTCATTAGAGAATTGAAATAATCAAGTGTTACCAAACATTTCATGAAATAACTACTACGTTATCCTTGCACAAAACAGGGCCATAAAAAATTGTAATTGTGTCTTTTCTTCGACCTAGTGCCTGTATTGCACATTGATGTGCTTAACATTGTTGCCCAGCCACCGAAATTGACACCATTTAAAATATCACTCTCTTTTTTAACAGTCATTTGAAACTTTATCAAGTGTGCACTTGTTTTGATGTCATCAACTCAATGACAATTTGGTTGAGTGGTCTAAGGCATTGGATTTAGGTTCCAATTCGAAAGGGTGCGAGTTCAAATCCCACAATTGTCATTAGCGAATTCAAAAAATCTAGCATTATCAAACTTTTCATGAAATAACAACTATGTTATTCTTGTACAAAAAAGGGCCATATAAAATTGTAAGCACGTCCTTTCTTCAATCTAATACTTGCATTGCACATTGATGTGCTGAACATTGTTGCCCATTGACCTAAATTGACACCACTTAAAATATGACTCTCTCTTCTTCTTTTTGCAAAAAGAACACTACTTCCCATTAGTTAGCAAACAAAGTACATCAAAGTTCAGCCATAATCAACAAAACTCACACTACTCCACACAATACCAAGCATAATCCCCACCCTACTATTTAAAACGAAAGTATCCCACTAACTCTTTTTACATGGTAACCACATAATTACATCTTCTGTCCACTAATGTATGCCAATGACGGAAACAACCATCTTGGTGCTTGGTAGTTCCATTTAGGCCCTGATGCTTAATTTACCATCATAGGAGAACGATCCCATTTGAGCAAAAACTTTGACCGAGCCCTTTCTGCTTCATCCGAGTTCCCTTCAATTCAGTTGTATCGTCTGCGCTGCCAAGATACTAGCTCAAACCAAATGTTTAGCAACACTTGACCGCTTGGGAGTTTTCGTTGCTGAAAAACAAACATACATCGTCTGGTCCAAATGTGCCAGACCGAGACGCATCCCACCAATATCCATATCTCCTCAAAAAAACCAGAGTTTATACCAGGTATTAGAGATATGATCTAATGGAAGCGTATGATAAGGAGAAAAGAATGATAGATAGATAGATAGAAAGGAGAGAGAGAAAGTGTCAGGAATAGTACTAAAGTAGAGATGGAATTAGTACTAAGAAGAGTAGTACTATTAGTACTAAGAGGACGGGACTGCGTAAGATTCCCGAGAGAGAGGAAGTGAGAAGAGGAGAGAGAGAGATAGGATGATGACATCAGCTCTTATATTATATGAAAGATAAGTACAAATCGGCTAAGAGGCTTAAGACTAGTGTTGAACCAATTTGGTTCAAAACAATGCCTTGTGCCTCCTTTTATAGTGTTTTTAGGAATAATCCTGAAGCTTCTAGAATGTTCCAGGGAGATCTGGAATATACATCAATTTTCTATGATAAAGCATAAATGAAAATAATATTCTACAAATTACAATTCATAGTCTAATGGTAGGAGCTCGACCCATGTAGCATAAGGTCATGGGTTCGAGTCTTGCCCTATCATGACACTATCTCCCTTTTAAAGACGACGAGTGGAACGAGTCGGCGCTAATTGCGGACCGGGTTTGTCCGGATACTTTCGGTGGAAATCAGCAAGAAGATCCTGTGCATTGGCAACATGATCGACGGGTTCCCAAGTACGTTCGCTCAGACTATAACCGAGCCAATCGACCAAGTAATAAAGTTTGTTGCGAACAAGTTTGGAATCGAGGATGGCAGCAACTTCATACTCCGGGCTGGCGTCCAACTCCAGCGGGGGCGGCGGTGGTGTCACACGATCGGGAATGGTGTTTTCTTTATAAGGTTCAAGAAGAGAAAAAATGGAAAACCGGATGTATCTGAAGCTGCGGAGGGAGATCAAGGCGGAAGGTGACATCATTAATCTTACCCGTAATACGGAAAGGACCGAGTCGTCGATAATCCAACTTGTCGCACGGTCGAGTAGTCTTGATGTG